>NC_133330.1:37369042-37674084 GCF_042186555.1 Aquarana catesbeiana
CTGCGTGGGGGTCCCCCCAAAATCCATACCAGACCCTTATCCAAGCACATAGCCCGGCAGGTCAGGAAAGGGGGAGGGGTGGGTGCTTTGGGGCCCCACCCCAAAGCACCTTGTCCCCATGTTGATGAGGACAAAGGTCTCTTCCTGACAACCCTGGCCGTTGGTTGTCGGGGTCTGTGGGCGGGGAGCTTATCGGAATCTAAGAGCCCTCTTTAACAAGGGGGCCCCCAGATCACAGCCCCCCCACCCTATGTGAATGAGCATGGGGTACATTATACCCCTACCCATTCACTTAAAAAAAAAAGTGTCAAAAGAAAACATAGTACACAGGTTTTTTAAGTAATTTATTTAGGCAGCTCCAGGATCTCTTCTGGGGCATGATGGGCGGTGACGTCATAAGGGGTGGGCCTCCAGGGACCCCGCCCCATGCCAATATAAGTTGTGGCACACCGCGCACCCACCATTAAAGTGGGAGAGAGCATTGAGTAAACATCGGAATAAGTGCAGAGGGAGAAGACAGCAGAGAAGACCAGGCAAAAGAGCGAGAAGACAGTGGAGAAAATCTGGCAGAGGCAGAAGACAGCGGACAGAGGGAGAAGAACCAGAGAGAGTTAGAAGACATCAGTAGGAGTGGAGAAGACCCGGAGAGGGAAGAAGAAACGGCAGAGGCAGAAGACATCAGTGGAGGAGGCAGAAGATGTTGCCAGAAGAGGGGAGAAGAGCCCGGAGAGGGGAGAAGAAGTCCTAAGTAACCCTGGAGCTGCCTAATAAATTACTTTAAAAACCTGTGTACTGTGTTTTATTTTTGACACTTTTTTTTGGTGAATGGGTAGGGGTACAATGTACCCCATACTCATACATATAGGGTGGGGGGGTCGGGATCTGGGGGCCCCCTTGTTAAAGGGGGATTCCAGATTCTGATAAGCTTCCCACCCGCAGACCCCGATAAACAATGGCCAGGGTTGTCGGGAAAAGGGCCTTGTCCCCATCAACATGGGGGCAAGGTGCTTTAGGGTAGGGGGCGCAGGGCCCCCCCGCCCCAAAGCACCCACCCTCCCATGTTGAGGGCATGCGGCCTGGTAGGGTTCAGGAGGGGGGGCGCTTGCTCGTCCCCACCCTCTTTCCTGACCTGCTGGGCTGTGTACGTCTGGCGTGGGGGTTCCCCTTAATATCCATACCAGACTGACACAGCCCGGCAGGTCAGGAAAGGGGGTGGGGACGAACAAGCTCTCTCCTGAACCATACAAGACCGCATGCCCTCAACATGGGGGTGTGGGTGCTTCGGGGCAGGGGGGGCCCTGCGCTCCCCCACCCCAAAGCACCTTGCCCCCATTTTGATGGAGACAAGGCCCTTTTCCCGACAACCCTGGCCGTTGGTTGTTGGGGATGGGGAGCTTATCGGAATCTGGAAGCCTCCTTTAACAAGGGGGCGCCCAGATCCCGCCCCCCCACCCTATGTGAATGAGTATGGGGTACATTGTACCCCTACCCATTCACCTAAAAAAAAGTGTCAAAAATAAAATGCATTACACATGTTTTTAAAGTAATATATTAAGGCAGCTCCGGCGTCTCTTCCAATCTCTTCTCCCCTCTCCGGCTCTCCTGCCTCCTCCGCTGATGTATTCTGCCTCTACCGGTTCTTCTCCCCTCTCCGGGTATTCTAGCCCTCTCCGGGTCTTCTCCCTCTGTCTTCTGCCTCTGCCGGGTCTTCTCCGCAGTCTTCTCGCTCTTTTGCCGGGTCTTCATGCTCTTTTGCTGGGTCTTCTCCCTCTGTTCTTCTTCCGATGTTGACTTGACGCTCTCTCCTGCTCTAATGCTGGGTGCACTGTGTGCCACTACTAATATTGGCACCGGGCGGTGATGTCATAAGGGGCGGGGCCTCCATATGACATCACCCAGTGACCCCACCCCATGCCAGTATAAGTAGTGGCACATCGCGCACCTAGCATTAGAGCAGGAGAGAGCGTTGTGTCAACATCGGAAGAACAGAGGGAGAAGACCCAGCAAAAGAGCAAGAAGACCCGGTAAAAGAGCGAGACGACAGCGGAGAAGACCCGTTAGAGGCAGAAGACAGCGGACAGAGGGAGAAGAACTGGAGAGGGCTAGAAGACGTCGCCAGAAGAGAGAGAAGAGCCGGAGAGGGGAGAGGAAGTCAGAAGAGACACCAGGGCTGTCTAATAAATTACTTTTAAAACCTGTGTAATGTGTTTTATTTTTGACACTTTTTTAAGATGAATGGGTGGGGGTACAATGTACGCCATACTCATTCACATAGGGTGGGGGGCTGGGATCTGGGGGCCCCCTTTGGTAAAGGGGGCTTGCAGATTACAATAAGCCCCCCACCCGCAGACCCTGACAACCAACAGCCAGGGTTGTCGGGAAGAGGCCCTTGTCCTCATCAAGATGGGGACAAGGTGCTTTGGGGCTGGGGGGCGCAAGGCCCCCCTGCCCCAAAGCACCCATCCCCCCATGTTGAGGGCATGTGGTCTGATTCAGGAGGGGGGGTGCTCGCTCGTCCCCACCCCCTTTCCTGACCTGCCAGGCTGTGTGCTCGGATAAGGGTCTGGTATGGATTTTGGGGGGAACCCAATGCTGTTTTTTTGGCGTTGGGGTTCCCCTTAAAACCCATGCCAGACTGAAGGGCCTGGTATAGTCTTGGAGGGGGAACCCATGCTGTTTTTTTGTTTAATTTTACGTGGAGTTCCCCTTCAAGATCATCAGAGCACAAGTCGCATGCCAAAGTTGGATCAGTTAAGACAGCGATCCGACTTTGATCCGACTTCAGTGATATTCAATGGACTGCAGTAGGATCAAAGTCGGACCAAAGTAGTGCAGGGAGCATTTTCAAAGTCGGACCAACTTGTGTTGGACCAGTTAAGATGGCTCCCATAGGGAAACATTGATTTTCACATGAACTCCCAACGTCAGAGCGTTTGTCGTAGGTTTTTATTTATTTTATTTTTTTAGGTAGAATAAAAGAAGAAGCAATCAAATGAGTTGGGCTTTTGTTGTTGTTTTATTATAGGATGAAAACAGAGAGAATTCCCTGTCGGAGTTTCTACCTTTGCTTTCCCCGTACCATGGGATTTTCCTCTCTGCTCCTACAGATGTTGCAAGATAAATTAAAAATCCAACAGTAAGACTCCCTCCAGGCAGCAGCAGGTAAGTAAATGCAGAGCTATGGCTGCCAAGAGATTTGGGAAGTCACTGATTCATTTGACCCATCAGCCCATCTTAGTGAGGCCCAGTCTATCCTTTCAATAAAACAGCATATGCAGCTAAATTTCAGTGTTTTCTGATCTTGGCACCAGCCGAGTAATGATTGACAGTAAACCAGCAGGCTTGTGCTCTGAACAAGATGATTCTACCGAGCTGCCCCTCTGGAATTGCCCCTGAATGGCCTCCAAACATCAACAGCTTGATAGGCCACATGTTTTCATGTCTCAGGTGAAAATCCCTCACTATGTGGATCACTTTACGTTATCCATGCTGGCTCACAATCTAACAGAAGGTGTGCGGGGAAGATCCCAATAGTATACTCATCAATCGATACAAGCTACTCATCCTGAATCTATAAAAGCCCTTTAGCCTTACTACTAGATTCGCTGCACTATATACTTCTGTCCAACCAAATGCATCATCCATTGCATTTCTTGTCATTGTTGATTACTTAGTAGATGGAATTCCATAATAAAAGGGGTCTCAAGGTTTATTGGAATTTCGTTTTTACTGAGATATCTCCACACCAGTTTCTTTTAGAGCAAATGTTAAAAAAATTAAAACACAACTACCATGTAAAAAAGGTAGGTAAATAATACCTACCTGGTGAATCAAATGTATCTCTTGAAGACCTAAAGCTGGCCACAGATGGTTTGAATCTTGGGCCAGTTCAGCCGGCACAATAGGAGAGAACACAATAGCTCCGCAAGAGAGATTCCCCCCCATCAACACTGACTGGAAAGAAAATCATATCATCTATGACCTGCCTAACGGGTCGTACACAAAATGAGAATATCAGACGAATGATCGCCCATTTTCTTTTGCATACCAGTCTCTATAGAAAATGAAGAGGTTACTCAATTTACAAAAGTTCTCGTACGACAGAATACAACATCGGAAGTGATGATATGTATTGTATTTGTATTGTATTTTTGGACGAAAATCTTACGACCTGGTATGATACGAGAACATTTTTTGTGTTTGCCCCTTTAGATAATTTCGGATGAACTGTCATGATCGCTTCCCGAAAGCTGTGTACTAACATTTAGATTATCGCTTCGAAAGCGGTATTTTTCGTACAATTTCCTGATCGTGTGTACTAGGCTCAAAGTGGTTGTAAAGGCTGAAGTTTTTTTTACCTTCGTGCATTCAATGCACGAAGGTAAAAAACCTTTAGTGTGCAGCTCCCCCCTCAGCCCCCGCCCCCCCAATACTTACCTAAGCCCGATCTCGATCCAGCGATGTGCACGAGACCCGAGGCTCTCCCGGGTCTCTCCCTCCTGATTGGCTGAGATGCAGCAGCAGGAGCCATTGGCTCCCACTGCAATCAATCACAGCCAGTGAGACGGGGGCGGGGCTGAGTCATGCTCCCTGTGTCTTATGGGCTTGCTATGGGGGCACTCGGCAAGGGGGAAGGGCCTAGAGTGCCGTCGGGGGACCCGAGAAGAGGAGGATCGGGGCTGCTCTGGGCAAGCCCGATGCACAGTGCAGGTAAATATGACATGTTTGTTATTTTTTTAAATAAAAAAATTTCTGTTACAATCACTTCAGGCGCTCCACTGGTATCATTTTGGATGTATCGGATAACTGGTCACCCACTGGTCTATAGTGATGAAGTGGCCAGCGGAAAGAAATCATAGAATTCAGAGGGGGGCTAAGTATCTGACACACCCAGAATGCTGATACCAGTGGCACCCACAGCTCTTTCAAGAGTGATTTGACTCAGCACCCGATTATGTTTAAATTTTTTTTGCGGCAAGCAAATGCTCATTTTGCCACATGGAAAAACGTGCAAAAACGCAACAAAATGTTTAGTTCAAAAGTGTAAAGCTGGGTACACGCTATACAATTTTCTGTAGATTTTTTCCTTCAGATTTACCAAAACCATATAATATGAGGTCAAACCTTAAGAGTTTCAATTTGTATGCAATCAGGCAGGCCCTTGCACTACATGGTTTTGGTAAATCTAGGGGAAATCGGACAACATAAGTTGTATAGTGTGTATGGGATCTTAAGCCTCGTACACACGGTACGATTGTTGGCCAACCGAGCATCTGATTTTTGTCCAAAGGGCGTGTGCCAGGATCTTGTCTCACATACAAACTGTACACAATTGTCGTGCCACAAACACAAACGTAGTGACGTACTAAGAGGAATTTCAGCTCTTGAGCGCTACTATTTGGGCCCCTTCTGCTAATTTCGTGTTTGGTGAGCATTGATTCCGAGAATGCATGTTTGTATATTCGACTTTTGTGTGACAGATTTATGTACTGACCATAAGAAAATCTGACGTCAAACCGTTGTCTGCCGAAAATTTACTAGCCTACAACATTTGTTGCCGGAAAATTGAACAACAATTGTCAAAAGGAGCGTACTAACGGTAAGATTTTAAGACAACAGTCTGTCAACAGACAATCCTCTGCCTACAATCGAACCGTGTGTATGAGGCTTAAGTCTCAAAAAAAAAAAAAAAAAAAAAAAGAGCTACATAAGCTACAGTGAGGGAAAAAAGGATTTGAACCCCTGCTGATTTTGTATGTTTAACAACAAAAATATCCAGAAAAGCACATTTCAAAAAAGTTATAAATAATTTGCGTTTTAATAAATAAGCATTTGGTCCCCTATCAATCAGCAAGATTTCTGTCTCCCAGGTGTCTTCTATACAGGTAACCAGCTGAGATTAGAAGCACTCTCTTAAAGGGAGTGCTCCCAATCTCAACTTGTTACCTGTATAAAAGACACCTGTCCACAGAAGCAATCATTCAATCAGAATCTCTCTACCATGGCCAAGACTAAAGAGCTGTCCAAGGATGTCAGGGAAAAGACTGTACACAAGGCTGGAATGGGCTACAAGACCATCGCCAAGCAGCTTGGTGAGAAGGTGACAACAGTTGGTGCGATTATTCGCAAATGGAAGAAAGACAAAATACCTGTCAATCTCCATCGGTCTGGGGTTCCATGCAAGATCTCACCTCGTGGAGTTTCAATGATCTTGAGAACGATGAGGAATCTGCCCAGAACTACACGGGACAATCTTGTCAATGATCTCAAGACAGCTGGGACCATAGTCACCAAGAAAACTATTGGTAACACACTACGCCATGAAGGACTGAAATCCGGTAGTGTCTGCAAGGTTCCCCTGCTCAAGAAAGCACATGTACAGGTCTGTCGGAAGTTTGCTAATGAACATCTGAATGTTTCAGAGGAGAACTGGGTGAAAGTGTTGTGGTCAGATGAGACCAAAATCGAGCTCTTTGGTATCAACTCAACTCACCGTGTTTGGAGGAGGAATGCTACCTATGACCCCAAGAACACCATCCCCATCGTCAAACATGAAGGTGGAAACATTATGCTTTGGGAGTGTTTTTCTGCTAAGGGGACAGGACAACATCACTGCATAAAAGTGACAATGGACATGGCTATGTACCATCAAATCTTGGGTGAGAACCTCCTTCCTTCAGCCATGGCATTGAAAATGGGTCATGGATGGGTATTCCAGCATAACAATGACTCAAAACACATGGCCAAGGCAAGAAAAGAGTGACTCAAGAAGAAGCACATTAAGGTCCTGGAGTAGCCTAGTCAGTCTCCAGACCTTAATCCTATAGAAAATATGTGGAGGGAGCTGAAGGCGCGAGTTACCAAACGTCAGCCTCAAAACCTTAATGAGAGGATCTACAAAGAGTGGGAAAAAATCCCTCCTGAGATGTGTGCAAACCTGGTGGCCAACTACAAGAAACGTCTGACCTCTGTGATCGCCAACAAGGGTTTTGCCACCAAGTACTAAGTCATGTTTTGCAAAGAGGTCAAATACTTATTTCACTCAATAAAATGCAAATCGATTTATAATTTTTTTGAAATGCGTTTTTCTGGATATTTTTGTTGTTATTCTGTGTCTCACTGTTAAAATAAACCTACCATTAAAATTAGACTGATCATTTCTTTTTCAGTGGGCAAACGTACAAAATCACCAGGGGATCAAATACTTTTTTCCCTCACTGTACTTTGCAGTGTTTGTCGTGCATAGGGGCAGCCCTATGCAAAAATGTAAAACTACACCAAAAAAAAAGTGCGTTTAGAAAACACTAGGTGTTAATGGGGCCTAAAACTCATTTACTGCTTGTTTTTGTTTTTTTCTATCTATGAAAAACTTTAAAATGTAGAACTGCAGCCTTGCCATACAACACATTGCAATACATTGCCCAAATGGGTGAAAAACGATATCAAAGCTGATACAAATTACAGCAATTTACATCTTGTTTAGAATATAAAAAAAAATAGAATGTCCATAGCAGTGGGACAGTGGCATACATAATCAGCAAAGGGCTACATTGGTGGAACATTCCCCCCTCCCATTTAAAGGGGTTGTAAAGGTACGTGTTTTTTCACTTTAATGCATCCTATGCATTAAGGTGAAAAAACACCTTGCAGTCACCGGCCCCCTAGCCCCCCCCCGTTTTACTTACCTGAGCCCCGAATTTCCATTGGCGCTTTCCCAGTCGTCTCTCTCTCCACGGGTTCCCAGCTCTTGATTGGATAGATTGATAGCAACGCAGGCATTGGCTCCCGCTGCTGTCAATCAAATCCAATGACGTGGGCACCGGGGGGGGGGCGGGGCCGAGCCCTGCATTCGACCTCTATGGACACCGAATGCTGGACTGAAGACAAGGTAAACCTCTCGGGAGATCGCTTCTCCGAGGGGGTTATCTAATGCGGGGAGGAGCCACAAGAGCCACGGAGGGACCCCAGAAATGGATGTTCGGGGCCACTCTGTGCAAAACGAGCTGCACAGTGGAGGTGTGACTTGTTTGTTATTTAAAAAAAATAAAAAAACTATCCTTTAGTATCACTTTAATTACAGGGAATAGTTGAGACATCATGAAAGATATCCCTTCTATTTTTACCTATACAGTATGGCAGCAGGAGAGGGTATCAACACTGGCCCGATACACACCAGATAGTTTTTCTAAATCCCAGAGGGCCCTACAGAGTCTGTCAAAACTGCACATCTGCCCTTGGATATGGGTCAAAGCTTGTGAAATATGATTTAATTTTAAATATAAAAATACATTAGAGTCCAATAACTCTGAAGATCCAAACCTGTACACTGGAATTGTGGTAGATTGAGTAGATCAGGTGAACAATTTTTTCGGGTATTTATTCCTTTTCTCATCACTAGTCAGGCACATTCAATTTAACCAAAAGATATATATATATATATATATATATATATATATATATATATATATATATATATATATATATATATAAATATATATGTAAAAAAAGAAAAAAAATTCTACTACCACTTCAGCTTGTAAATAGATTTTTTTACATTTGCATTATTCCTTAATTTTGTGCAATAGAAAATAATGAAAACAGAAGAGACAGCATGTTCAGGAACATTATTACAGTAGTATAGTCAGAGAATGTGTTCTTTCTTTTAATGCTTCCTGCTCCATCTGAAGAGTGAGTCATCTCAGAACCTTTTTTCTTCAATGAAATGGCAAAGCCTTGTAATTTCACTTTATGTGGCGAGCCAGATGATAAAAAAAAAAAAAAAAATCAGTATTGATTTTATTTTTAGGCTTGAGCAGTTCTGTTTTATTATAAAAAATCTGTCACAATCATGACACAGTTTTATTTTTTGCTCACTGCTCAGAAAATTTAAAAAAAGGCAATCTGGTCTGATGGAAAAGAAGGATATCGTTTTATAATGAGCTGTTGCAATTACCAACCATCACCAATTAACTCCTACGTTCCTTGAAATATACAGTCCTGGACGTGACACACTGGGACATTTTGCATCTGTGCGTCTGTGCCCGCCCCCTGCTCTGCATAATGCTGATTGCCAGTGCGTCTTGACAGAACTGGAGAAACTCCTACTGCATTATAAGGAGGGAGATTTTGTTTTTTGGTTTTCGCTTTGGTTCAGATCTACTCAGCCATGAAGTGCTGAGGAAAAAGAGTAGCCAGTGGTCAATCCCAATAAGAATTCATTGACAGGTGCATTTGACCTGCAGCTGACCATTTTGCATTCCAGTAGACTTGTATGGGAATGCAAAACCCGTTTGAAGTGTACAAAACCACAAGCCCTTAGAGACATGGGGACTTTATCAGCAATATTTTTTTAACACAAGAGGTCATTGTTTTTCAAAAATTACAGTGAGGATATGCTATAAAGTCAGTTTTGATGTAAACACTCATCTTCATTTTCTTACACTATCTCTTCCAAGCTGCAACTGATACAGATAAATGATAATAATAATCTGGCTACTATTACAAATGAACAGATCCATTTTATTGAACCGGGTTTTAACCTAGGCTGGGCAATTTTGCACAAATGATTGCTATAGATTCCTGATCCACCAAGTAAGAACTAGTAAAGGGATTCTTTTGGACTTCTTTTCAATTTTGCTCAGCGGGAAAGCACAAGAACTTCTGACTCACGTTTTCCAATGCCAAGGAAACTACCTGGTAGAAATGCCTTGTTTATAATGATTGACACAAAGTATGGGTAACACTACTCTCAGAATGATTTCAAAGTCTTCGAGAGCTCCTACTCTCAGAATGATTTCAAAGTCTTCGAGAGCTCCTACTCTCAGAATCCCCACTGGGACTTCCAGAATCCATGATTTCCACTGGTGCTAGGAAAATTCATGCCATGACTTTTAATGGTATCTACAGAATCCAGGACTGCCGTGACTTCCAGAGTTCCTGGTAGTAGTTCCTATTAATATTTAAGCACCAGTGTCATGGTCAGGGGTTAGGCCCAGAGACCCGTAGTTATAGCAGTAGAGAGGCTCACACCGAGCAACTGGAAAAGTATACAAGCAGGTCACCCTGGTGGATGACGGGGGTTAACCTGAGGTGTGGGGGTCTAAGTACTAACCAGTGTTCACCAGAGCTCCTGATGGTAGAGATGGGTTTTGGTGCATGTTAGTACCAGGTTGAGGTCCTCAGGTTCACCCACCAGGAGGTCAGCAAGCTGGGGTCCAGGTAGCAGATATAGCAGGTAGGAATCAAGCAGAAGCATAGACAAGGATCAAGCCAAAGGTCGGTAATGATTGGTTGCAAAGATTTGGATGGACAAGGAGTAACAAGAGCTAGATATTGGCTGGAGAGAGCACAGTAATCTGGCAAATGGGAAGTGCAGAGACATGGCTTAAAATCAGGAAGTTCATGGGAGGAGCAAAGAGTTCAAGGTTCAAATAAAACAAGACATAAGGTGATTCGTCAGATTCGGCGACCCGTCAGAATTTGTAACGGAAGTGACGTTCCGCCGCAATTTTGCTACACCCTTATACCCTTGCACCTTATAAGCTCCGTTTACTGTTAAAAATAAGTGTGAAATGCTTAACTCCGGTGGGTGTAACAAGATGTTCACTTGACCCCTTCTCAATGTATCCTTACTGTGGAGGAATGCAGGGTGTAGCAAGATGGCAGCGAAGGAATGTCACTTCCGTTACAAATTCTGACGGGTCGCCAAATCTGATGAAACAAAGGCAAGGTTGTTTAGGCAATCAGGCAGGGCGCTGTCCAGCATCTCAGCAAGAGGAGTTACTTCCAGACACAGCAGAGGTTCTGGGTTCAGGTCCAGGGCCTGATGAACAGTCTTTGAAGAGGCTGAAATACTTGAGGTTGACCTCTCTATGCTCTTGCTTGCTAAGCCTGCCTAGAACATGACTACTCTCTCACCTGCTACCTGACTTGTCCCCTGTCTTGACCATGCTGCAGCCCTGGGAACAGTCTCCACACCATGGCCTCTCTGTTCCAGCCACCCATTGGTGGGGTGCTCCTAAGGACTATAACCTGGTGACAATTTGAAGTAGAAGTGCGATTTGTTTACTTGCACATCAAAATTCGGACAAAATTTTTGTTAACAGGTGATTCGATGTATCCAAATCTGCGAATCACAATAGTAACGAATTTCAACAAATCCTAAATCCGAATACGGCCCTTTGCTTGCTTTTATCTGGCCCTTGGGGCAGTATTTTATTCACTGACACCAATGAAGGGGCACAGGTCCTCCCAATTACACCATCAATGGGGCCCAATAATACCAATGATGGGGGACCATTCCTCCCAATGACACCAATGATGGGGCACAGTTTCTCCCAATGACACCAAAGACCGGGCACTATTCCTCCCAACGACACCAACGATGGGGCACAGTTGCCCCCAATGACCTCAACAATGGGGGCACTATTGCTCTCACTGACACCAAAAATGGGACATTGTTTACTTTAACTGATGCTGGGATAATTTTTTTTTTCACAGAGAGAGAGACATGTTCATACCTGATAATCCTATTATGTCGGTTTTCCATCATCTCCCTAAAATCTATAAGGGATTGGATCCTCTTACCGGGAGACTGATCGTTGTCGGCATTGGATCCCTCAACAAATGACTGGGGGATTGGGTGAACAGCCAGCTGCAGCCTTTAGTAATTGGTCTTCTGTGTTTTTGAGGGACACGAAGCAACTCCTGGTGAAATTTAAAGATTTAGAATAGGGAGACAATTATGGATGGATTACTTGTGATGTATCGAGTCTTTACTCGAGTATTCCACATTCTTTGGGACTACAGGTTATTGCCTTCTTCCTTAAAGAATCCGGTAGATATTTATTGGTTCTTCAGGAGTTCATTTTATTTAGTCTAGAGTTTTTGCCCACACATAATTTTTTCATGTTTGACGGGTGCTATTATCTTCAGAGATGCGGTGCCTCTATGGGGGCGAAATTTTTGCCCTCATTGGCCAGCCTTTATATGGGGTGGTGGGATAGGACCCGCATCTTTGAACATAATAGCCCCCACCGTTTGAACACCATTTTCTATTGTCATTACATAGACGATCTGCTGTTCATTGTATCCAATCACCAAACAGATATTGATGTATGGCTTGACTACTTGAATGACAATGAACTCAATTTATAATTTATGGGCCATTCCCATGCCAGATCCATCAAGTTCCTTGATGTGCAGTTGTCTGGTGAGGGCAACACCATTGGCTGATTTTAGCCATCCAAGGCACACTATCAGGGACATACCAGTCGGCCAGTGTAGTAAGGACACCAACTTCGCCAGGGAGGTCACAGAAATGGTTTGCAGATTTAAACGCAGAGGTTATTCCGATGTGATTTTGAATCAAGCTTTACACATCGCAATTCCCAGGAATGATTTGCTGTCTGACACAAGTTCTAGGGAGCATTAAGATACAGTAGGGGGCATCCCTCATCTTCTACAGTCAGTATTCCAGTGTTTTCTACCCCATTCAGTATAAAATTTAACAAAATAAGAAACACGGTTAATAAATATCTTCCCATTTTGTTTAATGATCCTATTTACTCTCCGATACTTTCGCGCAGACTGAAGGATCGTCTCTATGATCATTTAGGAGACACTGAGAAAAACCACTCCACGACTGTAGCCAAACATTGGAACATAGTCCATAACAAGGATGTGTCCAGTTTATTTATTCAGGGGATTGAAGCTATAGTGACACCCAGGGGCGTCACTAGGGAGGGGCTATAGCCCCAAATCTGGGGCCCATAGCCCTGAGTCTCTTGCCGCAGGGTCCCTGCCTAACCAGCGGGTCGTGGCTGCGGCGGGTGGGCATGCTGCATGAGAGAGGCAGATGAGAGGAGAGAAGCGAGCGGGCGGACGAGCAGAGATGACATCATCTCTCTCTGCCCGCTCCACATCATCACTCTTCCGCCCTCACAGCTGGGCCTCTATAATGTGGGAGCAAGGTGCAGTGGGGAGCAAAGAGATGACATCATCGCTCACGACCCACCACACATCAGTGCTCTTCCGCCCTCACAGCGCGGGCCTCATCAATGTCGGAGGTGCAGCGGGAGCAGTGAGATGACATCATCACTCACTGCCCACCATGCATCACAGCTCTCCTGCCCTCACTAAATGGACCAGTGCTGCCAGCCTGCCACCAATGCAGCGACAATGCACATTTGGTGGCACTGGCTGGCATGGCAAGTGACAATCCACATCAGTTAGCAAGTGACAACCCACATCTGGTGCCAGGCAATGTGGCAAGTGACAATCCACATCAGGTGGCAGGTGACGTGGCAAGTGACAATCTGCAAATTGTGACAGGTGACGTGGTAAGTGGCAATCTGCAAATGGTAGCTGGTGATATGGCAAGTGACAATCCGCATCAGGTGGCAGGTGATGTGGCAAGTGACAATCTGCAAATGGTGGCAGGTGATGTGGCAATCTGCAAATGGTGGCAGGTGACGTGGCAAGTGACAGTCCGCATCAGGTGGCAGGTGACGTGGCAAATGACAATCTGCAAATGGTGGCAGGTGACGTGGCAAGTGACAATCCACATCTGGTGCCAGGTGACAATCCACATCTAGTGGCAGGTGATGGTGGCAAGTGACATGCTGCATCTGGTGGCAGGAAATGGGGCAAGTGACACGCTCAGGGCTCCCACTGATTATGCATTATGGTGAGTTGAACTATTTAATTTTATATTACAATGTAATAATAGAAACAATGCGCTTCAATCACAATGGAAAAATTGCTTACCACCCCCCCAAACCCCCGGGCCTGCAAAAGGTTGGTGACCGCTGCTGTGGGCTCTAGCCCCAGATCTTTTGCAGACCTAGCAACGCCCTTGGTGACACCCCCAAGGGGAGGCAATAGATTTAGAGTGCTTTGCAAGAGGGAAGTTTACTATATTTTTTCCCTCAATACCAGGAAACCAGCAGGATTACATTTTGAGTGGGATGTCTCATATTATTATGATTAACTCTCAATTGAGTTAGAAAAAAAATGGGTTTTTTTTCATATATACATTTTTTATGTTTAACCACTTCAATACAGGGCACTTAGACACCTTCCTGCCCAGACCAATTTGCAGCTTTCAGTGCTGTCGCAGTTTGAATGACAATTGCGCGGTCATACAACACTGTACCCAAACTAAATTTTTATCATTTTGTTCCCACAAATAGAGCTTTCTTTTGATGGTATTTGATCACCTCTGTGGTTTTTATTTTTTGCAAAACAAATAAAAAAAGACTGAAAAATGGGTGGCACTGATATGCAGCACTGATGGGCATTGATAGGCGGCACTGATGGGCACTCATGGGTGGCACTGGTGGGCACTAATGGGCACTGATAGGCGACACTGATGGGCACTGATAGACGACACTGATGGGCACTGAAAGGCTGCAAAGATGGGTTCTTATGGGTGGCACTGATGGGCACTGATAGGTGGCACTGATAGGCATCCCTGGTGGCACTGGCAGTGGTAGGCATTGGAATGGACACTGATTGGCAGCTGCCTGGGCATTTATTGGCAGCTGCCTTTGCACTGATTAGTATTTCCCTGGTCGTCTAGGGGGCATACCTGGTGGTCCAGTGTGGCTGGTTTCCCTGGTGGTCCTGGGCGGCTTCCCTGGTGGTCCTAGGCGGCTTCCCTGGTGGTCCTGGGTAGGATCCGAGGGGGTCTGTGCTAATAAACAATCAGTACAGACCCCCTCTGTCAGGAGAGCAGCCGATCGGCTCTCCTCTACTCGTGTCTGTCAGATGCGAGTGAGAAAAAGCCGATCACCGGTTCTTCCTATTTACATCATGATTGGACACGGCTGATCACGTGGTAAAGAGTCTCCGTCAGAGACTCTTTACCTAGATCGGTGCTGCGGGGTGTCAGACTGACACCCCGCAACAACGATCGATGCAATGCGCGCCCCCGGGGGCACGCAGCGGCTCAATATCCTGAGGACGTCATATGATGCCCAGTCAGGCTATTGAAACCACTTGCTGCCCGCCATATAGCAGAATGTTAAACTGATGTTTTATATGGGTTTTTTCCTGCGTTTTTTCTGCATGGTTTTTTTTTGGTTCTTCCTTTTTTTTTTTGCATATTTTCTGTTTTTTTCTGCGTTTTTTTTTTTTTTTTTTTTTTTTTTTGCTGTTTTGCTGCTGTTTTTCTGGTGATTATATATCCCAATTAGTTTTCAGGTCTCCCGAGATTTAGATATTTGTAGGGGTTCTTCTAAATATTATTTATGCATGTTCATGTGGTTAAATGGTGGCGTTCTTTGATGTAATCATCACTAGTGTTTTTTTAACTATTTACTAGACATCATCACACCGCCACTTTGTATTTGTGCCCTTATTCCTTAGTGGCACTCCATGAACCGAAGTTCCTACACATAAACATGGTACATTCCAACATGTTTTGGTAGATTTTTAGACATTATTTCTAAACACGGTTTTACTATTAAAGGTTGCTTTGCAACAATTTGCACATGTACTTTTGTTTATAAATGTATCTAGCTTTTATTGTTACGATTTCATGTTTTCATGCGTTTCCCCCGTATTATACATGGTGATGGTTTACTATGTCTTTATTATGTTTTTACTTTTTTTACTATTTTGAGATATTAGATTTTCTTATATATGTGTATCTTTGATATGTACATGTATACATAGCAATCCTTTTTTCTTTCTTTGTTTATGTTATCCATCTCGTTTTTTGGTCTATTTCCATGTTTTCCATTTTTTCCATGTTTTCTCAGTGGCCTTGCATGTATGTATGTATCTCTTCCTCCCCTCCCCCTTTTTTTGGCCACATGTGTTTGCAATTTAAAATCATTGAATGCGTCATGTGACATGTTTGAATCTGGTATATATTTGTCAAACAATATGTGGTCATTTAGCTATGACTAAGCAACAGTGATGTGGTGAAACGCGTCAGTGTTTGTCCTGCTTCTGTTGTCACATTCATTACAGTAAAGGCTTTTATCTGGGCTGTCCAGAATCCATTTCTTCAATGTTATGACTAAGCAACAATGATGTTGTGAAATGCGTCAGTTTGTCCTGCTTTTGTTGTCACGTGAACGTTGACTATTCATTACAATAAAGGCTTTTATCAGAGCGCGGCTGTCCAGAAACCATTTCTTCAATGCTATGACTAAGCAACAATGATGTTGTGAAACGCGTCAACTGTTTGTCCTGCTTCTGTTGTCACATGAACGTTGACTATTCATTACAATAAAGGCTTTTATCGGAGTGCGGCTGTCCAGAAACCATTTCTTCAATATTGTTCGTGCTGAGCCTGCACCTGGCTTCCACTTTGAGGAGGGCGTTTCCTTCAGTACACCACCTGGAGCGGTTCACCCTTGTTTAGAAAGTTTGGAGACCTCTGCTCTCAACCAATGAAACATGAACTGCACATGACCGCTCCCCTATGATGCTGATTCACTAAAGGCAAATAGGCTGTTCACTTTTGCAAGTTGCACTTAGAAAAGGACTTTCCCCAGACCTTAGTGAATGTGGTGAAAATTCTTTTTGCAAAGAATACCCAATCACAACCCAATCACAACAGCTCCTGAACTATTTTTGGGCGACGGTTTATCGCGTGACAATTCGCGGCAGACCCGCACCGCGATTTGAGGTGTCATTCAAATGAATGGCATCTCAAATGCGAGTCCCGCGTTTGGTCATTCACACCTTGGCGCTGTCAAATCGCTGGACAGATCCGTGGCAAATCTGCCCGCAATTCAAAACGATGTAGTGCGAACGCAGCCGGACAAATTGAAGCTGAACTACAGCTCACACTGCAGTTACGCAAGCAGTTAAAGCTACAGTTTTGTTCTTTTTGGGATAAAGGTTTTACATGAATAAATAAAAGCTGATCATTGTAAGCACCTCTGCATGTGGTTAATGGTTTGCCTCATGCCTGTAATTGCTACATCTGCAGGGGAGTTGTTCTTTTGAAAAACAACTTACTGGCCAGATCTTCAGGTATAATCAGCTTTTGATACATGTTGACACATTACATATTCTTAGAAATTCATTTTTGCTTTTGATCAGTTTAATTTAGCACCACTATTTTTTTCAGTATTTTATGGTTCAATAGAGATTTAAATACTATTCATAAATAAAGGAAAGAATGCTTAAAGTGGTGTTCCAGCCGAAATTATACTTTTTAAATAAAAATACCCCAATAATACACAAGCTTAATGTATTCTAGTAAAGTTAGTCTCTAAACTAAGGTCTGTTTTGTTAGTTTATAGCAGTAGTTTGTTATTTCATAAACTTACAGCAGGCCGTGGCCATCTTAAGTGTGGGCATCTGAAGCCAGACTGTATTTCTTCCTCAGTGCTCAGTGCAGCACAAGCAGTGTAATAGGTTTCAGGTCAGGTTTCCATAGCAACGGCAGTGTCAGAGGAAATTGCCTCCCCTTCCCAGGAGGCATTGCAAACAGGAAATGATGCAATGGGCCACGGCCAGGGAGGAGGAAGTGAAAAATGAATACAGCAGATATACAGTTGGTGCTGAGAAAAAAAATAAAAAAATATCCAATTCGGTAACAGTGCACAGTTTAGTAAAGGGATGCTGAAGAGTTGTAAAAGTGGGTGGAACTCCACTTTAAAGTGTTACTAAACCCACAAAACTCACAAATGTAAAATCAGTCTGTATATGCAGTAAAGCATGCTTGTTATACTCACTGTGGAACCTAAGGGGTTAATCCTCAGTATTGTGTAAAAGGGCTGTTTGATCCTGTCTTCTCTTCCCTTCTTCCACAGTCCCCAATCTATCTCCTGATAGTACAGAGCATTGGGGTGAGCTGCACATGCTCAGTTTGGTGTTTATTACTAGTGAGTTTTTTTTTTCTTGGGGAGAGTGCAAGTGATCAGCACAGGGCCAATCAGCACTTTCTGGGAAGAGGGTCAGGGGTCATGCAGCCTCATAACACAATCAGGGGAGAAGGAAAACTCCTCCTCCAAGCTTTAATCAGACACTGATAGAAGTCACAAGACTGCTATATACTGCTGATGAGAAAAGGGATTTAGCAGTTTATATTTACTAAAAGAATTGCATTTCCATGTTCTGTGTACTGTGGGAGACCTGATATAGTGAATGCAGAGTCCTGGGTTTAGTAACAAAAAGAAAACTAATGCAGCCAACACAGTAAGGATTGTGTTATGTTATTTATTTATTTTTTAAACACTAAGGAAAGGTCTGTCAGATTTTTACATTGGTGTCCCTGCTGATGATATTTCTCCATACTTTATTTTTTTTTAAGACACAACAGAAAATTGGAGGAAACGCAAAACCCGCCGGAAGCAAGTCAAATGCATGCCAGCAGATGGTTGACAACGGGTCAAATGTAGCTGTCAATGACCTCTGAATGATCTCAGGAGCATCTAAAACGGATGCCATATGTTGATACAGACCCTGGCAGATGTTAAATTGTGGACGCCTCATTTTCCGTCCTAGTGACAGCGGTCACTTAGACAGGAAGTGAGGGTAAATCTCCCTAACGGGGACACTGACCGTGATAAAACCCAACTGAGGTTTTGATCCTTCCCTATCCGAAACTTTTAAAAAGGTTTTCTTAGCATTCCAAAAACTTTAGTTACATTTGAAAACCCATATTTGTGGTTAACCATCCTCTTAAAAGATAAAGCATAGGCAGTGGCAGTGAACAGTTGGATGGTTATAGTTACGTACGTTCCTCTAGCCGGGGTCAAGTGCAGGAAAGATATGTATTTATAAATAGACGTGCATTTTACAAGTCACTATCCCTCCGGCATTAAAAGGTTAATAGGCCTTTTCCCAGAAGGACCCGTGCCACTGTCGCCATAGTAACAACCGTCTCTCAATAGCTTCTGTCCCACTTTCTAGCAGGTCCCAAATACCGCTACGGATCTTTCCTATTCCTCCAGAACTGTCACTGCGCACACAGGGCCATTAGCTGCTGGTATTAATAGTACAGACATTGCAGATGGTATATAGAGCAGTAACATGGTGACAACACTTCCTGGTATAAAGAGAAGCGTTTGTGTTGCCCTTGGCAACCGCAATCCATCTAACATTTTTTTAGTGAAAGATGACATTTGACTGATGGTCTATGCAGCCACCAATGGTGCAATTTCTTACTGTGGGAGGTTAGGGCATCTGCAGATGGATGGAGGCCCTATAGGAGGGAGGCCACCCCCTGGCAGCGGGTCAGGCCCCCCGTGCTTGAGAACCACTGCCCTAAGGCTATTTAAAGAGACCCTCTACCGCAACTAATTGCTTAACCACTTCAGCCCCGGAAGATTTGGATGCTGAACGACCGGGCTATTTTTTGCGATTCGGCACTGCGTCGCTTTAACTGACAATTGCGCGGTCGTGCGACTCTGTACCCAAGCAAAATTGACGTCCATTTTTTCTCACAAATAGAGCTTTCTTTTGGTGGTATTTGATCACCTTTGCGGTTTTTGCGCTATAAACAAAAAAAGAGCGACAATTTTGAAAAAAACACAATATTTTGTACTTTTTGCTATAATAAATATCCCTAATTTTTTTTTTAAAAAAAAGCTAATTTCCTCAGTTTAGGCCGATATGTATTCTTCTACATATTTTTGGTAAAAAAAAAAATATCACAATAAGCGTATATTGATTGGTTTGCACAAACGTTATAGCGTCTACAAAATAGAGGATAGATTTATAGCATTTTTATTATTTTTTTTTTTACTAGTAATGGCGGCGATCTGCAATTTTTTTTATTGGGACTGTGACATTATGGCGGACACATCGGACACTTTTGACACATTTTTGGGACCATTGGCATTTATACAGCGATCAGTGCTATAAAAATGCGCTGATTACTGTAAAAATGTCACTGGCTGGGAAGGGGTTGACACTAGGGGGCGATCAAGAGGTTAACTGTTTTCCCTGTGTGTGTTCTAACTGTAGGGGAAGGGGACTGAGGAATACACCAACCTAAAGGAATGGTGTACTTATGGAGCATTATAACACTACCCCAGATGCTTGATTGGCTACAGCAAGAGTTAGGGCTCACATGTGGGGCTATTATTGCTGCCCCTCTGAAAAGCAATCAGCAGTGCATCACTTTAGAGAGGGCGCTTGACAGGCAGCGAGGGGGCGATATGTCAAAACCTTGCTAGCTGTTTCTCCAAATTCTGAGCCACCACACTGCAACCGCGTGCACTGCACACAGTTGCAGGGCCGTTGGGACTTGACCCCATTTGTTTTAATGGGTTATGTTCGGCATTTTTTTTGCTACAGCTGCATCAATGTGTTTAGATGGGCGGTTGTGGGGTTGTAAAACTGCTTTTACAGCCCCATGGCCACCCGTTTGAATGGAGTCTTTTTCTGAAATTTGTTGTTTACTGTACAAGTAAAAATCAGTTTGTTTGTTTTTTTTGCTAGAAAATCACTTAGAACCCAAACATTATATGTATATATCTATATATAGATACATATATCTATATATAGATATATATTTTTTTTTTTTTTTTTTAGCAGAGACCCTAGAGAATAAAATGGCGATTATTGCAATATTTTATGTCACACTGTATTGGTGCAGCAGTCTTTCAAACAAAAGTTTTTGGGAAAAAAGAAACTTTAATGAATTAAAAAAAAAAAAAAACATTAAAGTTAGCCCATTTTTTTTTGTATATTGTGAAAGATGATGTTATGCCTAGTAAATAGATACTGGACATGTCATTCTTTAACCGCTTGCCGGCCGCCTCACGCAGATATATTGAAGCAGAAGGGCTCGTACTGGCAAAACCACGTACCTGTACGTTGCCCTTTAAGAGGCGGTCAGCGGGCGCGTCCGCGGCAAGCTCTGTGAGTCGGGTCGCGGGTCCCGCGGATGTAAAACAGCATCTCGCCGTTCTGCCTAGTGACAGTGTCACTCGATCTCTGCTCCCTGTCATCGGAGCAGAGATCAGTGACGTCACACACACAGCCCAATCCCCTGACAGTTAGAAACACGCCCCTAGGACACACTTAACCCCTACACTGCCACCTAGTGGTTAACCCCTTCACTGCCAGTGTCATTTATACAGGAATCAATGCATTTTTATAGCACTGATTGCTGTATAAATGACAATGGTCCCAAAAATGTGTCAAAAATGTCCGATGTGTCCGCCATAATGTCGCAGTCACGATAAAAATCGCTGATCGCCGCCATTTAAAAAAATACAAAAAATTATTAATAAAAATGCCATAAAACTATCCCCTGTTTTGTAAACGCTATAACTTTTGCGCAAACCGATCAATAATCCCTTATTGCGATTTTTTTTTTACCAAAAATATGTAGAAGAATACATATCGGCCTAAACTGAGGAAAAAAATAGTTTTTTTATATATTTTTGGGGGATATTTATTATAGCAAAAAGTAAAAAACGCTCTATTTTTGTTTATAGCACAAAAAATAAAAACCGCAGAGGCGATCAAATACCACCAAAAGAAAGCTCTATTTGTGGGAAAAAAAGGACGTCAATTTTGTTTCGAAGCCACGTCGCATGACCGCGCAATTGTCAGTTAAAGCGACGCAGTGCTGAATCGCAAAAAGTGCTCTGGTCAGGAAGGGGGTAAATTCTTCCGGGGCTGAAGTGGTTAAAAATGCGCCCGCTCATGGAATGGCTACAAACTACGGTACTTAAAAATCTCTATAGGCGACGCTTTAAATTTTTTTTACACGTTAAGAATTATTGCTCGCGGCGATACCTCACATGTGTGGTTTGAACACTGTTTATATAAGCGGTTGAGACTCACACATGTGTTCCCTTCTGCGCACGTGCTCAGAGGGATGGGGTGCTTCAATTTTTTTTTTTTTCATATTTATTTTACTTTTTTGTTTTTTTATTTTTACACTGTCCATGTAATTTTTTTTTTTTTTTTTTTTTATCACTTTCATTCCTATTACAAGGAATGCAAACATTCCTTGTAATAGAAATAAGCATGACAGGTCCTCTTTATTGAGAGATCTGGGGTCAAAAAGACTTTTGGGAAATACATCGTATGTGCATGCACGGGTAAGCATCGATGTACATGAGTACAGCAGCATAGTCATTCACTTTGTATAATAGGCTGTACGCAGCACCTAGGGCTACCTGGGCATGGAAAATGCCCAGAATTGTATGCCTCTCACCATCTCTGTGCATGAAGCCAGTAACTGACAATGTCAGGGGTTGGGGCAACCCAGGCGATGCCCCAAGCATCCATTATGATAACTATGAGTGGCCAAGCCCTGGATAATTAGAGACGGGTTTTAGGCAGGTCACTCTTCCTGTAAAAAAGACCGCTCACTGCTGCTCTCTCTCCTTGTGCAGGATGACTGGTCTTGTCTCCGCCCCTCCTGTATTTTTCTACAGTCAGCCTGTAGTGGGTGGAGCCTGCTGGGCCCCTCCCACAGCTCTGCTCTCTGCACAGGCTATGGACAGCACAACAATGATAGCACTGCTACTTTTACAAGATATCTAGACTTTCAAAGGAATTTGGTGCACAGGAAGTGGATTTCTATCCTTTGTGGCTATTGAGAAATATATTTCAATTCATTATTTTGTGCCCAGGGTTCAGATTTAAATAAATTCTACATAGTACTTTGTCACATTTACTTACACATCAAACCTCAGGTTTTGCTTCTCTTCGAAGAAGTAGTCCAGCACAAATTTCCGGACGAAGTCTGGATTCAGCGTGTTGTCGATGACCTCTGTCCGCCCAAACTGTTAAAATAAACATAAATGGCTGTGCTTAGAAATTGTGTAATAGTAGCAGGGAAGGTCTGGGCAGGGGGTGAGGGGTGGGAGGGGGGGGGGGGCATTTGCACACTTCCCAACTTCTTGAGATGGGAATGAGGGACACCTACTAGCAAAAGCATGTAGGCATAGGACACACCCCACTGCCACACCTCCTTAAAGGGGAATTAACCTAAAAAAAAGATTTGTTAAACACACAAGAGCTTTTTTTTTTTTTTTACCACTACTATTCCATTATATTGGCTTTTTGAAATTTACAAATGCAGCAATTTAGATTTTGGATGAAAGGTTCAGCACTGGGAAACACTTTTTGAGATATAAAAAGTGCATTTTATATACAACTATATAGATCAGACCAACATGAGGGACAAATGAGGAGGAAAGAGGGACAGAGGGACATTGCTCCAAATCAGGGACAGTCCCTCCAAATCAGGGACAGTTGGGAGCTATGGCATTTGCCCCCTGGGCTACTCCCAGTTAGATGCATTGGGGTTGATTTACTAAAGGCAAATAGATGGTTGCACTCTGCAAGTGCTTTTGCTCCAGAGCTTAGTAAATGAGGTAAGGCTTCACTTTGCAAAGAATACCCAATCACGTGCAAGGAAGATTTTTTTTTAAAAAAAAGCATTTTTGCTTACACATGATTGGAAGATGGAAGTCAGCAGAGCTTCTGCTCATTTAATAAGCTCTGGAGCAACTGCACTTGCAGAGTACAACTGAACTTTGCAAAAGTGCACATTCTATTTGCCTTTAGTAAATCAACCCCATTATGAGATGTTTCATCATTCAGACAACAGTTAGAGAGGAACCCTCAATCAGTGACACATGTTGGTCATTATCTAGCTGCCTGTTTACCGTTCAGACCTGTGATCACGGCTTCTGACAATGGGAAGTCTTCCAGAGACAATTTCACAGCTCTGAGATGTCATGTGACTGAATGGCGAGAGACACAAAGCAAGCTGATGCTGGAAGATCTGAAGACATGTCATAGTTAAAGAGGATCTTCACCCTAGCAAGTAAAAATTAAAAGTCAGCAGCTACAAATACTAGAGCTGCTGGCTTTTTAAAAAAAAAAAGGACACTTACCTGTCCAGGGATCCAGCGATGCCCTCACCCGGGGCGCATCTTCGCCGGTCTTCAGGTCCCGGCGCCGGCATGTTTCCTAAGGCTGCTCTCACACGGGCACTGATGGTAAAATGTCGCTTTTAGCGGCGCTTTACCGTCATTTTATCGGTGCTATTCGATTTTAACCCCCGCTAGTGGTCGATGAAGGGGTTAAATGCCCCGTGTAGCACCGCTGCCAGGCGCTTCAGCAGCGGTGCCCATTCATTTCAATGGGCAGAAGCGGTGGAGGAGCGATGTATACACCACTCCTTCACCGCTCCAAAGATTCTGCTTGCAGGGCTTTGTTTAACATCCTGCCAGCGCATCGCCTCAGTGTGAAAGCACTCGGGCTTTCCCACTGAGACTGCAGGGGAGCCGTTTTTCAGGCGCTTTACAGGCGCTATTTTTAGCCCAAAAGCGCCTGAAAAACGCCCCAGTGTGAAAGGGGTCTAAGGAAAGCCGGCTGTGACTCTTTTGGCTTCACAGCAGGCATGCTGTGCTTTGTGAATGGCCCTTCAGCTTTGGAGATGTTGTCAGAACTCCTTCTGTAGCTGTCCCCAATAGCAACAGGAACGGATCGGCACTGCCGAGGTCCCCATCCTGTAAAGAGGTATGGAAGTTCAAGAGTTAAGTGAGCGCACACATGGAGCCCGTGCTAAGCAGGCGGCAGGGTCCCATTCTGCCATACCGGGGAGAGGTAGTGGCAAACGCTGGACAGGTGGATGTGGACATAAGCTCAGTGTGTCCCTTCTAAATGCAAGTTACAGTGAGAGGTGTGCATTTACATGGGGACCTGAGAGTTATAGTGCAAGTGTACATGGTTTACGTTCATCGCCGAGCTGCTGACGTACTTCGCCGCGGCCTGGTTTTCAGGAAGAGGGGACAGGGTACCCAAACGTGGCACCAGAGGGGGGGAGGATAAACGGAAGTTCCACTTTCAGGTGGAA
The DNA here is from genome assembly GCF_042186555.1 of Aquarana catesbeiana. Classification (NCBI taxonomy): domain Eukaryota; kingdom Metazoa; phylum Chordata; class Amphibia; order Anura; family Ranidae; genus Aquarana; species Aquarana catesbeiana. The sequence goes on from NC_133330.1 coordinate 37,393,845, forward strand.
CTCCGCCTTTAAGTGTTATTAAACCCAGGACCCTGCATTCACTTTATCTGGTCTCCCCTGTCTGACAGTGCCGATTGGCCCTGTGCTGATCACATGCACCCTCCCTAGAAAAGAAAAAGTCTCCAGCAATACACACCAAACTGAGCATGTGCAGCTTGTCCCCTGGCTCTGTAAATATCAGGTTATTTTTTGAAGACACTGGAAGGGGAGGATCAGAGAAGACAGGATCAAACAGCCTTGTTACACAATGCAGGGGATTAACTCCTTAGGTTTCACCGTGAGTATAACAAGTTCGTTCATGTTTGTCATTTTCCGGGGCGTGAACGTGACCCAAGTAAAGGTACCCCAGGGGTGAGGAGAGTGACCCTGTGGGGGTAGTCTTCTTATGTGACCCGACTTGGCGCCCAACGAGTTAAAGTGATTGTAAATGATCACCTTGTAAAACAACCCATTCAGTTTAAAATGGAATTGAAAGGCAAAACATTTGCATAGATATAAAAAAAACATTATAAATACATTTTTCCCTTTTTTATAAGTGATCACTTTCCCTCTGTTCTCAGCTGCATAAGAGCTGGGGGAGGAGAAGCAAAAGCACACTGAGCTTCCCAGTGAATGGCTGTGGGGGGGGGGGGGGGGCATGTCAGGGCAAGTCTGATCATTGGAGGAGAGCAGGCTGAGTTCCCTGCATAGCTAGAGAACTGACCACGCTGTGCTCTCCTGCTTAGTGTGGTCAGTTTTTTAATAGTAAAGCATAGGGACTAGCAGGAACACCAGGGATTTCATATAAAGGAAGCAATACAAAGAGAACAGGATACGTTCTCATACAAGTACATGGTACAGCAGGCACATATTAGAAATATGAAGTGTTGGGGTAAAAAACGGTTTATTAAAGGGGTTGTGAAGGTAAAAGTTTTTTCACCCCGTGCTCGCCCCCGACATCCTCTCCGTCGCTCAGCCTGGCCGTTGATTGGTTACAGTGGATGGACTGAAAGCAGCGCAGCCATTGGCTCGCGCTGCTGTCAATCACATCCAATGACGCAGCGCGCCGGGGGGCGGGGCCGAGTGATACAGTGAGTGGCTATGGCCGCCTGCTGTATCACGGGAGCGCGCCCACAAGCAATCAACACCATGCGAGGGAGCTCGCATGTTGAGTCCTTGCGGGGGCGAACCGAGACAGCCGCCAAGGGACCCCAGAAGACCAGGTTCGGGGGCCACTCTGTGCAAAACGAGCTGCACAGTGGAGGTAAGTATGATATGTTTGTTATTTCAAAAAAAAAAAAATATCTTTAGTGATCCTTTAAAGGGGAACATGGTGGAACGTCTGCCACCATCTGCCACCTATCCCTTGCCTACACGCATTATGATCCTATCTCTGACCCAGCTTCCCCTCTGATCTTGTTCTCGGATTACCCTTGTCTGTTCATGTTCGCTGTTTGCCTCCGCTACTGACCTTGAACTACTGACCACACTTTTGCCCAGTGAATCTGTTCCTCGCTGGCCGATTGATGCTAAATTCTGCTTGTTCCTGGCTCTGATTCTGCTTACATCCTGGTGTCTTTCCACTCAGCTATCACTCACCCAGGTTTGGGACCTGACGCCACCTTTAACTGGACTTGGCATCTTCACAGTGGATCTCCAGCTGTACTTCTGTTCATCATATAACCAGCACTCTCAAGTTTCTGCTCACAGTGTCCACACTTTGGCACTTTTGCCTTTCTTTTACTCCTGCAGAACCATCCCAGCGTCCATGGGTGTCCATGGGTGTTCGGACAGGAACTGTGCAAGAGGCCACTTCTCAGGCTTATATACAGATACGTGACAAGCACTTTGCCTATGTGCAAGTGTTTCCTGTAATAAAGACCAGTCACTGCTGCTTTCTCTCCTTATGCAGGATGACTGGTCTTGTCTCCGCCCCCTCATGTACTTTTCTGCAGGCAGTCTGTAGTGGGTGTTGCCTGCTGGGTCCCTCCCACATCTCTGCTTTCTGAACAGGCTATGCACAGAACAGTGATGGTGCGTGTCACTGCTATGTTTACATGGTAATATCTGGTTTTGCAAAGGCATTTGGCACACGCAGAGAGTATTTATAACCTTGTAGCTATTGATGAATATATTCAAAGAAAAGATTTTGTGTCCATATTTCAGCTTTAAAGTACACCTGTCATCAGAGAAATATTTGGAGCCGTTGTTAATGACCTCTTTCTAATAAAAAATGCTTGTTGCCTGGCCTGGTTTTAATACCTCCTTTTCATGCAAAGTCTAATATACAGTAAGAGATAGGTTTAGGAATTAGACTGCTGCTGGAGTTAATTTGAGGTTTATGGCTGGAGGGTTATTTTTGAGGATCACACTAAGTTAAAACTTTTAGATGTGATAGATTAGATTTTACAGGTGTGATCATTTCAATTTTCAGGTCTTATTTTATTTTTTTTACAGACTTTCATTTACAGACAGCAATTTAGGTGATGCTTTACATACTGTACATTCGCATCAGTCCCTGCACCCGAGGAGCTTACAATCTAACATCTCTATCTCACACGTATACACATACTAGGTTTAAAGTGGTTGTAAACCCTCCGAGACAACTTTAGCTCTTCATAATGTAGATAACATTAGTGTACTCACTGCTGTAGTTTCCATGTAAATCGTCCTGTAATCGAAAATGACGTCATACGCGATTGCGCAGTAGGATGTTTCATTAACGGCACCTAAAGTGTGCCGTTTCTGTATTCCCTGCATGTGGGGATATTTCTATGGACGAGCTTCCCCTCTGAACGGCACAGAGGAGAAGTCTTGCGATGCTGCTCTGATTATCTCCTTCCTGATACGGCGCTACGGCGCATGCGCGAGAATTCGAAAGGGAAACAGAGTAAGGGCGGAAGTGACGTCCAGAACAGATTCAGCAAACAGCACAAACAATGCCAGGAAATGAAGAGATTACAAAGAGCTTAAATAAGGTATGTACAGACCTCATTTTGGGCCAATTTCAATTTATTATCCCTTGTAATGAGCTATTGTATGTGAAAATTTAAAAAATAAGAAAAATCGGCTGGGGTTTACTTCCTCTTTAATTTACACAGGAGACGATCTTTGGTGTGTGGAAGAACGCAACCACAGGGAAAACATGCAAACTTCATGCAGATATTGCCCTGGCCAGGATTTGAACCGTGGACTCCAGTGCTTCAGAGCTGAAGTGCTAACCACTTATCACTTCGTCTCTCAGGTGTGATATTTTTTGGTGCTGAATTTCAAATACCCCTTAAAATGCCGTGCGCTAAGGAACCGGGATCGAGTTGTAGACAAATTTAAAGCATCCCCAGAAGTCCTCTTTTTATTTCGCCCACCTTTAATCAGAGTATACGGAAGATTAAAAACAGACAGTTAAGATTTGCGCATGGGGTCACAATGCCGCGGTTCATCATGGTATGAGCAGGATGGACATATGTTGTCTAAGTGTTAAGAAAATCCGTGCTAGATTACACTTGAGGAGAGGCTGCCGACAAAGCAGAACACCCACTAGACATGACAGTAATTAAACTCTATTACCCTCTCTACAGACATCTCTCGGCATGACCTGACCATTTGCCATGATTATAATACAATTTTATTACACTCTGTACAGACATTAAATCAGATTTAAGGTCCCAACATCAGATTTGCAGCTTTGCAATGCTGCTACCGTTTACAAGTTAGCATCTACACCAGTGGTGATCAACTTTCATGATATAGGAGGCCTCACATGTGGCTTCTAATGTCACCAAAGCTCAGCACATATTATTCAGCGAATGTGATGCTATGGAAATTTGTCAGAGAATGCAGACATGCAACAAGAGATTTTCAAAGGGCTACTAGCATGCTACAAATGATATTCAGAGACTTCAAACATACTGTAGAAGCTGTGGAAGACTGGAGACATGCAACAGTAGATGGTCAGAGATCACACTCATGCTACATAAGATGGCCAGAGACAGCAGACATACTGCAAGAGTTGTGGGAGACTGGGTTCTATTCCCGCTAGTACCAACAGAAGGTGCCCCAGCCTATTTCATTATCTTCAGATACACTATATTACCAAAGGAATTGTGACGCCTGCCTTTACACACACATGAACTTTAATGGCATCCCAGTCTTGGTCCGTGGGGTTCAATATTAAGTTGGCCCACCCTTTGCAGCTATAACAGCTTCAACTCTTCTGGGAAGGCTGTCCACAAGGTTTAGTAGTGTGTCTATGGGTATGTTTGACCATTCTTCTAAAAGCGCATTTGTGAGGTCAGGCACTGATGTTGGACAAGGCCTGGCTCGCAGTCTCCACTCTAATGCATTCCAAAGATGTTCTATCGGGTTGAGGTCAGGGCTCTGTGCAGGCCAGTCAAGTTCCTCCACCCCAAACTGGCTCATCCATGTCTTTATGAACCTTGTTTCATGTTGGAACAGGAAGGGGCCATCCCCAAATTGTTTCCACAAAGTTGGGAGCATGAAATTGTCCAAAATGTCTTGGCATGCTGACACTTTAAGAGTTCCATTCACTGGAACTAAGGGGCCAAGCCCAACCCCAGACAAACAACCCCACACAATGTTTGGGGATGTCTCTACCAGCTTTGCACATCTAGAGAGTGTCTGTGAATAGCAATTTTCAAGTTTTGCCACAAATTCAGCATAGTGAGCTCCTTTCTACTTTGGGTAATACCTGGTCATTAACCTTGACCGCTGAGTGATCGAGTTCCCTGGTAGTTTTTGCTGTACCAATCCATCCTATTGATCAAGTTGTTCCGAGCTGGTGGTATATACTCCCTGGATAAAGGCCCTGGCTGGGTATTAGCCGCAGGCTTATAACTGCTTGCCTTCCGGTAAGCACGCACTTTATCTGTTGGTGGTGCACAGATTTATGGTGGTGGTTTGAAGATAATATGAGTTCATTGATGTTTTTCAATATATGGACTATTTTTTATTTATAGATCAGTTTTACACTTTGGTGTGTTGCAACTAATTTGTATATATATATTTTTAATTTTGTGTGATAGGCTCGTTTATCACAATATCAACCTTTAGCGCAGTTCCACTATAATTATTGTTTCTATTTATGTGTGTATCTCACCTATTGAGCTGATGCTCCTCTGTGTTAGTTTTACTTAGCACAGTATTTTTTCTTTATTATTTTATGGTAAGTATAACATGTTTGGGTTTATTTTGGTTTTTTTTTTTGTTTTTTTAAACAAGCCTTTTAAATCACTTGAACTTGAGCAGTTATGCAAAGAAGGGTGGGCAAATATTTCAAAATCTAGATGTGCAAAGTTAGCACTGTAGAGACATATCCCAGTAGACTAAAGGCTGGAAGTAAAGCAAATTGTGGTCCAACAAAATACTGACACAAGGGGGTTAATCCTTTTTTCAACTCAGTAATTCTATTTTTGAATTTTTTTTATATTTTCTGTCAAGTTGGTGTTATACAGTGCCTTGCAAAAGTATTCACCCCCCTTGGCATTTTTCATGTTTTGTTGCCTCACAACCTGGAATTAACAAGGATTGTTTGAGGATTTGCATCATTTAATTTAGAGAACATGCGCACAACTTTGAAGATTTTTTTTTTTTTTTTTTTTTTATTGCGAAGCAAACAACAAATAGGACAAAGCAACAGAAAAAGTCAATGTGCATAACTATTCACCCCCCCCTAAAGTCAATACTTTGTAGAGCCACCTTTTGCGGCTATCACAGCTCCAAGTCGCTTTGGATAAGTCTCTATGAGCTTGCCACATCTTACCACTGGGATTTTTGCCCATTCCTCCTTGCAAAACTGCTCCAGCTCCTTCAAGTTGGATGGTTTGCGCAATCTTTAAGTCTGACCACAGATTTTCTATTGGATTGAGGTCTGGGCTTTGACTAGGCCATTCCAACGCATTTACACGTTTAACCTTAAACCACTCAAGTGTTGCTTTAGCAGTGTGTTTGGGGTCATTGTCCTGCTGGAAGGTGAACCTCCGTCCTAGCCTCAAATCACACACAGAGTGGTACAGGTTTTGCTCAAGAATATCCCTGTATTTCGCACCATCCATTGTTCCCTGACCAGTTTCCCAGTTCCGACTGCTGAAAAACATCCCCACAGCATGATGCTGCCATCACCATGTTTAACAGTGGGGATGGTGTTCTTTGGGTGATGTGATGTGTTGGGTTTGTGCCAGACATAGCGTTTTCTTTGATGTCCAAAAAGTTCAATTTTAGTCTCATCAGACCAGAGCACCTTCCTCCATACATTTTGGGAGTCTCCCACATGCCTTTTCTCAAACTCAAAACGTGCCATTTTGTTTTTTGCTGAAAGTAATGGCGTTCTTCTGGCCACTCTACTATAAAGCCCAACCCTATAGAGCGTACAGCTTATTGTCGTCCTATGTACAGATACTCCAGTCTCTGCTGTGGAACTCTGCAGCTCCTCCAGGATTACCTTAGGTCTCTGTGCTGCCTCTCTGATTAATGCCCTCCTTGCCCGGTCCATGAGTTTTGGTGTGCGGCCATCTCTTGGCAGGTTTGCTGTTGTGCCATGTTCTTTCCATTTGGTTATGATAGATTTGATGGTGCTCCTAGGGATCATCAAAGATTTGGATATTTTTGTATTAATTAACCCTGACTTGTACTTCTCAACATCATTGTCCCTTACTTGTTTGGAGAGTTCCTTGGTCTTCATTGCAGTGTTTGGTTAGTGGTGCCTTTTGCTTAGGTGTTGCAGCCTCTGGGGCCTTTCAAAAAAGTGTGTATATGTAATGACAGATCATGTGACACTTAGATTGCACACAGGTGGACATCATTTCACTAATTATTTGACTTCTGAAGATAATTGGTTGCACCAGAGCTTTTTATGGGCTTCATAACAAAGGGGGTGAATACATACGCACAAGCCAATTATCAGTTTTTTTATTTTTGAAAAATTGTTTTATGTATATGTTTTTCTAATTTTACTTCACCCACTTAAAGACTATTGTGTTCTGATCCATCACATATAATTCAGATTAAAAGAACATAGAACTAAAGGCTGTAATGTAACGAAATAGGTAAAAAGCCAATGGGGGTGAATATTTTTGCAAGGCACTGTATATTTCACTTGGATGTTATAATTTGCACTAGTAAATACAGCTGGATATGGCTGCAAAACAACAAAGTTGATTATTTTAAAAGGGGGTGATTCTTTTCTATACCCATTGTAAGTATGCAATAAAAATAATTCCTGGAGTTCAGCTCTAAAGCACAACTGTAGAAACATATAAAAGACCAACATTAAATCCATGTTTGTATCTATTTGAAAGAAATCCATAAATGTATTTTAAAAGAGTACTTCGGCCTGTCTTTATATTAGTGTTGTATAATCCTCTGTACCAGCTGGACCCTGTAAGTCAATCAGGTTCTACTTCATTACACAGTGGTCTCAAGCTTGCACATAGGAGAAAAGAGCATAGAAATGAATTTAGGGGGTTCTGCTGCACCCGTCCAATCACAGGCAGAGGTGTGTCCTTGACCAAGCTGTAGTGTCTTAAATACAGAGGAGAGAAAAGAGGTCAGGGACCTTGCTATGATGTCTGACAAGGATAAGTCAATCCAATGAGGGGATGATCAGATTTACAGATCTTTTGACAGTTATAATAGTTCATGTATTTCTTTAGCTTCCTGTTTTTAGTTCTCCTTTCAGTAATTTTACTGATCTTTTTTCCCTATGCAGTTTTTATTATAGTATTAATATTTAAGTAGCTGGTGGGTGACTCACATTAAAAACAATACAAGCCATATTGCGATCAGCTGTATCTATGCCGCTGGCATTGTGCCAGTTTTGTACATGCAAACGATGCTGTTGTTGGTCAATTCTGATTACTACGGGACCAGAGTCTGCTCTGGCAACACCTCATTGCCAGCTTTAAGGAAAACAATGCAGTTTATTGTTCTCTCCCTCGCAGTTATGTTTATTGCAATGGGCACTCTTCCAGCTTTTCATAAAATCATCACTTTTAAGTACTGGGGAATTCCTCGGCCATCTGCGTTGCATTCTGTGGCAGAACTGAGATTAACGTGCCCCCCTTTTTATCTGTAATCCCGGCTGCGCTGTGTTTAGTCCTCCAACCTTCCGTCTGTCTGTTTACTAGGTCTTATGTCTCCCACTCCTCCATTGCTTTCTTTACTTTGCACCGTGTTCCTGTGGATTTATTCCAGTACTACGAATTAGTTTATTGAATGCACAGACCAATACCCATAGCAGCCTATGCACATGACACCTGTAAAAGCTGGTTGTAGAACCCATGCACTTCACAGATTATGCCTGGAGAACTCTTACACTTATTAACCACATCAACTCTTGCACCTGTATACCCTGTGATGCTGGATATAGTTTCAAGGCTTGTTGGTTCACTTTTATTTAAAGCAGAACGCCACCCAAAAGGGGAAATTCTACTTTAAGTTCTCCTCCCCCTTCCTCTGCAAAATTTGGCATATCATTATGAGGAGGGGGGAGCAGGTACCTAGTTTTGACAGATATCCACTCCCACTTCTACTCGGATTGCCTAGGACCCGGGGGTCTGCGGCCTGTTTGCAGCTGGACCCCGAAGGCTGCACTGTCAGAGCTGCAGCGGCGGTGGTTGAGCAGAGAGGTGACATCATCTCTCACCGCCCAACCCACATCACCGCTGTTCCACCCTCATTCGGAATACACCACTGCACCAAGGCAAGCCTCTGTGCCCAATAGACTAATGTGCACATTTGTGCTTCGACCAATGCAGTGACAATCCACATCTGGTGGCAGGTGATGCGGCAAGTGATAATCCGCATCTGATGGCAGGTGATGTGGCAACTGACAATCCTCATATGGTGGCAGGTAACGTGGCAAGCGAAAATCCGAATCTGGTGGCAGGCGATGTGCTAAGTGACAATCCTTATCTGTTGGCAGGAGACGTGGCAAGAGAAAAGCCACACCTGGTTGCAAGTGACAAGCTGCATCTGGTGGCAGGCGACGTGGCAAGCGACAAACTGCATCTGGTGGCAAGCGACAGTGGCAAGTGACACGCACTGATTCTGCATTATGGTGAGTTTTATATTACAATGTAACAATAGAAATAATGCGCTTCAATTATCCTGACACCATATCAACCATGGTGCCATGATAATTAAGCGCTAACACCAGCCATTGCCCCGACAAATTGCCAACGAAAAAACAACATACTCACCCACTCACCACTCAAACCCCCCCCCCCCACACACACACACCTCCAAGCCTTGGCACATTTTTCTTTCACACAGCTGGTCCCCGGTGCCCAAAAAGGTTGGGGAGCGAAGGCATTGGCGTAGACCAAGTTTTTCCCCTCCCCACACTCTTCTGGGACACGTCACAGGTTACAGGTTCCTGAAGACTGCTGGATCATTCACAAATCGCTGAACCCCTGTCCTTTTTATTAAGAGTCAGCAGGTTAATATTCTTATCTTCATACACGCTTCCAATAACCCACACTGACCAGCCATATAATAGCTAAATAATGGTAACACTCCTAGAATATAGAATATAAAACTTAACCCTTTGATATTGATACTGATAATAATATTTACTTAATTTCCTTTTATTTCATGTTTCTTCTATATGGTGTTTCTTATGGTGTCTATCGCCTGGTTTTTGGGCACTTACGGGCACTTACGGGCCATTTTTGACTGTCATATATTGTATGTTTCTGGCCTCTTTATCTTTTTGTAAACTTTGTACTGTGATACAAATTTCAATAATTATTATTTAAAAAAAAGTCAGCAGTGACAGTATTTGTCGCTGCCGACTTTTTTTTTTACCCAGAGTGAACAACCTCTTTAGGAAGAAGGTAAAAAGTTCAACTCCAACAAAACAGAAAGGTTACCCACGCAGGGGTTACTACCATCACTTCAAACACAAAAGTAAAACCACATTACCCCTCCTTGCTTCTTCTTGCAGAGCCGCTGCTTAGGCCTCCAGCCTAGACCTTTTGTTTGGTCCACTACACGGTCTTACAGCCCTCCTGTGCTCACATACAACCACTGCATCTCTCCTGCAGCTTCCTGCTGCTCTGGCTCATGACCTCTGGGCAGGGAACCTCCTGTCTCCCGGGTGGAGCCTTAAATCACTGTCAGGCCCTTGATTATGAAGGCTGTGAACATCTGCAAACACAGCCTACTGGTCCCCAGTAAAACCTGGACCCAGGCTTAGAGGCTTCTTTACTCCCAAGACTCTTTGAAGTCTCTGAATTCCAGAAAAGAAATCTGCAATATTTTTCTAAACTTAGAATAGACCTTTTGGAGCCCTTTAATCTGTATTCGTGAGAACTCTGTGTGCCATTTACCTCTTTTTGCACAGTCGCCGGGCCTGGCACAGTCACAACCCTTTTTCAGACAATGTGTATTGCATATGTTCCTGGAAAACATAAGGAGCTGTAGCATAGCTCCCAACTGTCCCTGATTTCGAGGGACTGTCCCTGATTTGGAACAAAGTCTCTCTGTTCCTCTTTTCTCCTCATTTAATCTTTATTTTGGTCTGATCTATATAGTTTGTATATAAAATGCCCCTTTTGGCTTTCAAAAATAGTTTCCCAGAGCTAAACCTTTCATCCAATTTCTAAATTGCTACATTTGTAAATTTCAAAAGCCGGTATAAAGGAATAGTAGTGGTAAAAAAGCACTTGTGGGTTTAACTAATCATTTATTTTGTATAATTCTCCTTTAAGGGGGTGTGTGTACAATGTTTACATCATTTAGCTAAAAGGTGTCCCTGGTTCCCATCTCAAAACGTTGGGAGGCATGGCTGTAGCAACTACCAACTGGAGACTAGTAACATCATAAGTCAAATCACATATCGCCAGCATACCATGTATCTTCAAGGTACCGTCCAAATGTTTATTAAGATGATCACGTCACAGCGGTAAGGTACAATTTTTCCAGGCCATGCAGGACCCCTTTGTCAGGATTGTGATGATGACAGGGTGCTGTGTTGGCCACCAAAACATGGAAGGCTGTTATGTGATCATCTTAATAAAGATTTGGATGTTATACTGAAGTAATATTATATGTGGTATGCAGTCCTGAAGGCCGCTTACCAACAACCATAGTGTCCTGCTGGACCCTCGGAGTTTGCTAAATAAAAAATTAAAAAGATTGGAGCGCCACACTAGTTCGTACAGTCCATAAAATATTTTAATCTGCAACAAAAGCCAACACATTTTGGGGGCTGAAAACTCGGCCCCCAAAATGTCCCATTCTGCCAGCTATTTTGTTTCATTACCTGTTGAAGTTAGTTATACCCGAGTCTCCTCATCAAGGTCCCTTTCTGATGCCATTTCTGTTTATGGGGACTGCTAATTCAGCATCGCATGTTAATCCTCCCCATTCATTCAGCAGTCTTCTGGATCCTGAGAGAACCCCTGTGCTGGCTGGCCAATGGGAATTCCTTGAAGGGTTCTTCTTTCATGTGTTCACATCACTGTTTGAGTAACATGGACATATGGAAGAAAAACCCCTCCAGGAAGTGAACAGAAAGTATTTATTAATAATAATTTTATCCCAGAATTGCGCTTTAAGCAAAATACATTCTAATTGGCCTTGTACTTAAGAATAAGATTTGTTTTTTCTCTCTTAATAAATTTACAAAGTGCTATAGATTAGCATCTGTAAAGTATTAACAGCGCTTCACATTTTACACATTTTGTTATGTTACAGCCTTATTCCAAAATTAATTAAATTCATTATTTTCCTCAAAAATTTACAAACAATACCCCATAATGACAACGTGAAAGAAGTTTGTTTGAAATCTTTGCAAATTTATGTACATACAGTAAATATTCACAGCCTTTGCCATGACACTCAAAATTGAGCTCAGGTGCATCCTATTTCCACTGATCATCCAGTTGGATTAGAGTCCACCTGTGGTAAATTCGGTTGATTGGACATGATTTGGAAAGGCACACACCTGTCCATATAAGGTCCCACAGTTAATAGTGGATGTCAGAGCACAAACCAAGCCATGAAGTCCAAGGAAATGTCTGTAGACCTCCGAGACAGGATTGTATTGACGCACAGATCTGGGGGAAGGGTACCAAAAAATGTCTGCAGCATTGAAGGTCCCAATGAGCACAGTGGCCTCCATCATCCATCAATGAAAGAAGTTTGGAACCACCAGGACTGTTCATAGAGCGGGCCGTCCGGTCAAACTGAGCGATCGGGGGAGAAGGGCCTTAGTCAGGGAGGTGACCAAGAACCCGATGGTTCTTGGAGAACCTTCCAAAAGAACAACCATCTCTGCAGCACTCCACCAATCAGGCCTTTATGGTAGAGTGGCCAGACAGAAGCCACTCCTCAGTAAAAGGCACATGACAGCCCGCCTGGAGTTTGCCAAAAGGCACTTAAAGGACTGTCAGACCATGAGATACAAAAAAGTGGCTACGGAAAACTCTGTGAATGTCCATGAGTGGACCAGCCAGAGCCCAGACTTGAACGCGATTGAACATCTTTGGAGAGATCAGAAAACGGCTGTTCATCGATGCTCCCGATCTAACCTGATGGAGCTTGAGAGGTCCTGCAAAGAAGAATGGGAGAAACTGCCCAAAAATAGGTGTGCCAAGCTTGTAGCATCATACCCCAAAAGACTTGAGGCTGTCATTGGTGCCAAAGGTGCTTCAACAATGTATTATTTTTATTTTTAATAAATTTGCAAAGATTTCAAACAAACTTATTTCACGCTGCCATTATGGGGTATTGTTTGTTAGAATTTTGAGGAAAATGAACTTAATCCATTTTGAAATAAGGCTGTAACATAACAAAATGTGGAAAAAGTGAAGCGCTGTGAATACTTTCCAGATGCACTGTATTTACTTAATGTAGCTGTCATCTGTTCCAAGTAATACAAAAGGAAAAGCAAAAATATTCTTAACATGCATACTACCAAAACAAATGACTAATCAAAGACTGAGCAGGTGTTGCGAGACATCGGCCAGATATAACTAAGTTTCTTCCAAATGTTCTAGCTGTCTTCAATTTAAATCTGTTTGCAGTACTAACAAGAAAGGGAATCCCATAAGGGGGGAATCCCAGCCAAAAAATGAAGTGTGCCGGGCGGCAATCTTTGGCCATTTGCTGAGAAAAAATGGGAGATTCTTGTTAAAGCAGAGGCAGCCCACACCCCAGCAGATGGTAGAGGACAGTGAGCAAGTCAATGCTCCAGCCCTGCAGAGCGCTAATGGTAATAACATACAGCCCTATATATCCAGGGCTTTTTTTCAGCAAAGACTTGGCACCCCCAACGCTGAGAGTATGCAATGGCCAGTGGTGGTGGGGGAGTACTGGAGGGTCTATTGTTGCTGGCTGCTTGGGGATCTATTGTCGCTGGAGGGGGAGGATATTGTTGCTGGTGTGATCTATTGCTGCAGGGAGATTTATTGTTGTTATGGGGATCTATTGTTGCTGGTGAGGATCTACTGTTGAGGGGAGGGGTGTATCTTGCTGGCTGCTGGAGGGTCTATTGACAATATATCAGAAACAATCCAATAAAACAGTTATTTAATCGATTCCTATTACTGTCAGTTGTCTGATACATGCAGATATTCATGTAATCAACTGTTTTAAAGCAATCAATACAATTCTGTCATGGTCGATTAACTTAACATCCTCAAAGTCATTTGAAAGCTCACTAAGTTGATCCATTGATCCAATTGATTGTGGTTTTTAATTTTTATTCAATTTGATCATTTTAGTGGCACTGAAGGAGGTGAAAAGTTGGAAGGAGCATGCTGATAAGGTAAGAGAGCAGAGTGAGTGACAGATTCATCAGCTGCTTCTCTTTTTACTGTCCAGTCACAGGCTGGGGAGGGACAAGATCTGTAAAGTTGAACTAAAGTCTCAAACACTCACCAAGCTGCAATGATCCAACACTCACGGGCAGTGCTGTATTTAGGCCTAGGCCAACACGGGGTTCCTTGCTGGCATCTTTCCCCGGGTTCTTCCGGGTGTCGATCTTCAGCCGATTTGATTGGCCAACACTGGACGATATCAATTCTGCGCGTGCATGAGATTGTAGTCATCCCAGCACACTGGCAGTGTGCCAAAATACAAACTGAGCTGTCCATGCTCAGTGTACATTCTGTAGGGGATTGTGACCAGGCAGGCAAGTGTATTTTTATTGCAGAAGAGCAGTGGTGGAACTACCAGGGTCGCATTCGCGACCGAGCATTCCGCCACTACTGCCCCAGTGGGGTTTCTGGCTGCAGGGCTCTGAGCTGAGTGCGTCTCTCTCTCATACATCCCGGAGCCTACACTGACAGTTCCCTCTACCTCCTTTCTTGCATGAATGGAAGAGGAGAGAGCCGATCTGCTCCTTCTCCTCCCGCCCCTCTCCTCCTGTTTGTGCACCGTGGGAACTGTGAAGCTAAGCAGCTGAGTTTGATCAATCAGCTGCTCTGCTTCATACTTCCCGTGGTGCACACATAGGAGGAGAAGGGCGGGAGGAGAAGGAGCAGATTGGCTCTCTCCTCTCCCACCCGTGCGAGAAAGGAGGGGGGGGGGACTGTCAGTGTAGGCTCTGGGTTGTATGAGAGAGACACTCGCAGCTCAGAGTCCTGCTGAGGAGGCACTGATAGGCAGCACTCATGGGCTGCACTGATGGGCACTGATAGGTGGCATTGATAAACACTGATAGGCGGCACTGAAGAGCACTGATAGGTGGCACTGATGGGCGGCATTGATGAGCACTGATAGGCAGCACCAATGGACATTGATAGGTGTCACTGATGAGCACTGATAGGTGGCATCGATGAACATTGGTAGGCGGCATTAATGAACACTGATAGGCAGCACTAATGAGCACTGATAGGTAGCACTGATGGGCACTATTAGGCAGCACTGATGGGCAGTGATGGGGATGTACTGACTCTTGCTGGTTAACGACTCTCCTTTCCCCACACAGACACAGCATGGGAGGAAAGGACTGCCAATAACCGGCAAGTCTGTTTACATTGTGATCAGCTAATCACATGGTAAAGGGCACTGTGATTGGCCCTTCACCATGACCTGTGATCAGCTGTGACACAGCAGTCACAGAGCGTGCTGGATTCACCCTAGGGGGAATGTGGGAGGCAGGGTTCGGGGAGGATGTCCATGGATGTCCTCCCAGAATTGAATGCCCGGGGCTTGGATGGAAGGGGGGGGGGGGTCAGGGGGGCCCTTCATGCTTTCTTGCACCGGGGGTCCTGAAGGTTCTAGTTACGCCTGTGCAGAAGAGACATGCAGTGAGCACCTGTGTGTTTGCAATTTTTCATTTTTTGTCTCTTTTTCCTCCTTTAGCTGCAGCAGAGGAAAATCAGGTTTTTAGAGTTGAGTAAATCTCAGAACTGAATGGTCAGTGATACATATCATTTGGGGGATGAAACAGTTCACATATAGGGGTGGATCTACTAAAGCCAAATAGACTGTGGACTTTGCAAGGGAAGTTGCACTCTGCAAGGGCAGTTACTCCAGAGCTTAGTAAATGAGAGGAGGGTGCTACTGACTTCCATCATCTAATCATGTGCAAGCAAAAGTGATTTTTTTTTGTTTTTTTTGCATGTGATTGGATATTCTTTGCAAAGTGAAGCTTCATCTAATTTACTAAGCTTTGGGGCAACTGTACTTGCAACATGCACAGTCTATTTGCCTTTAGTAAATCAACCCCATAGAGTTCAGTTTTAAATGTCCCTAAACAGTGTACCAATGTGTGTGGTGTAGACATTAGATTGTAAGCTCTTCTGTCAACAGGAGATAATGTGAACAGTTCCGAGTGCACTTTAGAGTGCTGCATAATATGTCTACATTATATAAACCTGGGAAGCAATATTAAATAAGAGTATAATTCATTAAATAGGGCCAGATAGGAAAGAGGCAGATGAAATAGATTAATTAGTGTTTCAGGCTGTTGTGACCATAGTGAAATTTCCCAGTAGATGATGAACTCATTTAGCATGTTATTGCTTTATACACCTCGTGCTCAAGTTCATTAGTAGATATTATCTGCTAGGCCAAGGTACTCTGTTATCAAGGCATTTAATGCAAAGAAAAGTCTCTGAGAGTAATCAGTGATCTGCAGGACTGCCAGACAGTTCCCGAAGTGCTAACAAATCCATAGCAATGATGGCTACAGACTAAACTCAACATTCAGTAAGGGACATCCCATAATAATCACTGCTTACATCTTATGGTTTTGGAAACAAATTTAAAAAATCAGATTTTTGTCTGTCATTGGTGGCCAGTGGGATGAATGCCCCTTACATTGGTGGTAATAGGGAAGAATGCACCTTACATTGGTGGTCAGTGGGAAGAATACTCCTTACATTGGTGATCATTGGGAAGAATGCTCCTTACATTGGTGATCATTGGGAAGAATGCATTGGTGATCAGTGGGAAGAATGCTCCTTACATTTGTGATCATTGGAAAGAATGCTCGTTGCATTGGGGCCAGTGGGAAGAATGTTCCTTATATTTGCAGTCAGTGGGAAGAATGTCCTTAACATTGGTGGTCAGTGGGAAGAATGCCCCTTACATTAGCGGTCAGTTGGAAGAATGCTTTTTACATTGGTGGTCAGAAAAAAGAATGGTCCTTACATTGGTGATCAGTGGAAAGAATGCTGGTTACATTGGTGAAGATCAGTGGGAAGAATGCTCCTTACAGCGGTGGTCATTGGGAAGAATGCTCATTACACTGGTGGCCAGTGGGAAGAATGCTCCTTACATTGGTGGTCAGTGGGAAGAATATTCTTTTCATTGGTGATCATTGGGAAGAATGCTCCTTACATTGGTGATCATTGGGAAGAATGCTCCTTACATCCGTGATTAATGGGGAGAATGCTCCTTACATTGGTGATTAATGGGGAGAATGCTCCTTACATTGGTGATTAATGGGGAGAATGCTCTTACATTGGTGATTGATGGGAAGAATGCTCCTTACATTGATGATTAATGGGGAGAATGCTTGTTATATTGATGGGCAGTGGAAAGAATATTCCTTTCATTGGTGATCATTGGGAAGAATGCTCCTTACATTGGTGATCATTGGGAAGAATGCTCCTTACATTGGTGATCATTGGGAAGAATGCTCCTTACATTGGTGATCATTGGGAAGAATGCTCCTTACATTGGTGATCATTGGGAAGAATGCTCCTTACATTGGTGATCATTGGGAAGAATGCTCCTTACATCGGTGATTAATGGGGAGAATGCTCCTTACATTGGTGATTAATGGGGAGAATGCTCCTTACACTGTGATTAATGGGGAGAATGCTCCTTACATTGGTGATTAATGGGGAGAATGCTCCTTACATTGGTGATTAATGGGGAGAATGCTCCTTACATTGGTGATTAATGGGGAGAATGCTCTTACATTGGTGATTGATGGGAAGAATGCTCCTTACATTGATGATTAATGGGGAGAATGCTTGTTATATTGATGGGCAGTGGAAAGAATGCTCCTTACAGTGGTTATCAGAATGCCCCCTTACAGGCAACTAAAAAAATCATTGGCGTCATATAGCACTGTGGAATTGGCTGTGCCAAGCGGCACTGGCCCCAGAACTATGCCGGCACCATCATATGGGGGGGGGGGGGGTCAATCAGCCACAGCCCTAATCTCTGAAGGAACCCTGGTTGAGGATGGCTGGTCTAGCTGGTGTGCACAGACTTGTCTTCAAATTGCAATACGTTGACATTTGTTCATTATGTGCATGTTCACTTAAGTGTAGACGTAGAAAAAGTATAACATATATCAAGATATGTTTTCAGTGCCTCGCAGTTATTAGGATGAATATTAAGATGGTAAGGAGACGGAACTGAAGGTAATAATAGAAATACATCTGAAACTTTTTTCCCTTCCTGAAGAGCTTATGAGGATAACATAATCTATCTGAACACCGCAGAGAAATAAGAAAGGGATTTACTTTGTAATTGAAATCTAAGGGGGTCCCACACTTCCTGCTGTGTCTATAAAAGACTGTATATATCCAGGTAGGAATCCAGCAACAAGAAGGATGCCCTTATATTGAGCTGCGGGTGGGTAGAGCTGGGGGCATGCTGGCATTCACAAGCAATACAAGAATCCACTTGCCTGGATTTGCCCAAAACCCATAATATCACCCTTCAGTTAACTTAAAACTTTTCCTTTTAAACGTACAGTCTACAGGAATATATTCCTAGCATCACACAGCCTATACCATACTTGTGCTCCAGTCCAGTGCCTTTGCCTAGGCTGTGATGAGGTCATCAGTCTGCCGCAGGCTAGAGGAAGCTCTCGTTAGGCCTCATGCACATTAAGTGTCAAAAATGGTGCTTTTCAAGAGCGTTTCATGTCCCCCCCCCCTCTCTAAACACCCCCCCTATGTTAGCCTGAGTCCATGCATACATAGCGTTCTTAGGCGTTAAGGGGCAGGGGCATTTAGGGGCAAAAAAAAAAAAAGCCCTTGGCCAGTGCATTTAGGGGAAGAATATTTTTCTGCAAAAAAAGCCCAACACGAATAAAAGTGTGTAGACGCTTCTAAACGCGCTTAAGTGCTAGGCACGTTTAGCGCTTGAATGTTCATTAATTTCAGTGCCCAAAATAAATGAATAGTCTGTCCAATGAAATGAATGAATATTTGCGGCACTTAAACACATTTAAAAGTACCTAAATGCGTCTGAAAAATGTGGATTTGGACGCATTTTTAACGCTGCTTTCTCCTGCTAGAGGAAAAGCGTTTAGAAGAGTTGCAGTGTGCATGAAGTCTTAGCGCAGGTTTGCGCGGGCACGGCAGCCTATTCGCTAGAATGGGCTGCTGTGCCTCCAGAAAACGCAGCGGAAACAGGCCCTGAACCTTTTCTGAAAATACGGAAACAGCGAGTGCAATGCGGTTCCCAGTGCGGAGAAACGGCGTTACCTTTTTTTTTTTAGGATTAATGGTACCCCCACGCATCTCCCGAGGGACAGCACATTTTTCTGTGTGGGTGGTTGAGGCTGCGGGAACAGGTGTGGACCTGCTGCCGCATCCACCCGCACAAGTGTGAAGCCTAATGCCCCATACATACGATCCGAATATCAGACGACAGATCGTCCGTTTTTTTTTTTTGCATGCTAGTTGTATATCGTACCTGAAGAGGTTACTAAAGTAATGGAAATTCTCGTACGACAGAATAAAAAAATCTGAAGTGATGTCATGTGTTGTAGCGTATTTGTATTGTATTTTCGGACGACCATTGTACTGATTAAACGAAAATCGTATGATCTGGTATCGTACGAGAATAATTTTCGTGTTTGTCCGATAGGATAATATTGGATGAACTGTCGTGATTGGCTCTCTGAGCCCGGGTTCACACTAGAATGCGCTGCGGACCGCACAGAAGCGCTGTGCGTCCCTGTTCACCGTTTCAGGGACGAATCAGGGCCGATTCTATGCCTGAATTCGGCCCTGAAACGCAGCCAAAGACGCACAGCGTTTTTGTGCAATGCACACCGCAGCTGTCCCAGAGATATGTGAACCGGCTCCATAGGGAGCCAGTCACATTCTCCTGCTATGCAAATTAGATGTGCGGAAACGCACATCTAACTCGCATAGGTGTGAACCCGGGCTAAAGCTCTGTACTAACGATCTGATTATCGTACGATAAAGTGGAAAGTGGTATTTTTAGTCCTATTTTCGATTTTCCAATTAGTCTCCGCTAGTGATCAGACTGCAACATTGTAACTTTGTAGTCAGAAGGTGAGAGGGAATGGAGTTGATCTGTGTCAGACATCTGTAAACACAGCCACCAGGATTTATGCAATTGTGTAATCTCTGAGCCGGCATCTCATTCCTGGATGCAGGGCCGTTGCTACCACTAGGCAAACTAGGCAGCCGCCTAAGGCGCACTGCAGCAAGCAACTAAGTTTCAGCATCAGCAGGCAGCCACCGCTCCATTTGCACATAGTGTCAAAGGCACAGGGGCGGCGGAGGACTGTGTCTGTGTCCCAACTCCCGAATGAATGGAAGCAAGCAAACATTCATTGATGGGCGCTGGTGAGGCTGCATTTGATGGGCGCTGGTGAGGCTGCATTTAATGGGCGCTTCATTAAAATGGTGGGGTATATACATGGGCAGGGCAAAGGGGGTGGAGTCAGGGGTGGAGCCAGGGTAAAATGAGGTTTCGCCTAGGATGTCAAAAATCCTTGCACCAGCCCTGCCTGGAAGTGGATGCTGATCCTGGAGGATGCCTGAAAAAAGATGGCTCTGTCCTTCTGGAAGGAAAAGCAGATGAAGGCATTGGGGTTAGTTCACCAAGAGTTAAATAACGGTTAATATTATGCGGTAAATACCGCATGCGGTAACAATTGTACAAGTGTTCAATTCACTAAGAATTTGGAGTTAAATACCAAATGCGGTATTTGTTCGGATTAGCAGTAATTAGCATATTAGTTAATGCAGTAATTTACCGCATTGAGCTGGTTGCTAAGGAGCGAGACGGGAAGCCGGTCTCAGCGTCCTTAACCAATTCCGGGTCGCCGCACGCCGATATACGTCTTCACTTTGAAGAGGAATATTGTTGTTATGGGACAGTGTAAAAATGTAAAAAAAAAACAAAAAAACGAACTCATACTTAAGTCGTGCACACGTATGTCGCATCACACATGTGAGGTACCGCCACAAACATAGCGAGAGTAATAATTCTGGCACTAGGCCTCCTCTGTAACTCTAAACTGGTAACCTGTAAAAAAATGAAATTGTTGCCTTTGGAGATTTTTAAGTATCATAGTTTGTCGCCATTTCACGAGCGTTCAAAATTTTAAAGCATGACATGTTATGTACCTATTTACTCGACGTAACATCATCTTTTATATTTTACCAAATTGGGTTATATACAGTACTGTGGGGTTTTTTTTTTGCATTTAAATTTATTAAAGTGTATCTTTAAAAAAAAAATGCATTTGAAAATCTGCTGCACAAAAATACCGTGTGACATAAAAAAATTGCAACGATCACCATTTCTGCTAAAAAAAAAAAATATAATGTTTAGAGGGGTTCTAAGTAATTTTCTAGCAAAAAATACAGATTTTTACCTGGTCCTTAAAGTGGTAGTAAACTCTGTACTACCCCTTGTACCTACAGGTGAGCCTATAACAAATCTTACCTGTAGGTACTGTGAATATCTCCTAAACTTGCATCGTTCAGGAGATATGCAGAGTGCATGCAGCCGATAACATCATCGGCGCATGCGCTTTGAAGGTCCAGCTTACAGTGCCGGACCTTCAGAGCTTGTGCCGGAAGCGGCATCTCCCGCGCATGTGTTATCAGTGACATCATTGCAGTTCCAGCCAATCACATAGCCAGAACTCGCAAACTCGGAAGACAGACAGGGGGGAGATGTCATCCCTCTCAGCGGTGGCTTTACATCGCTGGAGGGCTTTGTTCCAAGGTGAACATTTTATAATGTGCTAGTATGTGATACATTGCATACTAGCACATTATGCCATTGGCTTGCAGGTTTTTTTTTTTTTTTGAACATCGGTATAAGTGGCTAGATAACACTCACATGTGATCCCGAGCCTTCACAAAAGAACTGCAATTTAAATGAATGAAAGGGGCAGGCCAGGGACAGTCATGCAGGGGAGGAAAGAGCTAAATAACATACCTTCCAACTTTTTGAGATGGGAATGAGGGACACCTATCAGCAAAAGTATGCAGGCATAGGACACACCCCTTGCCACGCCCCCTTAAAGGAGAATTGTACAAGAAAACAAGATTGGTTAAACCCACAAGTGCTTTTTTTTACCACTACTATTCCTTTTTATTGGCTTTTGGCATTTACAAATGCAGCACTTTAGAAATCAGATGAAAGGTTTAGTGCTGGAAAACATTTTGATAGATAGAAAGTGTATTTTATATACAGCTATATAGATCAGACCAAAAGGAGGGACAAATGAGGAGGAATGAGGGACATTGTTCCAAATAAGGGACAGTCCCTCGAAATCAGGGGACAGTTGAGAGCTATGAAATAACGCTGGAAGTTCTCAAGCCAAGAAATGAAACGGGTTCTATCTGGCTTGCTGCAGTTTCTAATGCACGCTAAGAGAAGCTCACAGTGTGCAGTGAAATCAGAGGAAGCCATTTCAGTCCAGGAGAGAAGCCAGTACAACTGTGCAAGTCTAAATTTGGAGTTCGGCTTGAGACCCGTGTATCTGACCCCAGTATATACGGCCGCAACAAATACTTTTATGAATTCTGAAACAGCGAGACAAAACTGCATCAGAGTAGCGACATTCGGTGTGGAAAGCGGAGGAATTTCATCTTTCACATATCCTGCATAATAAACGTGCCCCAGTTTCATGTTGTGATCCCTGGATTACACTGAAAGACTGCACAGGGAGCAAAGCTCATTATATTTCCAGGAATCTATAGTGCCGGGTTATACACTGGATTTTGTTTAAAGTTTCTATCTGGGTAAAATAAAAAAAAATAAAAAAACATATGTCGTACATCTCTGCAAGACATAAACTACTTCCCACAAACACTGCAAGTACACAAAATGACCTGTTGGTCTGCCAGAGAATTCTTTTTTCATCCAGTTCTTCCCTGCTGGACTACAGATCACTTCCACCTATACAAGGCCGTGACAAGGGGTGGGCAGGAGGGACGGCAGCCCTAGGCACTGTGCCTTCATGGGGGGATGAGATTGGTGTTGGGAGAGGGAATTTGGGAGGCAGCAGGGAATATGAAACATATCCAATAACAAAATGTAAAAAAAAATCTACTTTCTTCATGAATTTAGGCCAACATGTATTCTGCTACATATTTTGGTAAACAAAATCCCAATCAGCGTATATTGATTGGTTTGCGCAAAAGTTATAGCGTCTACAAACTATGGGATAGATTTATGGAATTTGTATTTTTTTGACTAGTAATGGCGGCGATCGGCGACTTATAGCGGGACTGCAACCATGCGGCGGACAAATCAGACACTAACTGACTTTTTTGTCACTTTTTTGGCGACCAGTGACACCAATACAGTGATCAGTGGTAACAATATGCACTGTCACTGTGCTAATGACACTGGCTGGGAAGGGGTAACATCAGGGGCCATCAAAGGGTTAAATGTGTTCCTAGGGAACACATTGTGGGGGAGGTGCTTGTACTGTGGAAAGGCAGAGATCCGTGTTCCTGCTTAGCGGAAACACAGGACCACTACCTTCCCTAATGAAAGAACGGCGATCTGCCTTGTTTACATAGGCAGACCGCTGTTCTGCTTCTCTCCCGAACGATCAGCGGGTCCTGGCGGACATCAAGTCCCCTGGACCCGCTGATTGGATCCCTCTGTGTCCAATTACAGTGGGAGTGGGTCGGCGGCGGTGCTCATGCGCTCCCCAGACCTGGAAATGCAGGATCACGTGTGGGTATGTGATTCTGCGCAGGGAAGCCACCTTGCCGCCGTATGTACTGTATACGGGATTAAAACACCTATTAGGTTTTTATTGTTGTCTGTGCCCCATTACGGAGACTCACCCTCTCTATTTGGCCTGTTTACCATTATCATTAAGCGCTGCGTAAACTGTTGGCGCTATATAAATCCTGTATAATAATAAACAATAATCATTCGTGAAAGTAAAAGAAAACCCCACATTTTGGATTGTCCCCAGAAAAGTACCAGTAATAGCCTTGTATTGGCTTTTCCTCTACTCGCGCTGACAGATGCGAGTAGAGGAGAGCTGATTGACTGCTCTCCTGACAGGGGGGGTCTGCACTGATTGATTATCAGAGCAGCCCCCCCCCCCAAGGATGCCCACCCATGACCACCAGGTAAGCCCACCCATGGTCAGCAAGGATGCCCACCCATGACCACCAGGTAAGCCCACTAGAGCCCACCAGGGATGGCAACCATTGCCCATTAGGGATGGCACTCTGATGACTCCCAGTGCCTCTGATCAGTGCTGCCTATCAGTGCCATCTATCAGTGCCGCCCATCAGTGCCCACCTGTGCCCATCAGTGCCGCCTATACGTGCCCTCCAGTGCCACCTATGAGTGACCATCAGTGCCACCTATGAGTGCCCATTAGTGCTGCCTATGAGTGCCCATCAGTGCCACCTACCAGTGCCCATCAGTGCTATATATCAGTGCCACCTATGAGTGCCCATCAGTGCCACCTATGAGTGCCCATCAGTGCTGCCTATGAGTGCCCATCAGTGCCACCTATCAGTGCTGTATATCCCATCAGTGCTGCTTATCAGTGACGCCTATTAGTGTTGCATATAAGTGCCACATCATCAGTGCCACCTCATCGGTGCCAATCAGTACTGCCTCATCAGTGCCTGTCAGTGCAGCCTCGTCAGTGCCCATCAGTAAAGGAGAAAACATACTTATTTACAAAGTTTTGTAACAGAAACGAAGAAAAACTTTTTTTTTTCAAAATTTTCTTTTTTTTTTTTGTTTGTAGCGCAAAAAATCAAAACCCCAAAGGTGATCAAATACCACCAAAAGAAAGCTCTATTTTTGGGGAAAAAAATTATAAAAATGTTATTTGGGTACAGGGTCGCATGACCGCGCAGTTGTCATTCAAAATGTGAGAGCACTGAAAGCTGAAAATTGGTCTGGGCAGGAAGGTGTAATAATTTCCCGGTATTGAAGTGGTTAAGGTTAATAGGGCTGTGCTGCAAATGCCCCACAACCGTGCGTTGCAGGACCGTATTCTGGCATATAGAGGGTTAAAATGGATTGACGCTTAAAGTCGGCACAGCTTCACCTCAATTACTAAATGTATTTTTTAGCTTGGTTTAACCTCTTCAGCTCCTGGATCCTAGAAACGTACCCGAAACTTTATTGTGAAATGAACAAAAAAAAAAAAAATCTTGAAAGATCGGAATGTTGTTTTTAATAAGTGTTTTCTTCTGTAATAGAGATTTGAATTCCTAAGTCTTCTTCCTCGAAGGGATGTCAAGCAAAACCGACAGCCAGGCACCTTCAGAGGGATGTTCATCAGACCGTGCACGATCCTGCTCGGTGGGTAATTACTTGTGAAAAGACCTGGCACCTTTCACATGACAAATCCCCCCAAGTTTGGGTAGAGGCCATTTCATCACAACATTCCACGCTTTGCAGATGCTCCTTATTCTACGAAAAATCCAGAATCCTCCACGACTATTTACACTCCGGTTCAGAAGGAAAAAATTAATAATAATTGATAAAAAGGATAAGGCTAGATTTACACTTGCAGTTGGGGGCTTAAGAGGGACCCCCCCTTCCGTCCAACTGCTCCCCCTTAAGCTGCAAAGGCAGCAGATAGGGGTGTACACAATGCATAGCATAGCATTGCGGCAAAAATGATCCCCCATCAACTGAATGTGGCTGTGCTGCAACCGCATGCAATGCAGAGATGCGGGTTTTTAGGGGTTAAAGCAGAAAGTAGGGAGGCAACATAATACCTTCTCACTAGACATGTGCAGAACAAAAAAAAATGTTTTGTTTCGTTATTTAAATAATTTTGTTTTATTAAATCCGCTTATTTTGTTTTTGGAATTCGTTTCATTTCATTTATTCATTTTCGACTTTGATTTGAATTCTCTGAAAATTCGAATCGGCATTTGGCATTTGAATTTACTCTTTTTAAAATTTCGAATTTCAGAAGATGGTTATATTCTTTCTATTTTATTGTATTGTTTTTTTCTATTTAATTTTTTTTCTATTCTTTTCTATTCTAGTCTGTTCTTTTCTATTCTATCCCCTTTTTTCTATGATAATTTATTCTATTATGTTCTGTTTTATGCTATTCTTTTCAATTCTGTTCTATTATTTTATTTTCTATTCTATTCTTTTATTTTCTATTTTAGTCTATTCTTTTATATTCCATTCCTTTATTTTACTCTATTTGAATTTCGGAAGACGGTTATATTCCTTTTATTTTATTCTATTCTTCTATTTTTTTCTATTCTATCCTATTCTTTTCTATTCTATTCTTATGTTTTCTATTATATTTTTTCAAATATATTCTAATCTGTTCTATTTTATTCTATTTGTTTCTTTTCTATTATATTTTGTTCTGTTTTACTCAATTTTTTTCAATTCTATTCTATTCCTTTATTTTCTATAATATTTTATTCTATTCTCTTTTACTCTATTTTTTTCTTTTCTATTATATTTTATTATATTCCTTTATTCTCTATTATAGTTTATTCTATTCTTGTTTTCGAATTCGACTTCTAAATCTATTTTGAATTCAATTTGAATTTGAATTTTGGCCAAATTTTGGTTCATTTTACTAGCGAAACCAACAATATACAGTTATATTTCTATATTTCTATACTCATGTACAAATGTTAGTATGATTGTACAAATGCTATATTTTAACATCAATAAAAGCTTATTGTTAAAAAAAAAAAAAATTTGGTTTCGTTATTTTGCATTTGTTTAAATCCATCACTATTGTAATTCAGAAATTTGGGTATATCGGAACTTCCGCATAACAAAAAACTTGTCTAAAGTTGGTGGTTGGGCAAGTGCAGAATAATTAAAACTAGCTGCAACATCACGTTTGGAATTAAATGAACCGCATATGTGTACTCCTCACCACCTGTCAAACACCTCTGAAAAATGATGCGCCACACTAGAAAAATGGAGAGCTCTGCATAGGCACATAGAAAACAACCCTTTTTTTATGTGTCCTGTTTACACTTAAAGTGGAACTAACTGACTGGTGATGTCACCCCATGTGTGGGTAGGTGCAGTGTGATGCAGCAGGCAGTAGACACACAGAGTCCAAGTGCAATAATCGGAATATATTTTTACACAAGTCCAGCAATACAAGCAGACTCAACGGGAAGACATAACTCCTAACTGTCCCTGATTTCGAGGGACTGTCCCTGACTTGGAACAAAGTCTCTCTGTCCCTATTTCCTTCTAATTTGTCCCTCATTTTGGTCTGATCTATATTTCATCCAATTTCTAAATTGCTGCATTTGTAAATTTCAAAAGCCAGTATAAAGGATTAGTAGTGGTAAAAAAAAGCCAGGTATTGCATGTTTATTTGCTCATTCTCACCGATGGCCTCTGGCAGAGAAACTCCCTCCATGCACAATCTTAGCTCAAACAGCCGTGGCCAAGAGTGGCTTGGCCATATTTGTACCCTGTACAAGTCCATTACTGGTGCCGACATCCCAGCGGTTACATTACCTTTTGGTACAATAGTTTTTATTGAGCAAAACAATCCCAAAATACAGGTCTGAAGAAAAGAAAGGCAAAATGGTCCCGCATAGGGGAACAAAACATCATATTTCCTCTTAAATACAAACAAAACACTTTTTCAAAGTGTAAAAGCAAATAGTAGAAGCATCCGGCATAAGTGCCAGAAGTGGGAATGACTAACTGGACTCGGAGTTTCAAGAGATGGTAAGACTAACAAACAAACAAAACAAAAAAAAAAGGGGGGGGGGGTGGTATTGTCATCCCTTGGTGAAGGGGAGAAGGAATAAAAAAAAAGGGGGGTGCAATAGGGAGGGACAGGGTAGGAAAAAAAAGGAAAGAAGGAGATGTAGAACTAAGCCAGGAAAGGGAAGGAGAAACAGTCAAGACAAGAATGGAAAAGAAGGAGGTGTAGTCTTGGACAAGAAAAGAGCGCGGGGCTGCGGGTTAGGTGGTATATCAGAACGGTTCGGAATACCCAAGCTGGTCGGGGGCAGGATGGGGAGAGCATAAGACCACCATGGGTTCCACACTTTGAGGAACTTAGCATGAGAGTCATGAAGTACACTGGTCATCTTCTCATGCAGCATGAGGATAGTCAAAATGCTCTTCACCTCTGCAAAAACAACCAAGGGCTTCCGCCAAGCTCTAGCAATAGCGTGTTTTGCGGCAATGAAGAGGTAGGTGGCCAGCTTTTGTTGGTATGAGTGGAGGCCTGGGAGGGTGCAGTGGAGAAGTGCATGCCGGGCGTCTTTGTGGAAGTGTACATGAAAAAGGGTTGAAAGGAGGCCATGGAGCGTAGACCAGAATCCCACCAATCGTGGGCAAGACCACCAAATGTGAATCCCGTCTCCACTTCGGCCACATCCCCTGAAGCATCCATCGATGTATGATGGGTTTGAATGAGCTATGCGGGCCGGAACGCAATATCAGCGGAGGAGAAGCTTATCGGTCGCGGTTACATTACCTTTAACAGCAAATAGTATAATTGTTGCATAAACACAATAATCAGGACTGGTTCTCTTTAAAAGTTCACACTAATCACATCAAAAACAGAAAAACCGATAGCTTTTTTCAGGGTTGGATTGCAATGTCACTGATCATAGATATACATGATGCAAGGCACGTACTATATACAGTATCTATTTTCATCTATATCCCATGAAAGGGACACATAAACCAATAAGTGCAATCTCCCTCTGTATTGCGCTGCTCCGGTTCCCTGTGTAATCTTGTAAAGTGCTTCACACATGGCTGACAGTTTATAAATAAAGTCACATGATGAAATTTCAGCATGTGCCCAAAGCGAGCCAAAGTGGATCAGTGACCGGCCGTACAAGATGTTCTTTCCCCAGCATTAAATCACATTTTGAGAAAAGCAATGGAATATTCACTTACTTCTGTCCATTCTTTGTTGCCGATTCCTTGTATGTACAGGACCACCACTGCAAGAGACAAGGAAAATGTCACAAGAAGGCCAAGAACACCTAGAAAATCTAATGCCAGTCAAAATATTTGCCATTGCTTAGTTTTGGATGGAGTAGGGAAGGGTTAAAGCCAAGCTCTAGGCCAGTGGTTCTCAACCAACAGGCTGTGACCCTCTGTCGGGCCATGGCCGTCCTCCTCCCCAGCCTCCAGCCAACTGCAGATCCTCTAACCTCCTACAGTGTCACCCAACCTCCCACAGTCCTTCCAGGGCTCCCTAGCTTGCTGCAGAGCCATCAGCCTTTCATAGTGCCCCCAACTTTCAACAGTGTTCCCCTACCTCCCTCAGAACACCTGAGTCCCTGCAGTGCCCTGAAAAATTCCACAGTGCCCATGCAAAACTCACAACCTCCTCCAGAGACCTCAACTTCCACAGTTGCCCCTAGAAACCTCATCCCCTATAAGGCCCCCAGCACCAAGTCTTCAGCCAAGTCCCCTAACCAAATCCTCAGCAAGGCTATCGCCACTAAGTCCCTTAACCCCCTCTAGAACTCCCATCCCCACACAGTGCTCAGCAACCTCCCTCAGAGCACCTGAGTTCGAGCAGTGCCCTCAAGTTTCCCACAATGCCCATGAAAAACCCACAACCTCCTCCAGAAACCTCATCCCCTACAAGGCCCCGATACCAAGTCTGCTGCCAAGTCCCCTAACCAAATCCTCAACAAGGCTACCACCAGTCCCTTAATCCGTCTTCAGAACTTCCTCCCACCCCACCCCCACCCCACCCCCACAAAGTAACACCCAACCCCATCCACAGCCTTCCAGCATTTCAGAACATATTTCATATTTCAATACTTATATTGTGTGAGCATATATTTTTTTTTTTTTTTTTTAAGCATTTTTTTAGGCCCTAATTTTTCAATCTAGGTAGCTTGCTGCAGAGCCACCAGCCTTCCACAGTGCCCCCAACTTTCCACAGTACTCCCCAACCTCCCTCAGAGCACCTGAGTCCCTGCAGTGCCCTCAAAACTTCCACAGTGCCCATGCAAAACTCCCAACCTCCTCCAGAGACCTCAACTTCCACAGTTGCCCCTAGAACCCTCATCCCCCTACAAGACCTCCAACACCAAGTCTGCTGCTGAGTCCCATAACCAAATCCCCAACAAGGCTACCACCACTAAGTCCCTTAACCCCCTCCAGAAGTCCCATCCCCCCACAGTGCTCTGCAACCTCCCTCAGAGCACCTGAGTCCCTGCAGTGCCCTCAAGTCTCCCACAGT
The DNA here is from genome assembly GCF_042186555.1 of Aquarana catesbeiana. Classification (NCBI taxonomy): domain Eukaryota; kingdom Metazoa; phylum Chordata; class Amphibia; order Anura; family Ranidae; genus Aquarana; species Aquarana catesbeiana. The sequence continues at coordinate 37,423,711 of NC_133330.1, forward strand.
GCCCATGCAAAACCCACAATCACCACCACTGAGTACCATAGCTCCCACCAGAACCCCCCCAAAAATGACACCCAACTCCATCCAGAGAAATCCAGAATTTCAGATCATATTTTATACTCTCATACTTATATTGTGTGAGTATAGACTTTATTTTTAAGCACTTATCGGGCCCTATTTTCAATATGATTGAGAACCACTGCTTTAGGCAATCTAGGTAATCACTAATACACATAGGTTTGCGCAGCCTATTGCATTACGGTGTGCACTAGACATGTGCAATTTGTTTCGTTCCGAATTAGTTTCTTGCCGAAATTCGACAAATTTGTTAATTCGGAAATATTCGAATTAACGAAAACCCGTTTAACTAATTTTTCCGAAAATTCAAAATAACAAAAATCCGAAATCTGAAAATTCGAAAGAACAAAAATCTGAAACTCAAAAATTCAAAATGAGAAAATCCAGAATTCGAAAGTCCAAAAATTCGGAAATTCGAAAAAACTGAATTTTCAGATTTTCACATTTTCGGATTTTCGTTCTTTCAAATTTTTGGCTTTTCGTTCTTTCGAAATTTTTGGATTTTCGTTTCCTATTTTCCGATTTTTGAATTTTCGGATTTTTGAATTTCGTAATTTCTACGAATTTATTTGAAATAACGAATTTCGATCATAATGAATGACCCGAAAAATGAAAAAAATAAATAAATAAAAATGAATGAAACAAAAATGTAAACAAACAAATTTTTCAGCAGTGCACATGTCTAATGTGCACCCCAAAGCTCAAACGCACATGCCTTTATTTGCAGCCTCAGCTGCACTGGACAATGAATGAATGGGAAGTGCTCTGTGCTGAGTGGCTTCCTGTTGATTCACAAACCAAAGCTTGTAAACACAGTTTACTATGTATCAGTTGTGAATGAATACAGTGAGTGAGTGTGTTCATTTAGAAAAGGAAGGGGCTGGTAAATGACATATTGACTAGCCCTTTCCCCCGCTCTGCATCCTGAAACACCCCCCTCAGCAGCTGAGGCGATAGAAGAGAAGGGAAGCCAGCAGCACTGTGTGGGGGCAACATGGGGGGGGACCCATGCAGTAGGGGGAGTCGGCAGCGCACAAAGTGATTAGGGTGTGCCCACACCCCCCCTCACGCCTATGTTAATACATCACTAAATGTATTTTTTATAAATACAAGCAGTGTAAGCACCTGATTTTGTATTAGTTTCTTATAGTATTACAGTACAGCAGAGCAGGAGTGTGAAAGGAAGAAGTAGAACAAGAGCCAATTAGTTCATGTGTTGACAAGAAGCATGCTAGTAGAAAGGAGAGAGTAGAGTGACAGAGAGATAAGCTCATCACTGTGCTGCTTCTCCATGCACTGTCTAGTCACAGGCTGTGGGGAAGTCCAGGGCAGTCTGGGCTCAAAAGGAAGCAGGTTGAATGATGCTGGCTACCAGACTGAGGACATCATGTAGCAGAAAAGAAGTACTACATAGGATAGCTCTGGATTAAATGTGATTATTGCAAGTGTAGCAAAGTTCCGGGCCTCTTTAGGCCTAATGGTGACCTCCAGAGTTAGGGAGAGCTGACATCTTTCCGTGTAGAGTGGGTTACAAGGCATGGTGGGTGTAATGCAAGGTGAAAGGGTGGGCACCAGACACTTTTTGAATGAAAGAGATTTATTATCTCTTAAACAGAACTGTGGAAGAGGGTTAGGGCCAGGGCACCCTTAAGTAGATGCAAAGATAATTAGCAGACTCCGAGACTTCTATAGGTGGACAGCTATATAGGCGAAGGCTTCCTGCCGGACACCACTTCTGTATAGGTAGGAGGCTGTCTCCTATGGCAACAATCTTGTAGCTGTTACTAACGGTAATGGTATTCAACTATTTGCAACACGAACAGTTCTCCTTACCCCACACTCTCTCACTGTGGGTCTTCACTCAACGAGCTCCCAGTCTCTCTCACTAGACTTCAGATCCACTAGCCACTGAATCCCCTGAGCTCCTCCACTTTAGCACTCAGTATCTTCCTCAAGCGTCACCCCCACTTCCCTGCTGGGTCCCTGGCTTGGCACTCACAGATACTCCTCTAGCTTCACCCCCGCTGACACGTTAGGTCCCTGGCTTGGCACTCACTGATGCTCCAAAAGCGTCACCTCTACTGTCCTGCTGGGTCCCTGACTTGGCACTTGCTGAAGTTTTCCCACTTCTTCACTGTCCCCGGCTGGCGAGAAGTCTGCTCTGGTACTGGCCTCAGCTTACTCACAATGGTCTCCGGTAGCAAGGTGGATGGTGCCTTATTGGCAACAGCTTCCCCTCTATCTCAGACCGCAACTGGTTCCCCTGCCGGTGGAACCGTTACTTCTGCTTGGACTACAAGCCCGCAGTCCCAACCCTACGCTGTTCTCCTGCTTCTGGATAGGACCTCAGACAGCCTAGCAGCCAGATGTCCCCGGGCTAGGCCTAAGGCTAGCAGCCCGGGGCAACATAACACACGTCCACAGCCATCCAGGCGGCACAGAACGCCGATCACCTGACTCTACCCAAATAAACAGGCTCTCCCAGCAGGCCAAGAGACCCAAGAAAATCCTTACCCATTGGCTAAGATGCCCCATTCATTCATAATCTGTTCTTGCTATGCTCTTGTCCTATCTAATTTCACCAGCTACAATGCCACCTAGTGACAGAAGAGAGAAGTGCAGCAAGCCCAGAATTAGGGTGAAGTCAATTGATCTCCTAAAAATTGGCCAAGGCAACTATCACCTGGCAACTACATTTGATAGCAACCCTGCCTAAACATCAGGGTGCTAAATCAGAAAAAAACGCTTTTTATTTTATCTTTTAGTGGGCCATTCATTGTTATCTTGTTGTTTTTGGATGGTGTTGTGCTGTAAAAGCTTAGTTTTTTGTTTCTTTCTGCGACTCAGTTGGGTAGATGTCCCCTGAACTTCCATACAGGTATAGTTCAACAATGCAATGTATTGAGTTTCTGTTTTGTAAATCATTGTAAAGTGCACACAAAAAGAGTATAAATTTGCAAGAAAGTGCAAAAAGAGACATATCACTGATGTTTAGGGGTTTCAGTGGACCCTTTTCTCACCACTGAGGCCCCAAAGCATTGTTAGATATGTCTATTTTTGCCTCTTTTTGCACTTTTCGTTTTGCACTTTACCACTATGCACTTTAAAATGTAACCTCAATAAGTGATAATTCTGAGGCTTACCCATGCAATGTGCTGGCTTTACATGTGAATATCACATACCAACCAATCAACTTTCAATTTTATGATTTTTGCAGTCTAGGCCAGGGGTCTCCAAACTTTCCAAACAAAGGGCTAGTTTACTGGCCTTCAGACTTTATGGGGGCCAGACTGTGGCCAGTGGGAGTAAACAATGTCTGATCTTTGGTATTAGGGGGAGAAATAGTTGGTGTCAGTGGGAGGAATAGCGTCCCGTTTTTGTTGTCAGTGGAAAGCATTATTCCTCATCGGTGTCAGTGGAAGGAATAATACCCCATTGTTTGTGTCAGTGGCAGGAATTATGCCTCAAGAGCCAGATAAAGGCAAGCAAAGGGTCACATATGGCTCCAGGGCCACAGTTTGGATACCCCTATTCTAAGCCTAAATCTGAAAAAAGATCCTGATTCAACAAGCTAAACAAAATGTTAGCTTACTTTTCATATATTGTCTCCTAAATGGTCTGTCTAACATTATCCAAAAGAATGGTGAGTGTGAAACAACAAGTTTGATTTCTGTATCATATTTTGGTTAACAGCAACATTTACTGCAAAGGAGATCCAAGGATAGTTCACATGGTCAATGACACTATTAGCACTAACCTGGATCAGACTTGGAAAATGTGTCCATATCCAGCAAACTCCTGTAAGGAAAGAGATAAAGAACATGATAGTAAGAGGAGGAAGAAAGAGAAAAAAAAGACACAGAAAAGAAGGCAAGTTGTGTAAGCAAAAGCAGATACCTTCTACACCCTACCCATCACTATTCCCTCCCATATACTTTGATCCCTTCATTAACAGAAATTGAAATTTGTATGAGGCCTTATTAAACCCTGCCATAATAGGAACACTCTTTACAAACACAAGCCTAAAGGAAGGCTGGGAGTACCTAACGTTACTCATTAATATAAAGTTGCCCAAATAGCACCACTAATCCAAATACCTTCTGTTTCGGAACCTCCATTATGGATTCTTCTAGGTATAGATGTCTACCCAATGTCCCTTTCCTGCCTTATCAAAATCCATCCTCCCTTACCTTCTAAATCTCTCAACCCAATCTTGGAGCACACCCTGTCTGTCTGGGAATCTGATACTTTGTGGGTTTTATCTCACCACATCTCCTTTTGCTTAAACTATACAATTGCCCTTTGACAACCTCTAGACGATCTCCACCAATTTTGCTGGTGGATCTTGCAAGTCCTTACAGCGGATTCTCCACCCAAAAGGGGAAATTGTGATTGTTTGTACCCTTTTCCCCTCCACTGCAACATTTGGCGCATTTGGGGGGGGGGGTACCTGGTTTTGACGTTCGGCCCCCCCATCCTTCCCCTGCAGTCCTTTTGACAACTCCTAGACTACCTCCACCAATTTTGTTGGTGGATCTTGTAAGTCCTTACAGCGGAACTCCACCCAAAAGGGGGGCAAGTTCCACTTGTTTTCACCCTCCACTGCCCCATTTGGCACTTTTTTGGGGGGGGGGGGGAGTGTGTACCTGGTTTTGACAGACACCTGCTCCCACTTCCAGTTCAGATCGCCGCTGTGAACTGAGACATAAGTTCGGCTCCCTTCTCCTTCCCCTGCAGTCTTCTGGGACACATCACAGGTCCCAGGAGATTACGAGACCATTTACAAGGCGCAGCCTGACTTCCTCTTTCCCTTTTTTCAGATGCCGGAACCTGCACTGGAAGCCGATTAAAGAATCAGCTTGGGTGAGGACATTGCTGCATCCCTGGACAGGTAAGTGCCGTTATGCTAAAAGTCAGCAGCTACAGTATTTGTAGCTGCTGGCTTTTAAATTTTTTGGAGGGGAGCTTGGAGCCCCACAATCTTCCCACAACTTCAAGTTTCACATAAAATCCCAAATAGGGAATTCTATTGTTATATACAAATGTGCCACTACTTGGACTCTCCACTCAGGACTCGGAAGCCTAACTTTGACCCAATTTTAATCTCTCTGCTGATCTAATCCTTCAGCAAACTGAATAATCTCCTTATATTTTTCTTCTTTTTTGGTTAATTCTACTCATCAAATCACTACTTACTATACACTTTGGGAATCGGAAGTCAATAGATCTTTTCCACCCAAAGATTGGGACCAGATATGACTTGCCCCCCCTAAGAGCTCTCAGAATGTACAAGCACTGAAAACTCTTATAAGGTCTTGACACACTGGTACTTCTTCCCGGTGCACATAGCAAAAACTATGCTTAGACACCTTTCCATCTGCTTTAAAGGGAGTCCGCCTGAAGGAATCATGAAACACGTATGGTGGACCTGCCTTATAGTAAAGAGTATATAGCGCCTTGAAAAAGTATTCCTACCCTTTGAAATTTTCCACATTTTGTCATGTTACAACCAAAAACGTAAATGTATTTTATTGGGATTTTATGTGATAGACCAACACAAAGTGCCACATAATTGTGAAATGAAAGGAAAATGATAAACGGTTTTTAATTTTTTTTTACAAATAAATATGTGAAAAGTGTGGCGTGCATTTGTATTCAACCCTCTTTACTCTGATGCCCCTAACCAAAATCTAATGGAACCCATTGCCTTCAGAAGTCAACTAATTAGTAAATAGAGTCCACCTGTGTGTAATTTAATCTCAGTATAAATACAGCTGTTCTGTGAAGCCCTCAGAGGTTTGTTAGAGAACCTTAGTGCACAAACAGCATCATGAAGGCCAAGGAACACAGCAGACAGGTCAGGGATAAAGTTGTGGAGATGTTTAAAGCAAGGTTAGGTTATAAAAAAAAATATCCCACGCTTTGAACATCTCACAGAGCACTGTTCAATCCATCATCCAAAAATGGAAAGAGTATGGCACAACTACAAACCTATCAAACATGTGGTCGTCGACCTAAACTGACAGGCCGGGCAAGGAGAGCATTCATCAGAGAAGCAGCCAAGAGGCCCACAGGACAACTATTAGTTGTGCACTCCACAAATCTGGCCTTTATGGAAGAGTGGTAAGAAGAAAGCCATTGTTGAAAGAAAGCCATAAGAAGTCCCATTTGCAGTTTGCGAGAAGCTATGTGGGGGGACACAACAAACATGTGGAAGAAGGTACTCTGGTCAGATGAGACCAAAATTAAACTTTTTGCCCTAAAAGCAAAACGCTTTATGTGGCAGAAAACGAACACTGCACATTGCCATAAATACACCACCCCCACCGTGAAACATGGTGGTGGCAGCATCATGTTGTGGGGATGCTTTTCTTCACCAGGGACAGGGAAGCTGGTCAGAGTTAATGGGAAGATGGATGAAGCCAAATACAGGGCAATCTTAGAAGAAAACCTGTTAGAGTCTGCAAAAGACTTGAGACTGGGCGGAGGTTCACCTTCCAGTAGGACAATCTCAGTGATAAATGTAAACATACAGCCAGAGCTACAATGGAATGGTTTAGATCAAAGCATATGTGTGTGTTAGAATGGCCCAGTCAAAGTCCAGACCTAAATCCAATTGAGAATCTGTGGCAAGACTTAAAAATTGCTGTTCACAGATGCTCTCCATCCAATCTGACAGAGCTTGAGCTAATTTCAAAGAAAAATGGGCAAAAATGTCACTCTCTAGATGTGCAAAGCTGGTAGAGACATCCCCAAAAAGACTTGCAGCTGTAATTGCAGCGAACGGTGGTTCTACAAGTATTGACTCAGGGGGCACCATACAAATGCACACCACACTTTTCACATATTTATTTGTAAAAAATGTTGAAAACCATTTATCATTTTCCTTTCACTTCACAATTATGTGCCACTTTGTGTTGGTCTATCACATAAAATCCCAATAAAATACATTTACGTTAGTTAAAAGTTAAAAGTCATATACAGGGGATTATAAATTAGACTATAGAACAGCATACCTAAAGAGGCACTGGGAACTTTTGTACCCGCAAGTGTAGTCAGATGAAGGAAAAATTCAGACAAGCTCAATGTTCTGTTGATGTGTTTTCTACACATCAAGGATTGCCTAAATGAGTTCTGGGTAATTTTAATTGATAAAAAACGTAGCATATGTGCTGTTCCTTTAGAGCAGGCATGTCCAAAGTCTGGCCCACGGGCCGATTGTGGCCCAAGTTCCGGTTTGATGTGGCCTCACTGGTAATTTGGATGTATATATCTTTTGTGGCCCGCAACCAATCCCAGAGCGGCATAAAAGACATATACCGTATTTATCGTTCTGGCAGCCTCAGAGGGGACAGGGAGGGGACGGGACGAGTGCCGTCAGATTACATACAGGAAAATCTCCTGTTTACTCGGCGGCCTCTATAATAGGAAGTCCCATCTCCTGGGCTGGCATTGGATGACTGTTCTGTCTATCATAGGAGGCGGGACTTTATATTAAAGAGGACATTGAGTAAACAGGAGATTCTCCTGTATGTAATCTGTTGGCGCTCATCCCGCCCCCCTCCCTGTCCCCTCCAAGGCTGCAGATGGGCTTCGATCAGGCTGCACTGATGGCAATGGTGAGGATGCATTCATGGCAATGGTGAGGCTGCAGATGGGCACTGATTAGGCTGCATTGATGGGTACTGACCCTTATTTTGCTTCACAGTTCTATATTTAAAATTTAAGTTTTTTCCTGAAACTTCCCTCTTAAAGTGAAGGTGCATATTATACCCCTGTGCGTGTTACACGCCAATAAATAAGGTATATCCAAAAAACATGCCCAAGCTCATCCTTAGGCTCTTCACCACACACAGCCACAAAGGCAAGAGAATTCTTGTTGGGGAGTGTATTAGTCAATTTGCATTTCATTTTAATGGTTCAAAGAATGTCAGGAAAAATGGTCGGCCCTCACGCATGTTCACTTCATCAAATCTGGCCTTCTTTGAAAAAAGCTTGCACACCCCTGCTTTAGAGCTATGTGCTGTGGCCGTGACTCCTACACACATGTGCAGGAGTGATGTCATCATGGCTCGGCCATTCAAGCGGCGAATCAGGAAGGAAGACCGAATGAAGATGGAAGCCTCTGCGGCAGTGACAGAGCACCACTGGAGGGCTTAGTTTCAAGGTAAGTCTTTCACAACGTACTAGCACATTATGCCTTTACCTATGCCTTTAATGCTAAACTGATGCCCTATAGAGGCTTTAAAAAGCATCGCTAATGGAAAATATAGGGTACTGAAATTTGTTGCCGTTTCAAGGGTGCATGCAATTTTAAGGCTTGCATGTTTGGTATCTATTTACTTGGTGCTACCTCATCTTTTTTATTTTACAAAAAATGTTGGGTAATTTGCTGTGTTTATGTGCCATAAAAATACCATGAGTGTATTTTTTCGGACATTTTGCATTTCCTAAACTGTTGCACTAATATGTGACAATGAAAAATAAAATAATAATGCTTAGGGGTTTTATGTAACCTTCAGGCCTAAAATTATCTTTTAAATGTGTGCAAAAAATGCAAAAAACAGCCCTGGCAGTGAAAGGGTTCATGCTTGTTCAGAATATGTAATACTTTTCACTAAAGATGAAATGAGAAAAAAAAAAGAAATACCGAGGGACAAAAGAGGGGGATACAAATGGAAGAAGGGAGATTGTGTAAGAGAAAAACAGTACCGCTACACCTTTACCATGCTGTAAACGTACAAGATAATATATGCATTAACATCCATTCTATGTACTTCTTTGTAAGATGTTCTCACTTCCACCTCGCTGGAAGGCAGCATTGTGACGCGAACATCCTACATAGCCATCAATTAATGTTTGCTGTCCTGCCGTTTACCTGTGGTATAAAAACACGCATTACAGCGCAGGCAAACACAGAGATATGAAAAGATCCCAAGAGAGGGAAAGAAAGGAGAGAGATGAGAGTGAGAGAAATATAAAAGAGAGGGAGCAATAGAGATGGAAATGAGATAGTGAGAAAGAAGAGAACGAGAGAGAAGAGAGAAGAGAAAGATAGTGAGAGAGAAGAGAACGAGAGAGAAGAGAAAGAGAGAGCGGCAGAGAAGAGAGAGAGCGAGAAAGAGGAGGGAGAGAGAGAAAGAAGAGAAGGAGAAGAGCTAGAGCAAGAAAGAAGACAGAGAGAAGATAGAGAGAAAGTGAGAGAGAAGAGAAAGAGAGAGCGAGACAGAAGATAGAGAGAGATTGAGAGAGAACGCAGACAGTGAGAGAGAAGAGAGAGCAAGAGAGAAAAGAGAGAGTGAGAGAGAAAAGAACGAGAGAGCAAGAGAAATTAAAGTGATAGAGATATAAAAGAAATTGAAAAAAGTGTGTGTGTATGGGGGAGAGAGAAGAGAGGGAGAGAAGAGAACGAGAGAGTGAGAGAGAAGAGAGAGAGAAGAGGAAAGAATGTGAGAGAAGAGAGACAGAGAGAGAGATGAGAGAGAGCAAGAGGGAAGAGGGAGAAGAGAATGAGAGAGTGAGAGAGAAGAGGGAGAGAGAGAAGAGGAGAGAATGTGAGAGAAGAGAGACAGTGAGAGAGATGAGAGAGAGCAAGAGAGAAGAGAGAGCAAGAACGAAGAGAGAACGAGAGAGAAGAGAGAGAGAGAAGAGAGTGAGAGGGAACAGAGAAAGCGAGAGAGAAGAGAGAGAGAAAGAAAGAGAGAGGAGAGTGAAAGGGAACAGAGAGAGCGAGAGAGAGGAGAACGAAGGAGGGGAGAAGAGAAAGAGGGAGAGCTAAGAAGAAGAGAAAGAGGGAGAGCGAGGAGAAAGAGAGAGCGAAGGAGAAGAGGCAGAGCAAGAAAGAAGACAGAGAGAAGAGAAAGAGTGAGCGTGAGAGAAGAGAGAGAGAGTGAGAGATGAGAGAAACAGGGAGTGAGAAAGAAGGAGCGCGAGAGGGAAGGGAGTGAAAGAAATAAGGCAGAGGAAGAAAGAAGACAGAGAAGATAGAGGGAGAGCGAGAGAGAAGATAGAGAGAAAGAGAAGAGAGAGAGTGGGAGAGAGAGAGGAGAAAAAGAGAGAGCGAAAGAGAAGAGGCAGAGCAAGAAAGAAGACAGAGAGAAGACAGAGAGAGAGTCAGAGAGAAGAGAAGCAAGAGCAAGAGAAAAGAGAGGAGTTGAGAGAGGAGAGAGTCAGAGAGAAGAGAAAGAGAGCAAGAGAGAATAGAGTTAGAGGAAACAAAGAGAGTGAGAGAGAGGAGAAATATAGAGCGAGAGAGAGAGCATAAGAGGGAAGAGAGTGAGAGAGAAGGGAGCGAAAAAGAAGAGAGAGAGTGAAAGAAGAAAGCAAGAGAGAAGATAGAGAGCGAAAGAGAAGAGAGAGAGAGCAAGAGAAAAGAGAAAGACCGATCGAGAGAAAAGAGAAAGTGAGAGAGAAGAGAGAGAGCGAAAGAGAAGAGATAGAGCAAGAGAGAAGAGAAAGAGTGAGAAAGAAGAGAAAGAAAAAGCGAGAGAGAAGAGAGAGGGAGAGGAGAGGAAAAAGGGGGGTAAAAGAGATATTGAGAAAAGTGTGAGGGTGGTGAGAGAGAGAGAAGAGATCAATATAAGATAGGGTGACCAGGCATCCCCAATTTTGGGGGCCTGCCCCAGAGAAAAAAAATGTCCCTGATTAAAAGTCTGTGTTCCCGAATTCTTTCCAGCTTTAATAATGGCATCCCCGGCCCTGGCGGCTGCTGTGTAATCCATCTCAGTAACATTTCTGTGATTGGATTGGAGCAGGAGGAGGGAGGGGAGGGGTGTGTCTGCTCCGAGCTGTGTCCGGGGTTATTGATGATGTCACATGCAAATATTATGAGGTCTCCCCAGTCCCTCCCCTTCTGCAGACTCTGTTGCGGGAGCGGAGGAAATGGATGATTTGCTGCTTTTCCTCTGCTTGTGACGGCGACCTGCAGTGCACATTGGGGCCTGCACTCTTGACCCAGAGCAAAGTAGGCTCAGGTGTTACTAAAGTATCAAATTATTTCATACATAACGATAAATAGCGATAAAAAGCTTTTCACAAGGATAATGAACTCAGTCATGTGATAGTAACTTTTCAATCCCACTGAACTCAGCTCAAAATATTTTTCAAAATAAGGATCCTTTTTTAGGTGTTTTAGCTTTTTTTAACTGAGTCTACTGTCTACTTCCATCACCCTACATCCAGAATTAAATGACTTTGGGTGGAGGCCAGGTTCAGACCTATACACATCGGGAACGCGCACAAAATTGCACACTTTTCTGACATGTAGAGAAACGTGCGCTTTAGCAAATGTGTGGCAGTGCATTCATTTTTAATAGCACCACCATGCATCTGCAAATGCGTGCATTTTAGTGAAGGCCAAATAACAAAGGTGCTGTAGCACCATGTGGTTCTGTGTGGCACACCTCAGGAAAAGAGCCAGGGACTTTTTTTTCCACATTTCTCACGCTTAGAGCACCCGTTTGAAATGAATGGGCTGCCCTACATGTGACACGCGGGAATTCGGAAATAACACACTGAAATGCGCCCACGCTTGATTGCACCCATAGACCAATCAACCCAAAAACCTACCTATGCATTTTGGTCAGATGAATATCCTACTGACTGCTCTCAGAAAAAAACGAGATCTTCCTGCCTTAAGCTGGCAACAGACTGCTGAATCAGCTGAAATTTGAGCCATGTGTAGCCCTTTTAGCACCACTTGGCTCAACAAAAGTGTATTTAGAAATTCACTGAGCCGGGTGGAAAATTATGGGTTGTACAGCGACTGCAGCCTATCAGGTGCAGAACAGTGACTGCGCCCTATCAGGTGCAGAACAGTGACTGCGCCCTATCAGATGCAGAACAGTGACTGCGCCCTATCAGATGCAGAACAGTGACTGCGCCCTATCAGGTGCAGAACAGTGACTGTGCCCTATCAGATGCAGAACAGTGACTGCGCCCTATCAGGTGCAGAACAGTGACTGCGCCCTATCAGCTGCAGGACAGTGACTGCACTCCCCAATCAGGTGCAAAACAGTGACTGTGCCCTATCAGATGCAGAACAGTGAATGCACCCTATCAGCTGCAGAACAGTGACTGCGCCCTATCAGGTGCAGAACAGTGACTACACCCTATCAGATGCAGAACAGTGAATGCACCCTATCAGGTGCAGAACAGTGACTGCGCCCTATCAGATGCAGAACAATGACTGCGCCCTATCAGATGCAGAACAATGACTGCGCCCTATCAGATGCAGAACAATGACTGCGCCCTATCAGATGCAGAACAGTGACTGCGGCCTATCAGATGCAGAACAATGACTGCGCCCTATCAGGTGCAGAACAATGACTGCGCCCTATCAGCTGCAGAACAGTGACTGCGCCCTATCAGGTGCAGAACAGTGACTACGCCCTATCAGATGCAGAACAGTGAATGCACCCTATCAGGTGCAGAACAGTGACTGCGCCCTATCAGATGCAGAACAATGACTGCGCCCTATCAGATGCAGAACAATGACTGCGCCCTATCAGATGCAGAACAATGACTGCGCCCTATCAGATGCAGAACAATGACTGCGCCCTATCAGATGCAGAACAATGACTGCGCCCTATCAGATGCAGAACAATGACTGCGCCCTATCAGATGCAGAACAATGACTGCGCCCTATCAGGTGCAGAACAGTGACTGCGCCCTATCAGATGCAGAACAGTGACTGCACCCTATAAGGTGCAGAACAGTGACTGCGCCCTATCAGATGCAGAACAGTGACTGCGCCCTATCAGATGCAGAACAGTGACTGCACCCTATCAGATGCAGAACAGAGACTGCACCCTATATGGTGCAGAACAGTGACTTCGCCCTATCAGATGCAGAACAGTGACTGCGCCCTATCAGGTGCAGAACAATGATTGCGCCCTATCAGATGTAGAACAGTGACTGCGCCCTATCAGATGCAGAACAGTGACTGCACCCTATCAGGTGCAGAACAGTGACTGCTCCCTATCAGATGCAGAACAGTGACTACACCCTATGCAATCATTGTTTAGGTATTCAGACAGCTATGGGTGCTGCAGCTGTCTGAATGCAATAACCATCAGTCCAGATTACTCCATCCATGCATGGATGGTGGAATCTATTTAATGAAATCTAACAGTGTATGGCCAACCCTAGTTTCCATCTCTGCTCCACACTTCTGTAGGGTCTCATTTTTTCTGCTGCAAAAAAAAAAAAAGTCTCACTACCTCCGCTGCCTATTCTGTCATCTAAAAAAGGAATTAAAACATGACCAGTAATGCCGTGTACACACAAGCGGACTTTTCGACCGGACTGGTCCGACGGACTTTCGTCAGACTTTTGACGGACTTCGACTTGCCTACACACGATCACACCAAAGTCCGACGGATTCGTACATGATGACGTACACCGGACTAAAATAAGGAAGTTGATAGCCAGTAGCCAATAGCTGCCCTAGTGTTGGTTTTTGTCCGTCGGACTAGCATACAGACGAGCAGATTTCTGGGTCCGGGGGAGTTACGGTGTAAAGATTTGAAGCATGTTCCAAATCTAAAGTCTGTCAGATTTGCGACTGGAAAAGTCCGCTGAAGGTCCAGTGAAGCCCACACATGATCGGATTGTCCGCCGGATTTGGTCAGTCGGCGTAGTCCGATCGAAAAGTCCGACCGTGTGTACGCTGCATTAGAATCGTATTGTGGCCACAGGAGGTGGACGAAGCTGGGAACTCAATCACCAACATAGGATACACAAGGAGATATAAAAAGTATGTGGGTGATTCAACTCCCCAGCACCCACCAATAGCTAGTATCAGTTTGGCGATGGCTTCAAGCTGTATAGCGAAGTTTCCCTTTAAACCTATATCCTGAGCCCTAATAGAATTTATTAAAAATTCTCAATTCAGTGCATAGAACTTCCCAGAACTGCCGTTTAATTTGTCATTATGTTAAATGCGTCAGGTTTCTCAGTATTCGGGAATGTATTTGTTGCTATTGCCATCCCTTTAATAATGATACATACACAGGATATGCAGAGAAATCGAATCAATCTTGCACCAGTACACATATAGAATATTTATTATCTATGAATAATGCAGGTAAGTTTTATTTCAGCCTTCCAGAAGCTGCACCGTATAGAAATTATTTCATTATTATTTCCCTATGTGTGTTAATGAAGTCATAATGGTACTTGGAAAATGTGTCTACCAGTATAAATATTATGTACACATTAAAATGGCTCATGAGACAAAATGGAAAATGCAGCAGTAATTATAATTTAGCATTATGCAAAGCGTTGGCATTATGTACAGCGTACTGTAAACAGTGCACGGATAGAGTAGTCAAACAGAAACTATAGCATATATACACATTATATACAGTATACAATACATACACTATATGGGCAACAGTATGTGGGTACACTTCCAAATTATAAAATTCAAAGGTGAAAACTGAAGGGTAACTTTAGGCTTGGTTCACATCTATGCATGGTGGGAACGTGCGGGAACGTTTTCTTTACACACACAGAAACATGCTGCTCTTTAGCTGATGCTTACTGGCACCTCATGCATGAACAGTTGCATGCATTTTTAGTGTGGCACAATTTTACAAAAGGGTAGGGGACTTCTTTTCCCATGTTTCTCGTGGGTAGGGCAGCACAATGAAATAAATAGGGCGGCTGCCCTACATGCTACACGCAGGAACATGTGAAAAAACTAGTGGTACCGCGGGAAGGAAGGAAAGAAGGACGATAAATAGGAGATAGGAAGGGTGGGAGGAAGGAAAGAAGGAAGGAAGGTAGATAAAGAGGAGGAAGGAAGCAAGGAAGGAAGGAAAGAGAAAGGATTAAAGGAAGGGAGAAAGGAAATAAGTTGAAGAGGAAAAAGAATGGAAAGGAAGGGAAGGAAGGAAGGTAAAGAGGAGAAAGAATTGAAAGAAGGGAAGGGAGGGAGAAAAGAAAGGAAAGAAGATAATGAGGAGAAAGGAAGGCTGGAAGGAAAGTAAAGAGGAGAAAGAATTAAAGGGAGCGAAGAAGGAAGGAAGGAAGATAAAGTGGAGAAAAGATTAAAGGAAGGGAGGAAAGAAGGAAGGAGAAAAGATTGAAGAAAGGGAGGGAGGGAGGAAGGAAGGAAGATGAAGAGGAAAAAGGATGCAAATAAAGGAAGGAAGATAAAGATGAGAAAGGATTGAAGGTAGGGAAGGAAGGGAGAAAAGAAAGTAAAGAGGAGAAAGGAAGGAAGGAAAGTAAAGAGGAGAAAGGATTGAAGGGAGCGAAGAAGGAAGAAAGGAAGATAAAGTGGAGAAAGAAAGGAAGGAAGGAAGGAAGGAAGGAAGGAAGGAAGGAAGGAAGGAAGGAAGGAAGGAAGGAAGGAAGGAAGGATGAAAGGAAGGAAGGAAGGAAGGAAGGAAGGAAGGAAGGAAGGAAGGAAGGAAGGAAGGAAGATAAAAAGGAGAAAGGATTGAAGGAAGGGGGAAGGAAGGAAGATAAAGAGAAGAAAGAATGGAAGGGAAGGAAGATAAAGAGTGGAAAGGATTAAAGGAAGGTAAGGAAGGAAGGAAATTAAAGAGAAGAAAGAATTGAAGGACGGGAAGAAGGAAGAGAGAAAGATGAAGATGAGAAAGGATGGAAGGAAGGAAGATAAAGAAGAGAAAGGAAGGAAGATAAAAAGGAGAAAGGAAGGAAAGTAAAGAGGAGAAAGAATTGAAGGAAGAGAAGAAGGAAGAGAGGAAGATGAAGATGAAAAAGGAAGGAAGGAAGATAAAGAGGAGAAAGGATTAACAGAAGGGAAGAAAGGGAGGAAGGAAGATAAAAAGAAGGAAGGATTGAAGGAAAGGAAGGAGGGTGGAAGTAAGAAGTGAAGGAAGGAAGAGAGATAGGGGAGATAAAGGAATTAATGAAGGTAGGAAGAAGAGCAGAAATGACAGAAAGAAGGAAGGGGAAAAAGGAAGCAAGGAAGGAACTGTAAGGAGGAAAAGATAAGTAGAAATAAAAAGAGAAGGGAGAGAGAATAAAGAGAAGAAAGAAAGGATGGATAGGTAGATCACATTAACTTATCCTTCTCTGCATATATTTTTGGGTGAAAATTTTCTTCCGATCCTTTTTTTACCATTCAGTCTTCAATTTAAAGTCCATTCACTGAAAACAGGGCCACAAACAGATTTACAAATAAATAATATGAGACCGAACAGCCGTGTATCTATAAATATAGATTCTGGGGTATCTTCTGAATTATGTTCCCTTTCTGCCTCCCATAATCCCATTTCCCAGCAACCATCCTAGATATTTCCTAATGTTTTATTGATGTCGATATACTGAACCATTTCGAGTCATTCTCGCTGTTATTATACCTTCTATAAAGGTTAAACGCAGCTCTGTAACCTGTATCAGGAAACATGGCAATAATAATTAGATGTAGCACTTAATATCCTACATCTATAATCATGGCCAACATAACGGTTTGTTAATTTAATAGAATTGCCTTAATCTCTCAATTATACCTTACCGGATAAATTGGGTTTTAGCTGTGACCTATCTTGCTCATACATTAGGAACGTAATGCAGCTGCTATACTGCTATACAGGGAAAATACACAGCACTATATTATTAGATATTTGCAGTGTGTAAATATATATATATATATATATATATATATATATATATATATATATATATATATATATATATTTATATTTATATATCAGGTTATATAGTGATAGATTTTGGCACAGATGGGTTTATATAATAAGAAAGTGAATGGAGCAGGTATGATGTGCATTGCTGATACCTATTTTATTTCTTGGCAAACCTAAAGCCGCGTACACATGAGCGGACTTTTCGTGCGGACTGGTCCGACGGACTATCCGACTGACTTTCGACGGACTTCCAACGGACTTTCCGAATGAACGGACTTGCCTACACACAATCACACCAAAGTCCGACGGATTCGTACGTGATGACGTACGACCGGACTAAAATAATGAAGTTGATAGCCAATAGCTGCCCTAGCGTCGGTTTTTTGTCCGTCGGACTAGCATACAGACAAGCGGACTTTTCAATTCTGACGTAAAGATTTGAAACATGTTCCCAATCTAAAGTCCGTCAGGTTTTTGACCGAAAAAGTCCGCTGAAGGTCCAGTGAAGCCCACACACGATTGGACTGTCCGCCGGACAGTCCACTCGTGTGTACGCTGCATAAGGCTTAGTTCATACGGTAGTTGTCCCTGAAGATTCTTGTCCTGGGAAATGCCCTAGGAAATGTAACAACTTTGGAATAAAGTCATGTTTGCTTGAAACATCAGTCCTAGTCACAGTCCTTACTTAGCTTCTTTGAATTAATATCTCCATTATGACAACGTGATGCATATTTGCAGCAACACGGTGGGTCTTAATGTCCAGCAGACACATATATGCAAAACTGTGTCGTTCTGTTGTGTGCTCCATTGGTCTATGGCTGTCACCAACAACTCATAGTAAACTATTGATGATCAGGAACCGGTAGGATGGAGTTCTGATGATGTCATCACTGTGCAGCCAACCACAGTGAACAAATGAATGAAAGCCCTTCCTAAGGCCTTCAGCATCATGGCCCACTTAAAGTGAAATCATGTAGGGAACTGCCAATGTTGATAAACTCACTAAGGGCCAATTTATAAAGCAGCCATATGATCTTACTGCGGCCTTACCGCTACTTATAAAGCACATTATTGTGCTTTACAAAAGTATATCGCCTCCTCTTGCAAGCGGAATCTTATTCAAAGACATTAAAAAAAACTGTCAGTCATGTGACCAACCTCTTCCTTAATCATGGAGTTTTCTCTGCAGCTTTAAGCAAAGAAAACTCTGTGGGACACTGGAGGCTACACACTTTGGTCTGCAATTTATGAATGGGATGTAGAATGTAGACCACAGTGGGGAGTTCTAAGGCAGTGTGCAGCGGAGAGTGACAATGCATATCAACGCTCTGTTTAAATTGGCCTCTATGTCTACCTATATTATCTTTAATGTGAGTTTTATTTAAAAGATGTCTAAAACTAAGAAAAAAACATATCATATGTTGCAGCTTACCAGTCCTGAGATGTTGTGATTGTGTTAGTTGTGGTGTGGGTATACAACTTAGGGTTGTCCTGTGCTTGCATATGTGTTGTAACACCCACCTATAAAATATGGCCAATGGATATGTTGGGAATTCAATTATATCCTTATTTGGGCCTGTTTTAAACTTCCTGCCCCCCCCCCCCCCCCCCAGGCCAACTGTCCTATGTGTTTACCTCCAACCCCAATAGACAGGCTTGGTATCAGACGTCATAGCCAAACAAAGATCACTGAGGCTGAAACTGACAGTATGCTGATTCAATATCAGGGAACCTAGAACATCCATCTATAAGGGAAGGGCACAACCTAGTCTGCCAGTTCAGTTCTAGATGTATGAACCAAGAATGCGTAAATTGTATGTAAATTGTACACTGTTCTGGCAACAAAAGTGCACAAATTGTGCAGAGCCACCAACAATGAGGGCCTAGCTGGATTGTACAGGCAGGTACAGCAGGAATCTGGAACCTTTTGCTAGATACAGGAACGTCATAGTATGAGAGGCTTGATGTGTGGGTAGCTCTGTGCTGCCCCGGACAGTCCAAGCTCCCTAGATCAAGGTCTGTGTCATCTATGTAGAAATTTAGCCCACATTATCAGAGATTTAAAATTTCTTTGACTTCCCCTGAGTCACCTCGTTATAAAGGCCAACACTTGACTGGTCAATACAGACATCAGGCCCATTATAGCTCCAGAATTCATAAATGACTACTATGTGAGGTGTGCACTAAGCCAAGCACAGGTCCACTGTTCCACCGAGAACACCAGGCTGAAACAGGTCCGCTCACTAATAAGGAACAAGCTTTCTGTGAACCTTATATTGATCACTTCATAGGAAAGGATAGATTTACCTCACCCTCCAAGGCAAAACATGACTAGGATGTAATTAAGAAGCACAGGGCAAGCTAAAACATTCCCTGCAACAGAAAAAGCTGCAGAGAACACAGGAATGGAAACGAGGTGAACAGGTTGCGACAGAACATTGTTTAAAATTCAGTCTTTGTGTACAGCTTCCGTTAAACTGAGAATGCCACTTGGATGAATGATAAAAGGCCTTCAACATTACAGAACAATTCCAGTTGATAGGGACTGACAATCAGCTAGCTATAACATGACCTGAATGAATGAGAACCTGCACAGACAATCACAGAGATCCCACTAATAAGGTAATCAAGAGATACAGTCAGGTCCATAAATATTGGGACATCAACACAATTCTAATCTTTTTGGCTCTATACAACACCACAATGGATTTGAAATGAAACGAACAAGATGTGCTTTAACTGCAGACTTTCAGCTTTAATTTGAGGGTATTTACATCCAAATCAGGTGAACGGTGTAGGAATTACAACAGTTTGTATATGTGCCTCCCACTTTTTAAGGGACCAAAAGTAATGGGACAATTGGATGCTCAGCTGTTCCATGGCCAGGTGTGTGTTATTCCCTCATTATCCCATTTACAAGGAGCAGATAAAAGGTCCAGAGTTCATTTCTAGTGTGCTATTTGCATTTGGAATCTGTTGCTGTTAACTCTCAATATGAGATCCAAAGAGCTGTCACTATCAGTGAAGCAAGCCATCATTAGGCTGAAAAAACAAAACAAACCCATCAGAGAGATAGCAAAAACATTAGGTGTGGCCAAATCAACTGTTTGGAACATCATTAAAAAGAAAGAATGCACTGGTGAGCTCAGCAACACCAAAAGACCCGGAAGACCACAGAAAACAACTGTGGTGGATGACCGAAGAATCCTTTCCCTGGTGAAGAAAACACCCTTCACAGCAGTTGGCCAGATCAAGAACACTCTCCAGGAGGTAGGTGTATGTGTGTCAAAGTCTACAATCAAGAGAAGACTTCACCAGAGTGAATACAGAGGGTTCACCACAAGATGTAAACCATTGGTGAGCCTCAAAAACAGGAAGGCCAGATTCGAGTTTGCCAAACAACATCTAAAAAAGCCTTCACAGTTCTGGAACAACATCCTATGGACAGATGAGACCAAGATTAACTTGTACCAGAGTGATGGGAAGAGAAGAGTATGGAGAAGGTAAGGAACTGCTCCAAAGCATACCACCTCATCAGTGAAGCATGGTGGTGGTAGTGTCATGGCGTGGGCATGTATGGCTGCCAATGGAACTGGTTCTATTGTATTTATTGATGATGTGACTGCTGACAAAAGTAGCAGGATGAATTCTGAAGTGTTTCGGGCAATATTATCTGCTCATATTCAGCAAAATGCTTCAGAACTCATTGGAGTGGCGCTTCACAGTGCAGATGGACAATGACCCGAAGCATACTGCGAAAGCAACCAACGAGTTTTTTAAGGGAAAGAAGTGGAATGTTATGCAATGGCCAAGTCAATCACCTGACCTGAATCCGATTGAGCATGCATTTCACTTGCTGAAGACAAAACTGAAGGGAAAATGCCCCAAGAACAAGCAGGAACTGAAGACATTTGCAGTAGAGGCCTGGCAGAGCATCACCAGGGATGAAACCCAGCGTCTGCTGATGTCTATGCGTTCCAGACTTCAGGCTGTAATTGACGCAAAGGATTTGCAACCAAGTTTTAAAAAGTGAAAGTTTGATGGATGATTGTTAATCTGTCCCATTACTTTTGGTCCCTTAAAAAGTGGGAGGCACATATACAAACTGTTGTAATTCCTACACCGTTCACCTGATTTGGATGTAAATACCCTCAAATTAAAGCTGAAAGTCTGCAGTTAAAGCACATCTTGTTCGTTTCATTTCAAATCCATTGTGGTGGTGTATAGAGCCAAAAAGATTAGAATTGTGTCAATGTCCCAAAATTTATGGACCTGACTGTACACGATATTACCAAAAGTATTGGGACGCCTGCCTTTACATGCACGTGAACTTTAACGGCATCCCAGTCTTAGTCCGTAGGGTTCAATAATGAGTTGCCCCACCCTTTGCAGCTATAACAGTTTCAACTCTTCTGGGAAGGCTGCCCACAAGGTTTGGGAGTGTGTCTATGGGAATGTTTGACCATTTTTCCAGAAGCGCATTTGTGAAGTCAGGCACTGATGTTGGATGAGAAGGCCTGGCTCGCAGTCTCCGCTCTAATTCATCCCAAAGGTAGGGCTGGGAAAAAAATCGATTTAAATCTTGAATCGAGTTGAGAAGTCAAATCGATTCAAAATTTAAGCAAATTGATTTTTTTTTTTTCACCGCACCGGTCCCGAGGCGCTGTGGGCATGAGTTTTTAGGCGTCTCCGGGCCGGGCCTGAAGAGCTGCGGGCAAGGAGTTTTTAGGTGAGGCCGGATGCCGCGGACTAGGCCGAAGCCGCGGCCTCGCCTAAAAGCTCATGCCCGCAGCGCCTCGGGACCGACGTGGTTTCCAAAAAAAAAAAAAAAAACTCGATTCGAATCGTGAATCGAGTTTTTTTTAAGAGAATCAAAGATTTTTTTTTTAAAGAAAATCTCCCAGTCCAACCCAAAGGTGTTCTATAGGGTTGAGGTCAGGACTTTATGCAGGCCAGTCAAGTTCCTCAACCCCAAACTCGCTCATTCATGCCTTTATGGACCTTCCTTTGTGCACTGGTGCACACTCATGTTGGAACAGGAAGGGGCCATCCCCAAATTGTTCCCACAAAGTTGGGAGCATGAAAATGTCCAAAATATCTTGGTATGCTGATGCCTTAACCACTTAAGGACCAGCCTCGTTTTGGATTTTAGGTGTTTACATGTTTAAAACAGGTTTTTCTGCTAGAAAATTACTTAGAACCCCCAAACATTATATATGGTTTTTCTTCTAACACCCTAGAGAATACAATGGCGGTCATTGCAATACTTTTTTTTGCACCGTATTTGCGCAGCGGTCTTATAAGCGCACTTTTTTTGGAAAAAATTCACTTTTTTGAATAAAAAAATTAAACAACAGTAAAGTTAGCCCAATTTTTTTTAATATTGTGAAATATAATGTTACGCCAAGTAAATTGATACCCAACATGTCATGCTTGAAAATTGCGCCCGCTCGTGGAATGGCGTCAAACTTTTACCCTCAAAAATCTCCATAGGCGACGTTTAAAAAATTCTACAGGTTGCATATTTTGCGCTACAGAGGAGGTCTAGGGCTAGAATTATTGCTCTCGCTCTACCGGTCACTGTGATACCTCACATGTGTGGTTTGACCACCATTTTCATATGCGGGCGCTACTCGCGTATGCGTTCGCTTCTGCGCGCGAGCTCGTCGGGACAGGGGGGTTTTAAAAATTTTTTTTTTTTATTTTTATTATTTATTTTAAAATATTTTATTCATTTTTACACTGTTTAAAAAGAAAAAAAAAATTGTTTCACTTTTATTCCTATTACAAGGAATGTAAACATCCCTTGTAATAGAAAAAAGCATGGCAGGACCTCTTAAATATGAGATCTGGGGTCAAAAAGACCTCAGATCTCATATTTACACTAAAATGCAATAAAAAAAAAAAAAAAAAGTCATTTAGAAAAATGACATTTGAAAAAATATGCCTTTAAGAGGCGTGGACGGAAGTGACGTTTTGACGTCGCTTCCGCCCAGCAGTATCTTGGAGACGAGTGAGCGCCATCTTGGCCTCACTTGTCTCCTGACACACAACGGAAGAGGACGCGATCGCCTCCGCCGCTACCGACGGCTCCGGTAAGCAGCGGAGGGCACCGGATCGCGGCGGGAGGGGGGGGCCCCTCTCCCGCCACCGATAAAAGTGATCTCGCGGCGAATCCGCCGCAGGGACCACTTTTATCTGAAAGCCGGCCGCCGCACGAAAACGGGGATACCGGGGTTATGGCAGCTAGCTGCTGCCATAACAACGATATCCCCGTTCAAACTTAGGACGTATATAGTCGTGCGGCGGTCGGGAAGTGGTTAAGAGTTCCCTTCACTGGAACTAAGAGGCCAAGCCCAACCACTGAAAAACAACCCCCACACCATAATCCCCCCTCCACCAAATGATTTGGACCAGTGCACAAAGCGAGGTCAATAAAGACATGGATGAGGGAGTTTGGGGTAGAGGAACGTGACTGGCCTGCGCAGAGTCCTGACTTAAACCCGATAAAACACCTTTGGAATGAATAAGACCGGAGACTGCGAGCCAGGCCTTCTCGTCCACATCAGTGCCTGACCTCACAAATGCACTTCTGGAAGAATAGTCAAACATTCCCATAGACACCTTCCTAAACCTTGTGGATAGTCTGCCCAGAAGAGGTGAAGCTGTTATAGCTGCAAAGGGTGGGCCAACTCAATATTGAACCCTACGGACTTATGCCCTGTACACACGGTCGGACATTGATTCGACATTCCGACAACAAAATCCTAGGATTTTTTCCGACGGATGTTGGCTCAAACTTGTCTTGCATGCACACGGTCACACAAAGTTGTCGGAAAATCCGATCGTTCTGAACGCGTTGACGTAAAACACGTACATCAGGACTATAAACGGGGCAGTAGCCAATAGCTTTCGTCTCTTAATTTATTCTGAGCATGCGTGGCACTTTGTGCGTCGGATTTGTGTACACACGATCGGAATTTCCGACAACGGATTTTGTTGCCGGAAAATTTTATAGCCTGCTCTCAAATTTTGTGTGTCGGAAAATCCGATGGAAAATGTGAGCCTACACACGGTCAGAATTTCCGACAACAAGGTCCTATCACACATTTTTCGTCGACCGTGTGTACAGGGCATAAGACTGGGATGCCATTAAAGTTCATATGCGTGTAAAAGCAGGTCCCAATACTTTTGGTAATATATTGTATAAGAAGTCTCCAGCCCCTACCAAATACTGAAATATCTGTTTTCAGTGGACTGACCCTTTAACTTTCACAGTTATAAAAACATAATTAGGAATGCGTGAATCTGCCTGGGTTCAGTACGCAAACAGTTTTACGAATTTTGCTTGAGGTTCACAAACTTTGTCTTGTTATTTAATTCTAGACATTTACATAGTTTCATAGTTAGGTTGAAAAAAGACACAAGTCCATCTAGTTCAAATAATAGAAAAAAATAACAAATATAAAATCTCCATATACAGAATCCTATGCCCACACTTGATCCAGAGGAAGGCAAAAAAAAAAAAAACCCCAATAAAGCATGATCCAACTTGTACCAGCAGGGAAAAGAAAATCCTTCCTGATCCCCCAGCAGGCAATTTATTATTCCCTGGATCAACTATCCCTAGAGTTATGACCTATAAATGTTAATGTCCAGTTATATTTTGTGCTTTTAGGCATGCAACCAGCTATTTTTTTATTGACGCGGTTATGGGGGACATGTACTAATGTAAAAAAAAAAAAAATTAATTACAAAAAAAAAAAGATCCTACCCTAACACAGCATTGTCACCTCTCCTTAAAAAAAAAAAAAAAAAAAAGGTCCAACACACACACACCTAAAATATGGCTACTGACTAGGATGACCACAATGTATTTCATTACACGTTTGTTTCTGGTTTCTGGCAGCAAACTTGCAAAGTTGTTGGCCCCGGTTTTGTTATTTGCGAACTTTATGGATTGCCACAAACTGGAACATCATCTCTACACATAACACAGCTGGCAAAAAAACGGGCATTACCTGTGATCAAAAGGTGTACCAATCACATGTACCTAGAGTAGCAGCATCAATGCAAAATCGGGTCCATGGTAGCCAATTAGTTTGGAGGTTTGTAGAATAAAAAGAAGTGTGGCATTAACAAACTGAAACCCGAGGCAAGAAAATCGACCACGATCATGATTCTGAACTGTGACCTTGTTTTAATAAGCCTGCCAGAGTTATGGGATTGAAGGTTTACTCTGGAACAGGATTCAGTGAAAAGCAGCAAGGTTTTTATGCAACTGCAACAGTAATCTCTAAAAATCCTTCACATGTATTATATTTTGACTTTTCTCAGATTTCTCTACCTTGTAAGAAACGACCAAGCACGGTGAAAGAGTTTTTAATGCATTAAAGTGAACCTGTCATATCCACTGAAGACAAGTGCATACAACTTGTGCCACTTGTAGTGCCAGCCAGTGGTGTTTCTGTGGTCTAAGAAGAAGAGGTTTGCACCACCATTTAGAGCAGCCTTCCTCAACCCTTTTAACATGGAGGAACCATGTTAAAGGAATTTTTTTTGGCTTTAGGGAACCCCTGCAAATTATTATTATATTTACAGCTTACAGTACATTGGTTTGGCGATCAGTGGCAAGAATGTCCCTTACTTTTGTGGTCATTGGGAAGAATTCCCACCTTACAGACAGCTAAAAAGATTATTGGTGTCAGTGGTTTCTCATCTTATGCCGTGTACACACGGGCAGACTTTTCAGTATCAAACGTCCAACGGTCTTTCCGACGGACTTTCGACGGAGTTACGACGGACTTGTGAAACAACCGGACTTGCACACACACGAACGGACTAAAGTCCGTTCGAAAGTCCGGTCGTTTGAACGTGATGACGTACGACCAGACTAGAATAAGGAAGTTCATAGCCAGTAGCTAATAGCTGCCCTTGCGTCCTTTTTTGTTTGTCAGACTAGCATACAGACCAATGGATTTTTCCACCGGACTCAAGTCCGTCGGAAAGATTTGAAACATGTTCCAAATCTAAAGTCCATCTGATTTTCAAAAGAAAAAGTCAGCTGGAGGTCCAATGAAGCCCACACATGATCGGATTGTCCGACGGATTCGTTCCGTCGGACCAGTCAGGTCGAAAAGTCCTGTGTGTACACGGCATAAGAGGTAGAAATTGCTTATTGCCTGAGGAACCACTAGCCTAGCACCTCTAGAGGAACTTTAGGGTTCCACAGAAACCTGGTTGAGTAACCCTGATTTAGAGGGTGCCCTGGTGCAGCCACCATTAACATGCAAAGTGGTAGTGTTGTGGTGGGTGATGAAACACTCTCTGTATTTCAGCGCCCTGCACTGAATGAATCCGGAACTGTCTTGTGGAATTATCTTCACCCAACAACAGAAGCATAGTCCTTGATGGTAGGGAAAGAGGTAGCAGTGCGAGAGCATGTGCTCAAGTAGGTAAACTACTGAATACCCCGCGGTGGGGGGTTATTATTAGTTTATTACAGCCTACGCTGTAGTGCTGGGAGGGTTATTATTACAGCCCGCCAGTGACCACCATTGCTAAAGGGTTTAAAATTACTAACACTGGCCACCAATAAAGGAGGGGTTATTATAGCCACTTACACCAATGCTGGGGGTTACTATTACAGCCACTGACACCAGTTATGGGGATCTTTTACTCCTACACTACATGCAAATTGACATCCATTTTATTGGCTACATCCACAGGGTTGCAGATGGCAGCATGCTGAGCAAGCCAAATTTTCCTTCCTAATCCTTTTAAGGTGTCCCTCTGACCTATTTTCAAAGGTTGGTAACTATGTAGGTAATCTTATCCACAAGCTCCTACACAAAGATTGATATTCTAAGTTCAGCATCTCTGCAGGTTGCAGCAGTACTTACAGAGGCTGCTGTTTGCCCTCCATTGGCAAGTTTTACTCCCACCCCCAGCATGCATGATATTTAATTTCATGATAATAGCTGAAAATAATTTTGATGAATGGAGGTTGTCTTGAAAAAAGATCCACCTTGAGTGCCAGATATGGTAGGTACGCACTTCACGTTTGTTCCTTTGTCGAAAGGACTATGGATCTTTGACCGATGCTTTACAGTTGTGATTAAGCCTCATTCCCTTCTGAGGAAAAGCCCTACACTTTATCATTCAAAAACTCTGCAACTAATGGACACTCTGCCAACTGACTGGTGGATGGCTGAATAGTGGAGTATGACTTAGTGTCAAGCGAGGTTGGGCTTAATCTTTATTGGAAACTTTATGGTGTCAGTATCCCCCTAATGGATTATTCATGGAAATGTAAGAACAATGAAGGGCAACCATTCAGCTCAAAGCACAACCCTACCTGCCACACAGTAAAAATGATGGAGATCTTGCAAGATCAAAGCTTTTCCTCTTTCCACCCAAAACAAATAAAAAGTTCTGCGTACTGTTCTACATTTTGACCATGATACTTCCAAAGTACACTAAAACCTTCATTACTGGAACAAGAAAAAGCAATTTACCACCTCCCCTGGACTTTTCATTTTCAAGCTTTTTTCTATATTACAGGTGTACTTTAATGGCGTTCATGTCTTGGATGTGAACATTTTAAAAAGGTATGTGACTTTAGTCCCATCACGTCTCTGCTAACCTTTAAAGGACATTCTAGTGACTTTGTAAAAGTACTGAAAGAACTTGAAGCTCGTCCTGAAACTTCAACGAGTCTTGGTGTCTAAGGGAATTGCATAATGTTCTGCGTAACTACAGCTCCTGCTGTCCTGCCTGTTCCCTCACAAGGACATTGCAATTCTCTGAGTTCCAACATCTATTCCTGGCAAACAAAAACTTTCAGCTTCACAGCTAGCTCTTCATAAGCTGCCTTTTTTGTGCGCTGTTCCTTTTATGCAGACAAAATTAAATACTATAGAAGCCAGGCCTTGTTCCTCTGAAGTCTGAGATCAAGAGGCACACTCATAAGTCTTATGAAAGCCAGATGGAGGCCCATAGAGAATCTCTGCCCATGGCTTTTCTGTTCATGGTAAAACATGTAGAATAGGGTTGAACAGCCAATTTATCCTGAAACAATGTTTCAGTTATTGGTGGATCATGGCAGAATAAATGTTCTGCTTCTTTAAATCTCTTAGACGTTCCAGCAGTAATTTTTTTTTGCTACAGTTTCTGAAGCTGTTCTTGTCCAAATTGGTGTTTTTGTTTTCTAATTTCCATATTTGGAAATGTGCATCAACACAGGTTAAAAAGCACATGAAAAGGTGCAAATTGTCCTTCACTTTTCTTACATCTACAATAAACTGATATGCTTGGGTAGACTGAACCTTTAACATTGCAGACACCTGTAATGTGTAGATTCACATTCTTAGATTAAGTTGCCTGAGCCTTCAGAAGGATAAAGGAGAAACACAAGACAATACAAACAAAACACCTTCTAATAAGTACAAATGGTAAAACTGCACATACATTAAAGTAATATGAGGGCTTAACATGGTTTAATGAGTAAATGTTAAATACAATTTGTTAACTGCGCTCAGGTAAAAAAACAAAAAGTATTCTTTAAGGGTAAAAAGTTGCAAACATATTGTGTGATATAAACATAATAAAAAAAAATGCCCCGGAAGACGTCAGGTGTAACGAAACACACAGGTTGGAGCCTGCTGGGACGTCATTGCGCAAACTGGAAGCGGGAGGCCATTTTGTGTATTACTTGCTGGAGTTTGTATACAAGCACTTTTTTTTACATCTTTACATATGAGTGTTCCTACTTTTTATTTACAAAAAAAATGGTTTTAACTGGTATACACTATGAGGGGCTCTCTGTTTTTTTCTTTGAATTGTTAATACCTGGATAGATATATGATTATAGAGTTCCTTTATTTTTTTTCCTTATCTGTTGATGACTACTTTCTAGAAGATCCACAGGATGTTTGCTGTTCTGAGTGTGTTTTGACCTTTCTATAACAAAAAGGTCATACTGATCTGGTAAGCGTACATGGGGTTACTTGGTGGAGAAGTTTGCACGGTGTTTGGATACCCCCAGCTTTCAAGCTTTCATGCTGATCACCTTTACCTTTGCACCATTTGATTGCACAATTCTCTAATTCTACTTTAAGACTGATTTTTTTATTCTTTTTTTCCTTTCTTTTTTTTTTCAAACTTGGACTTTCTAATACATAGAGATTCTTTCATATAATTTCTTGCACGTTGATGTTTTGGAAGTAGAACAACATTCTATATTGCATGATTTAATGAGTACCTCCACTTAGTGGAGGTACTCATTACTCAAGATAAAATTTCTGTCCCTACAGCTTCTGGCCGTGTTCTTGTTGTTCTGTGCTCCATTGTTTGCAGTGTTCACTTCAAACTCCAACTCTATGTGTTTTTTCTGTGTCCACTTCAAAAGTTTCCACCCATGCTGACATCTCTTCTTCTGCTTGCTACCTAGCGAGGATGTCTCCAGGAACCATTGTTATGACCTGTTATTCCATTATAAGGGTTTTTCCTCCCATTGGCTAGTGCAGATACAAACCTTTTAATAAATAAAAATAGTAAAATTGTATATACAGTACAATAAAGTAACTTGATCAGGGCATATCACTAGGGAAAACCCTTCCAATAGTACACTAGGGCACATCAACAATTGCTGGAAATGCCCTCAGTGGGTAGCAGGCAAAAAGAAAGATGTCATCATTGATGGAAACATCTGAAGTGGGTCACTGCAAAAATCATAGAGCAGCCTTTCTCAACCTTTTCAACACAGGAACCCTTGAAATACCTTTCCAGTCTCAGGGAACCTCTACTAAAATGACTATATCTACAACTCATGATAATTAGTATGATGGTCAGTTGGAAGAATGTTCCTTGCACTTGTGGTCATTGGGAAGAATTACCTCCTTACAGCTAAAAAGATCAATGGTTTCAGTGCTCAGGGAACCCTTAGCGACCTCTGGAGGAACCTTAGGGTTCCATCGAACCCTAGTTGAGAAACCCTGCATAGAGGCAAGGAACTAAAAAAGCACCCCATAAACTGAAGAAAGGAGGGGCTTTAAGTTGTATTCTGGTTTAATAGGTACCTCCACTAAGTGGAAACCTCATTAAACCATGCTGACATTTCTGTAGGCTACCCTGCAAGGGTGTTTCCAGCAACTGTGAACTGCTAGAAACATCCTGGTGTAGGATGGGAGGTGTGGGTCCCAGTTGCTGCTGAGGCTGGGTGCTACTGAATTGAGATGCTCCTTTTTTCAGATTGTTTTCCCTATCTGCGGATTGTGATTGCTCAGATGGGTTTGTAGTAATTGAGGCATAATCTGTGCAATAACCCAGGTCTGGGCTGGATACATAGGGGGAGGTTTACTAAAACCGGTGCACACAAAATTTGGTGCAGCTTTGCAAAGATCTTCGTTTGATCAGATGCTTTGGAGGTCATAGGAGAAATATGGGGTCTAAAAGACCTGAGATTTCTCCATAAAGAGGACCTACCACAGCCCATGATATCACAAGGATGTGGTTCATCTAGAGATGTGAAGGCCATATAAGTACCGCGCGCTGACCAATTGCACCACTGGAGCGCAGCTGTATAGAGGGAGGGTATTGAAATCTTTTGAGGACCTCCAAAGGGAATACAGTATCCCAAGACAAACATTCTTTAGGTATCTGCAAATGAGAGCGGCACTGGAG
Source organism: Aquarana catesbeiana (assembly GCF_042186555.1). Taxonomy (NCBI): domain Eukaryota; kingdom Metazoa; phylum Chordata; class Amphibia; order Anura; family Ranidae; genus Aquarana; species Aquarana catesbeiana. The sequence continues at coordinate 37,454,091 of NC_133330.1, forward strand.
GTACAATTTAGAGTAAATCCCCCAGCCTGGACAGACGCAACACTCCTCCAAAGGGTGATTAAGTCCGGGGAGATGAAGGGCTTTATCTCTGGAATATATGTGCAGCTGTGCAAGGAAACCATTGTCAGATCAGAGCATCTGGGTTGCAGGCAGGGGTGGGAAAAGGATGTGGGGAAGCTGACTGATACACAATGGAAAGAAATACTGGAGGTGGGACAGGAGGTTTCAGTTTCACCTGCACAGAGACTCTCCCACCTAATGTTGTTACATAGAGCATATTACACCCCAAAAAAATTATTCCGTTTCGGTGTAAGAACTGATGCTAAGTGCCCCAGGTGTGGGGAAGAGGGCGATCTGATACACATGGTATGGAGGTGCCCCAAGCTAGTACGCTACTGGCGGGGGGTTGTGGGCTCTATTGAGGGCAAATGGGGGCTCTCTCTGGAGATAAACGTCAGATTCTGTATTCTTGGATACAGGGTATGGAGACGGGAGGAGGTAGCAGTTAAAATAGCCGTTCTGAGGTGTCTTTACCAGGCCCGGAAGCTCATTATGCAGAGATGGCAAACAGTCCTTCCCCCTGCAGTGGATGAGTGGGCTAAAACAATAAATGAGGTAATATGGAAGGAGAGAGCCCTATATATTAGAAGAGGGAACCTTAAGAAGTTTGAAAAGATGTGGAACCCGTGGTTGGAAAGTCTAGGGTGCCAAGAATAAAGGGAAGGTTGTGGCCCAAGGTAGGGGGTGGGTAAGGGAAGGGTGGGAGGGTTGGGGGAAGGGAAGGAAGGTAAAGAGAAAAGGGGAAAGCTCCCGATCGCCTTAGTGTATTATATGATGTATGTCCCTTCTCTAGTGGAGTGTGTCCACGCGAACATGTAGGTGTTTTAATACAATATGATGTATGTGAATTAAGAATTGTTAATAAAGATTATTTAAGAGAAAAAAAAAAAAAAAAAAAAAAAAAAGAGATGTGAAGGCCCGGGAAAAAAAAAACGGAAAAATTTGGAAAAAAAACTTTTTTTTCCCCTGTTTTTTTCCTGAAGGGTTTTTTGTTTTTTTCCAAAAAATTGGAAAAATTGAAAAAAGAAAAAAAAAATTTATAACATGATGAATAAAATATTTTAAGACAGGGTGTTCAAATATTTTCCAAATAATTTCTAAAAAAAAATGTATGATATCAGATTATTCCAATTTCTGTGCACTGAGTGAGGACAAGCAAGTCCTAGGAAACAAACTGAACCCTCCAATGCAAGAACAGTATGCATTTCTTCCTTTAGGAGGTGCTGTGCTGCTATTGTAACAAGAAACGGTCCGGTCAAACCTTAAGTTTTTAAAAGGTTCCTAATTGTGATGACGGACAAAAAAGAGTAGCTGCAGAAGCAGAGACGGATACTGACAATTTCAGCTCAGAAAATGATTCTGATTAAATGTCCATTGAAACTTAGTCCCACTCTCTTCCTAACACTTCCACCATCTTCAATTCATTTTATGAGAATGGGGTCTTTATTGTTATTTAATACTGTGGAGAGGAAATATGAAAAATTGTTACTTTTGGTTTTGCAAATTGTTTTGTGGAGGCTTTTTGGCTGTTCCACATAAACTAGTAAGCAGTTCGGGAGATTGTTGCTCCCTTTGTTACAAATAAATATTATAAAAAAGTAAATTCTGTTTGTGATAATTGTTTGGCTACACTATTTTTAATATGCTAGTTGTGATAATTTTATGCCAAGTCAAATTGTCCATAGTCATATTTTATGTTCCTAAAGTAAAAGAATGACTTTCAATCTTAAAAAGACAAAAAAAAGTGCTAATGTAGCATTTTTAAAAAAAATTTCCGAAAATTTCCGTTTTTCCCCCAAAAATTGGGAAAAAACATTTTTTTTAACAAGTTTCAAAATTTCCGGAAATTTTACATCTCTAGGTTCATCCCTTATGATAGCAGTAAAAGTGATTAAAAAAAAAATTAAAGAGACAGGGTAAAAATTATCACTGCGAATGTAAAAATTATCACTTAGCTGTGTAACTCTAAACTAGTAACCTGTAAAGACTTTTAAAGCATTGCCCAAGGAAGTTTTTGGCGATGTTCTACATGCGTATGCAGTTTTAAAGAGTGACATGTTCGGTATCTATTTACCTGGCGTCAAAACATCTTGTATGTTTTATCAAAAAAACTGGGTATTATATAGTGTTTGTGTGCACTAAAATCTATTAAAATGTATTTCTTCCCAAAAAATTGCATTTTAAAAACTGCTGCGTAAATACCGTGTGACATAAAAAAATAGCCACGATTTGTTCTCTTGGGCCTCTGCTAAAAATATATATATATATATATATATATATATATATATATATATATATATATATATATATATATATATATATATATATATATATATATATATATATATATACGTAATGTTTGGGGGTTCTAAATAATTTTCTGTCAAAATAAAATTGAATTTTACACATATGTGAGAAGTGTCAGAGAGTTGGTGTGGGTCTGAAGTGGTTAAAAGTATTGCAAAAATAGCTTCTGATTTGTCCAAATGTATTTGAGGTCATGATATACTGTATCTCCAGGTTTGATGAAATAAGAGGTTTTATCAGGACTAACAGTTTTCCTTTAGACATAAACTCAATATCTTCATCTATCTTGATGCGTGTTGCAAAGGCGAAAAATAAAATTAATTCAAAATAAATATACTCGTAACATTTTCATATTAACGGCAGCCAAAATGACCCAGCTAATTCCTACTTTATGCTTTTCTCATAAAAATGTAAAATTGGTTTTAAAAATAGCATTAGCTTGCCTATAGACGTGATTATCAGACAAGGCTCCTTCCAATCCTTCCCTAATAAGCACACAAATTAAATTCAAAAGGCTTCCAGAGCAAATTAAATAAGAAAAGCGTCTAATATTGACTTAAGTAGAGACTGGAGGATACAGATGTTACAGCGGGTGGGAATTTAAAATGCAAATAAATTTTAAAGTGTCTCGACTGTCCCCATTAGGTTTAGCACCGAGTCCTATAATCATCACACACTTGGTTCAATGGCGGCACCAGGACCAAGGTTCAGTTTGGCATTTGATGCTCTCAGCATCTGTTGAAGTAAATGTGGTTTTGGATGCCTAAAGGTACACTCTAGGCAGATATAAGGAAAACAAATTAATGCAGCTTTGTGTTCATTAATATATAATATACACGCACAAGAACATTAATGGCATCCCAATCTTAGTCTATAGGGTTCAATATTGAGTTGGCCCACCCTTTGCAGGTATAACAGCTTCAACTCTTCTGGGAAGGTTGTCCACAAGGTTTAGGAATGTGTCTATGGGAATGTTTGACCATTCTTCCAGAAGCACATTTGTGAGGTCAGGCACTGATGTGCACGAGAAGGCCTGGGTCGCAGTCTCCACTCTAATTCATCCCTTTTATTGGGTTGAGGTCAGGACTCTGTGCAGGCCATTCAAGTTCCTCCACCCCAAACTCACTCATCCATGTCTTTATGGACCTTGCTTTGTTCACTGGTCCAAATCATTTGGTGGAGGGGGGATTATGGTGTGGGGTTGTTTTTCAGGGATTGGGCTTGGCCCCTTAGTTCCAGTGAAGGGAAATCTTAAGGTTAAGGAGTCAGTCAGTGTTAATTTCGTCGACTAAAATATTTTCGTAGACCAAAATAATTACATATAATAATATGTAAGATGAGCTGTCTGCGGATTTTCGGATCGTTAGTACGGTGCTTTCGACAGCCGATTTCACTTTTTCGGCAGACAAAAGCTGGATGTGCAGACTATACATTTTTTGTTGATTAATTAATTTGTCAATTAATGAAATGTCAAAATGCAGCGCACAATTCTCTTCTTCTTTAATGGGATAATAATGAAGCTGCTTTGCTGGTGATACTGATGGAGTTATGCCAAACGTATTTTAAAAGGCATTTGTTTTGTACGATCTGAAAATCTTGAATCTACACTCACCAGAATCAACACTCACCAGAATCAATGTCACCAAATTTCTACTAACATGAAATTAGCAGAAGGGGCCTAAAGGGTGGCGCTTGAGAAATGAACTTCCTCTTTATACTCTCGTAGTACGTCAATACGTTCGTGTTTGTCAAATGACAATTTGCGGATAGTAAAGCCTCGTACACACGAAGGGAATTGCCGTTTGACAGACTGTTGTCCGAAGTTCTTGTCGGACAACAAATGTTGGATGACAGGCTAGTAAATTTTTGTCAAACGATGGCTCCATGTCTGATTTTCGTATGGGCAGTACACAAATCCGTCACAAAAAAGTTGAAAGTACAAACACGCATGCTCGGAATCAATGCTCATAAAACACGAAATTAGCAGAAGGGGCCCAAAGGGTGGCACTCAAAAGCTGAAAGTCCTCGTAGTACGTCACCACATTCGTGTTTGTGGCACGACAATTTGTGTACCGTTAGTATGCAAGACAAGATCCTGGCACACGCCCTTTGGACAAAATTAAGATGCTCGGTTGTCCAACAATCGCACCGTGTGTACGAGGCTTTAGTATACTAGACAAAATCCTACACACGCGCTTTTGACAAAAATCAGACGCTCGTCCAACAATCAAAGCCTCGTACACACAATCAGATTGTTGGCAGGGGATTGTCTGTTGACAGACTGTTGTCCTAAAATCTGACCGTTAGTACGCTCCATCTGACAATTGTTGTCCAACTTTCGGCCAACAAATGTTGGATGGCAGGCTAGTAAATTTTCAGCGGACAGCGGTCTGTTGTCTGATTTTCGTATGGTCAGTACACAAGTCCATCACACAAAAGTTGAAAGTACAAACACACATGCTCGGAATCAATGCTCACCAAACACAAAATTAGCAGAAGGGGCCCAAAGGGTGGCGCTTAACAGCTGAAATTTCTCGTAGTACGTCGCTACGTTCGTGTTTGTTGGCTGAAAATTGTGTACCGTTAGTATGCAAGACAAGATCCAGGCACACGCCCTTTGGACAAAAATCAGATGCTCAGTTGTCCAACAATTAAACCGTGTGTACGAGGCTTAAGACTGTGATGCCATTAAAGTTCATGTAAAATAAATAGAATAGAAGACTATACAACCAATACCACTGCAATTTCAAACCAACAAGAATACATCAGTAGCCTTTAAGATCTTATGTGGTTTACTTTATATCAATGCTCAATCACAGAGTTACTCGCAAACGCATCTGTCAGAACTTTAAAAGCCCAAACAGCCAATAAGATACAAGTGTCTCAGCTGTGAAAGTAATTAATTTAAATTAATGGACAGATGGTGGCTGAATACAAAGGGTTTCTTCTTCAAATTTTTTTGAAAAATAGGTCTCTCTCTCTCTCTCTCTCTCTCTCTCTCTCTCTCTCTCTCTCTCTTTTCCCCACAAATAGAGCTTTCTTTTGGTGCTATTTGATCACCTCTGCGGTTTTTATTTTTTGCGCTATACACAAAAAAAAAAAAGCGACAATTTTGAAAAAAAAAAAACAATATTTTTAAATTTTTGCTATAATAAATATCCCCCCCATTTTTTTTTTTAATTTCTTCATCAGTTTAGGCCAATAAATATTCTACATATTTCTGGTAACAAAATTGCAATAAGCGTATATTGATTGGTTTGCGCAAAAGTTATAGCGTCTACAAACTATAGGAAAGATTGATGGAATTTTTATTATTATTTTTTTTTTTACTAGTAATTAGCAATTTTTTGCGGTATTGCGACATTGCATTGATGGACAGATCGGACACTTTTTTCACATTTTTGGGACCATTGACATTTATACAGCGATCAGTGCTATAAAAATGCAATGATTACTGTGTAAATGACACTCGTAGGGAAGGGGTTAACATTAGGGGGTGATTAAGGGGTAAACGTGTGTTCCCTCAGTGTGTTCTAACTTTATGGGGATAGGACTGAGTAGGAGAGGAGACATATCGCTGTTCCTACTTACTAGGAACACACGATATGTCTCCTCTCCTCTTGCAAGCACAGGGATTTGTGTGTTTACACACACAAACCCCTGTGCTGGTGCTTGTACACGCGATCACGCGTGGCTGGAGGCGATCGCGACCACGGGACGCGTGCAGCGGGTGCACACGCGCCCTCTGGCGGCTCTTTAAAGATCCCTGTACCCATACGGTGTTTCGCGCAGGGGAGCCATTCTGCCCCCGTATATACACGTGAGCCAGTCGGGAACCAGTTAAAGCAGAACTAAATTCTCTCAATCAGCATAAACTATTTTTAAAGCGTTTGATATCCCAAATCTTCATATTCCTGATATGTGGCTGCTGTACCATGTAATTGCATTAAAAAGTATCCTGTTCTCCTTGTACTGCTTCCTTTATGTGAAATCCCTGGTGTTCCTGCTAGTCCCTTTGCTTTCCCATTAAAAAAAACTGACCACACTAAGCAGGTGAGCACACCGTGGTCAGTTCTCTAACTGTGCTCTCCTCCAGTGATCATACTTGTCCTGACACGCCACTACTGCACAGCCATTCACTGGGAAGCTCAGTGTGCTGCTGTTTCTCCTCCCCCCCAGCTCTTATGCAGCTGAGAACAGAAGGAGTGTGATCACTTATATAAAAGGGGGGGAAATATTTATAGTTTTTTTTTATACCGATACAAAAATGTTTTGCCTTTCATTTCTATTTTAAACTGAAGGGGTTGTTTTACAAGGTCATTGTTTACAACAACTTTAATCCTTAAGCTGCTAGCAGTAGAAAATAGAAAATAGGAAAGTATATTATTTATTTATTATATATTATTTTGAAATTTTGTCTTCTATATTTTGTTAGCCGCTTCCTTGTTTCTGACCTAGGCCAAAAATATTGCCATATATCCCAGGAGTTTTCATGTGCAATTTTTTTTGTCTGGAAGAGGGGCCTTCTCAGCTAAGCACACCCTCCAGCCTGCATGCCTGAGCTAAGAGCAGATGGATTCCATGAACTTACTCAAGATGGCCACGGCCAGAAATGCTAGGGGGGTGTTTTTCAAAGGGATTTCTCAGCAAAATAAAGAATGGAGACATGGATGGATGGGGGAGTTTGCTTTGAATATTACAAATTTATTAAGTAAGAGTTCTCAGTGTGCTACTCAGATGCAGTTTAAAGTGATTGTAAACATTATCAATACCTTTTTTCCTTTTCTATAAGTAATCACATTCCCTCTGGTCTCAGCTACACAAGAGCTGGGGGGGGGGGGGGGAACAACAGCACACTGAGCAGCCGAGTGAAACAATGTGCAGGGGAGGCATGTCAGGAGAAGTCTGATCATTGGAGGAGAATACACTGAGTTCCCAGCATAGCTAGAGAACTGACCATGCTGTGCTTCCACGCTTAGGGTGGTGAGTTTTTTTTTGTTAATAGGAAAGCAGAGGTACTGGCAGGAACACCAGGGATTTCATACAAAGGAAACAATACAAAGAGAACAAGAACAAGAACTCATACAAGTACTTTCTCATACAAGTACATGGTACAGCAGGCCCATATTAGGAATATGAAATACTGGGGTAACAAACGCTTTAATTCCACTTTGAGGAGCAAATCCATCCATATAGGAAGATTCTGCAGTGGGAGGAACAGCCCTTGTGAGCACAAAGGGGTAGACAATAACTCACCTACACTTGTAATGGAGGACTGGGAACACTGGAGTCCTGAGCGCTGCATTTTCAGAGCTGGTTCCACCAGAATTTGACAGTTTTGGTGTAAGGTAAGCAGATGATAGTTCAGAGCTCTTTCACACCACTCCTGTTGGGCTCCTTGGACAGCGTTTTCCAACGCTGCACAGTCTATTTGCCTTTGGTAAACTCACCCCAATGAGGTCATTTACTAAAGGCAAATAGACTGTGCGGTTTGAAGCATTTTTTCCCAGAAGCTTAGTAAATGAGGGGAGGCTCTGTTGACATCCATTATCCAATCATGTGCAAGCAAAAATGCATTTTTTACGATGGATTTCTCTGCTAGCATCTGGCAGAAAGATAAAACGTAAATGGGCATACAGTGGAACCTCGGTTTGCGAATAACGCGGTTAACGAGCGTTTCGCAAAACGAGCACTGTATTTCTAAAAATCCTAACTCGGTTTGCGAGTGTTGTCTCGCAACACGAGCAGGATTCAGGCCAAAAGCGGTGTGCAGTACCGCTTTTGGCCTGAGGTTGGGGGGGGGGGGGCGCTGGAGCCGAACAGCGCAGATCGTCGGCGTTCGGAAATGCACGGAAAGGCCAGAGGACAGTTCAGCTGACCTCGGCAAACCTCGGAAAAGGCTAGTGAACGGAGTCTTTCCGAGGTTTGCCGAGGTCAGCCGAAGTGTGCTCGGGCCTGTTTCCGAGGCTCTCCGGCGCCCCCCGCCTCTGGCCGCATGCGGTATTGCATCCCTATGAAGTCAATGCGGAACAAATTATTTTCCATTGAGTTCAACGGGAAAACTCGCTTTGATATGCGAGTATTTTGGATTACGAGCATACTCCTGGAAAACGGATTATGCTTGTAATCTGAGGTTCCACTGTATTTTAATAAAAGCATGTCTGCCATTACCTTTATTAGTTAGACAAGCCTACCCCATCCCCCTTTCTAATTTAGTGTCATAGCAGTGTTTGTTACTGGGGCTTGATTGCCAAGTTCCACCATCTGCCCCCCACCACCACCGTCCAATGAGAGTTCCTTTAGTGGCCACAAAAAACAGTCTCAGTGTACATTGGAAAGACATTTGGAAGGACCCATTATTAAACAAACCAAATCAAGGATGAGCACAGAAGGGACTTGTCATTGAAGTAACGGCAGCAGCAGATGTCTTCTGGCGTTTGGTCCCAGGCAGCACTTTAACTTCAAGCCGTGGGTGGCCTTGCCCACATCAACCCGCTCGCCAAATTTTAACTGAGAAAAAAGCCGCCCGAACAATAAAGGCAGCCATTCAGCTAAAATATTATATACTCCTTCCCCAAAACCTACACCGCCCCCCTTTACCCGAATCACCAGGTGCATCTTCTTGGAGAGGTCTTATATTTTTTTTTAATTTAACACAGCTGTCTTGTGGCTCCACCCACATAGCCGCATCATTAAAGTCTGGGAATAGATGTCACTGTAGGTCCCATCTTCCACTGTGACAGATGGGCTCAACAGAACATGTTGGCAGCAAGACAGTGACATCAGCACAAATGTAGTTTAGATCTATTTCCTCCAAGTCCCATAACATAATGGAGGTATGAACCTGGGACTGGGAGTAAGAGCGTGTGCATTTCACCCATGATGCCTTGATCATGAGTGTAATGCTCTACAGGCATCAATGCAAAAAAAAAGTACTAACTCGCTCAACGCTCATAAGACTGAGACATTTACTACTTGTTGAAAAAAGGTGGACTTATCCTTGAATCCGTCTCTACAACCAATCAAAATTTCAATCTTCATTGGCTTGCAGGTGCTGGAACAAAATCTGATTGGCCGACACAATTGCCAAGTTGTTATTTACCCTATTAAATGACTCTGAGCCTACATCCCTCTTTGGCAAGTGCTAGCTAGACAATTCTTCCCAGTTTTACAAACGGTTGATTTGGTAATGAATCGAACCAGCTTCTCTGCTGCAGATCCATCAGCTCTCATTCAGAGAAAGGGAAACGCAACAACAAAAGCACGAGAAGGCAATTAATTTGTGGAAGAGGCTTTGGGATACAGTGTGGAGCTTTATTAGCAATGTGTGACAACAACACTTCCCATATGGTGGTAAAATAAGAGAGAGATCAAGGGAAGGTGACAGTCAATGACGTTTTTCTTCATCGGGGTAAATTCAGGATTTCTCGAGGAGAGCAGACCTCTTTTGTTAATAGCTGATTAGCATTAACTACAAGGTGACTCTAATCTCTTGCTACAAAGAAATTTAAGGACTTAAAGTGACACCGTCATCGCTCCCAAAAAAAACAGAGCAGTTCCCTGTGATAGAAGAGGAATTACTCTTACCTCTCTGGTGGCCTGTATCTCCTACCTTTTCCTTCTGTTGAAGCATTACAGCCTTCATTAGAGTTTTCTACATTTGACTTATAGGGACTTTAGGGGTCAACGGACCCACAGCACACAGGTGTGGGGACATAGGCATATGACACTCCTAGAAATGTTCAAAGCTGAAGGTTCAGAGTGGATCTCATTTTGTTGCTCAAAAATGTTGTAAATCTCAACTCCACCTGACCCTGAGTGTCTGTATGCCAACTGAAGAACTTTTCTTGTATCTATCTGTGACGGAGCTCCTGGCTCCCCTACTGGGTGCCTCCGTCAAGATACAGCTTCCTTGCTGCTGGAACCTAGGAACAGGTGATTATTCAATACAGCAAAACAAAATACTCTTGCGCACGAATGTGTTAGCCAGGCAGTCCAAAATTCAGGATGGACAAGAGCTAGCGGCCTTGCTGCCCTCCAGGATGGGGATATCCTAGCAATCAAATGGGAAAACAGAAAAGAGAGGGCACACCAGCCTTGTGCATTATTCTTTGATACATTTATTAAGAAAAAACATTAATAAAAACTACTCACAAAGGTTGAAAAAAAATCATGCTTGTAACAATCTTTGACTTGTGACAGTCCGTCCACTGATAGCAGTCTCCAGGTCCTGAAGAGAGGACGTGCGAAGCGTTGCTGGCTGGTTTACCTTCTTCCTCAGAGCCTCAGAGGTGATTATAGCTGGGAATTGCACCCAAGAACTAGATGACACTAGCTTAGGTGCAAACAGCACTCTTTAGCAGCTAACAGTAACCTAATTTATACAGTGAACTAATTAACAGTAAGCTAGTCAACTGCTAGGTCCCTAGACAAGCCTTGGTTAGACAGAGAGTCCACCCCAGACAGTCCGGCAACAGATCTCATTAACCAGCTTTCTTTCCACATCTAACTTCTCACTGAATCTCAAGTTGGCAGAGACCATCATGGCTTCCCTGACTGTCAAAAGTGATAATAACATGTCATCTTGCGTTATATAACAGGACATCCTCCTGAATGCTCATAGCTCCCTCAAATGCCAGGGTCCATAGTCAGTAGGTAAGAAGCTACCCTCCAAAAGCCCCTGTACCAGTTGAGTCTGTCCTAATATCCATGTTCATTAATGCTTGTTATTCATCTCTGTACCTTTCGCCTGGATCTCCTCCCTGTTCTAATAAAAATGTGATGTTTGTATTTTTTTTTCTTTTATCACTGGTCTCCAAACTCCAAACAGCCCTTAGCTTTCCTTTATGAGGCCCTTGGGGCCTTATTTCTCCCACTGATATGAGGCACTATTTCTTCCATTGAGACCAAAGATGGGGTACTATTTCTCTTATTGGCACCAAAGATGGGGCACTATTCCTCCCATTGACACCAAACAAGGAACACTATTCCTTCCACCAATACCAAGGATGTGGCACTATTCCTCCCACTGACACCAAACATGGGGAACTATTCATCCCACTGACCAATGGTGGGGCACTATTCCTTTCACTGACACCAAAGATGGGGCACTATTTCTTCCATTGACACCAAAGATGGGGCACTATTTCTTCCATTGACACCAAAGATGGGGTACTATTTCTCCTATTGGCACCAAAGATGGGGCACTATTCCTCCCATTGACACCAAAGATGGAACACTATTCCTTCCACCAATACCAAGGATGGGGCACTATTCCTCCCACTGACACCAAACATGGGGAACTATTCATCCCACTGACCAATGGTGGGGCACTATTCCTCCTCCTACTGACCAGGCAGTAACATTTTATACTCGCACTGTCCACCAAACCTCAGACATTGTTTGCTCCCCCTGACACTGGGGCAATTTTTACTCTTACTGGCCACAGTCAGGCCCCCCCTAAAGTTTGAAGGACTGTAAACTGGCCCTTTTTTTAGAAAGTTTGGAGACCCCGATCCAGATAGAGGAACTGTGGGAGAATCTTGTGCATGTACTAAAAATTTTTGTTATGTCTTTTTTACATCTGTTTGGGCCAATAGTAAAGTCCACTGGCTGTGGCTCCATCATTACGTCACCCCTGTAGTCCTGAGAACTCTAGAGGGGCATTAAAATGACCAGTGGCCACAACAGAAAGGGGCTGCTGAGGCTCAATGTTGGGCAACCAGAAGTTCCTACAGGAGGAGAGTATAGAAAGATGTCCTACATGTAGAACATGTAACTGGAATGCACAGGCAAAAAAGGGTGGAATCAGCCCCCCTCTGTAGCAATGATAAGTAAAAAATAGTTGTGCTCTAACAGAGAGAAGATATGATATACAAGCAAAGGGTATGGAATGTTATTATACAGATTGTGGGATGGGAATGGGTTAAAGCTCACAATATACATGGCAACACATGGGCCATAAATAGACTTAAAAGTGTGAATCTAAGGAAAAAATATATTTTTTTTTTAGGGGGCCATCCTGAGTAGTAATAAGAAGGGGTCCCAAACCCCCCAATGGCCATCTTTCAAGCAGTATTACCCTCATTGTACTACTGCTTACATTACATTTTCTTCCTGTAGTGTGGACCATATTAATACAAAAAAGAAACATGTATTTAAAAATCTGAATGATGGACCAGCAATGATTGTGGAAGCTGCTCCATGAGATCGGTGAGAAGCCTGCTCTCCGCGGCTAGGCCGATTTTCACACTACAAAGCGTATGTCTCCAGACACGGCAGGTGGAGGTGAGTGAGCCTTACTGGGAAGACCAATAAACGATGATTGCATCTGACAGGTAACCAGCAGGAGATGAAACTCATAGTGATGGATTTACTAATTTATGGGCCCCTTTAACACATTTATGGAAGCAAAAACACCACTGAGGGACATGTGAGGCAAAAAAAGATGAATACAATGGACAGGCAGGGGGTCACAGAAAATGCCTGAAACCCAACACACATACAACACTGCATTCCAATGCATAAATTTATAATAATATATACACCACTGTGTAAAAGTTTTAGACAGGCATAAAAAATGCTGTAAAAGGCTGTATATACTGGAGTGTGCCTTAGTAAATCAACCCCAAAATCTGGATGTGCAGACTATAAAATTTTTGTCAGATGTGAAGTCAACGTCCAATTTTTGTTTCATTAGTGCGGTTTTCGTGTGAAAAAAAGCGTAAGAACAAGACTACGCATGCTCAGAAACAAAAGTATACATACAAAACTATTCAACACATTACGTCACTTCTGACATTGTATTCTGTTGTACGAAAATTTTTGTATTGTCAGTAACCTCTTCACTTTCGACATGAGGTCGACATTTTCGGTCGTCCGAAAATCTAAGCGTGCGTACGAGGCTTTACACTTGCACAAAGTCACGGATTTTGTAGGATTAGAGTCAGGTGTATTATTAACCAATTGTACCAAGCAGGTGCTAATGATCATTCATTTCAAATGTAGGTTAAAACACAGTCATTAAAGTGTTACTAAACCCAGGACCCTGCATTCACTATATCTGGTCTCCCACAGTACACAGGACATGGAAATGCAATCACTTTAGTAAATATAAACTAACAAAGGCCATTTCTCCTCAGCAGTATATAGCAGTCTTGTGACTTCTATCAGTGCCTGGTTAAAGCTTGTAGGAGGAGTTTTCATACTGCATTGGCTGTCCTATCAGGATGCAGGACCCCTGACCCTCTGTCTAGGCAGTGCTGATTGGCTCTGTGTTGATCACATGCACTCCCCCAAGAAAAAAGAAACTCTCCAGCAATACACACCAAACTGAGCATGTGCAACCTGACTTCATTTACTCTGTCTTATCCGGACATGTTTTGGGGGCGATACAAGAAGAGGAGGATCTGTGCATACACGATCATATGGCCTTTTTACACAATGCAGAAGATTAACCCCTTAGGTTCCACAGTGAGTATAACAAGCATGCTTTACTGCATATACAGACTGATGTTACTGCTGTGGGTTTAGTAACACTTTAACTAAAACAGAAACAGCTGTGTAGAAGGCTTAAAACTGGGTGAGGAACAGCTAAACTCTGCTACTAAGGTGAGGTTGTGGAAGTCATGTTTCATGCCACAGGTCATACACCATGGCAAGACTAAGCACAACAATACGCAAAGTAGTTATACTGCATCAGCAAATTCTTTCCCAGGCAAATATTTCAAAGCAGACTGGGGTTTGAAGATGTGCTCTTTAAGCTCTTTTGAAGAAGCGCAAAGAAACGGGTAATGCTGATGACCATGCATGTGGTGGTTGGTCAAGGAAACCTAATGCAGCAGATGAAAGAAACATCATGCTTACTTCCCCATGACATTGGAAGATGTCCAGCATTGCCATCAGCACAGAAAACAGGAGATAGGCTCCGCTAGAGTAAAACTGTATTGATTTAATAAACAAAATATATTAAAAACTCAATATTTGAAGTATCTTTACAAAGGCACAGTGGGGTCTAATGAAAGCGTCAATCTCCGTTGCAGCTATTAGCGCTAGTCTCGTCCTGTTGAGCTGTGTTGTGTGAGGCCGGCGTCCTGTTCACCAGGGATCTTTCGCCTCTCAGGCGGGATCCAGAACGAGGTCTGGAAAGCAGCCAGCAGGTCTCAGGAGAGGGCTGGAATGCAGCGTGTGGTGGGATGACGTCACGGACACGATGCGACGCGTTTCAGAGCATGTGCAGTGGGAAGATGGTGACACTGCACGCTTCTCTGTCAATCTCCTTGCCATCAGCACAGAACTGGGGGAAATCAGTGGGATCCAGGTACACCCATCTACTGTCCAGAGAAGCCTAGCCAGAAGTGGTCTTCATGGAAGAATAGTAGCCAGAAAGCCAAACCTCCAATGTGGAAACAAGTCTAGGTAACTCAACTATGCACAAAAACATAGGAACTGGGGTGCAGAACAATGGTAGGAGGTGCTCTGGACTGATGAGTCAAATATTTGGCTGTACCAGGAGGCAGTTTGTTCTCCGAAGGGCTGGAGAGTGGTACAATAATGAACATCTGCAGGCAACAGTAAAGCATGATGGAGGTTCCTTGCTAGACCAGACCTAAATCCCATGGAAAACCTCTGATCAAGACTAAAGTGTGGTGTCGGAAAAAAATACACCAAGAAACAAATAACCTTATGGGATTTAGAAACATGGTACTGATATTATATTATTATACCAGAAGAACCTAAAATGTAGTGCATTCTATGCCAGAAATGTGCAAAACTGTTGTCGCTTCTAAAGGCTAGGCAAACATATCATCATTTTCGTATGTATGATTAATTGATTGATATTATATTGCATAACTTGTACTCAGCATTACACTTGAAAAAAAAATGATATATAACATTTTTTAAATATATCACTCCACATTAGACAAATCCTACATCTTTAAAAAGCGTCCACAGTTTTGGCCAGTAGTATAGCTGATCATCCAGGTTTATACGTACAATATTCTACGATTCTTCAATATGCGTATATAGGATAAACCTGGATGATTAGCTCTATGGAAGAAGTGATTGATCACTCTATATGATTCAACTGTTCAATTTGTTGTAGAAGGGAATGAGTCTATTCAGGACATGGATGTGAATACTTATTTTTTGGCACATGTACCTGGGATATTGATCCTGGATACACAACGTCTTTGGATGGAAGATTTGTTTGTTTATAACTATCATTACAATCTTCAATTTTGCCTGTTTTGTTTTTCTTTCAGTCTGTGCATTTGGGTCCTTTTTACATTTCTTTATGTAATATATACAGTATATATGTATATATATATATATATATATATATATACAATGGCATGAAAAATTATTCATACCCTTTGAAATTTTCCATTTATGTGATAGACCAGGGGTGTCCAAACTTTTTTGATGAAGCGAACATGCGTGAGGGCCGACCATTTTGCCTGACATTCTTTGAACCATTAAAATTAAATGCAAATTAACTAATACACTGCCAAACAAGAATTCTCTTGCCTTTGTGGCTGTGTGTGGGGAAGAGCCTAAGGATGAGCTTGGGCATGTTATTTGGATATACCTTATTTATCGGCGTATAACACGCACAGGGGTATAACACGCACCTTCACTTTAAGAGGGACGTTTCAGGAAAAAACTTACAATTTAAATAAAGAACTGTGAAGCAAAATAAGGGTCAGTGCCCATCTGCAGCCTCACCATTGCCATAAATGCAGCCTCTGAATTCAGCCTCACCATTGCCATGAATGCATCCTCACCATTGACATGAATGCAGCTTTACCATTGCCATGAATGCAGCCTCACCATTGCCATGAATGCAGCCTTACCATTGCTATCAGTGCAGCCTGATTGATGGCCATCTGCAGCCTCGGAGGGGACAGGGAGGGGGGCGGGACAAGTGCCAACAGATTACATACAAGAGAATCTCCTGTTTACTCGGTGGCCTCTTTAATACAAAGACCCGCCTCCTATGATAGACAGAACAGTCGTCCAATGCCAGCCCAGGAGATGGGACTTCCTATTACAGAGGCCACAGAGTAAACAGGAGATTTTCCTGTATGTAATCTGACGGCACTCGTCCCGCCCCCCTCCCTGTCCCCTCTGAGGCTGCCAGAAAGATAAATATGGTACATGTATTTTGTGGCCCCCCCAACAAATCTCTGAGCGCCACTTGGGGATTGGTTGGGGGGCCACAAAAGATATATATATCCAAATTACCAGTGGGGCTGCATAAAACCGGAACGTGGGGCGCAATTGGCCCGCGGGCCGGACTTTGGACATGCCTGTGATAGACCAACACAAATTGGCACATCATTGAGAAGTGGAAGGAAAATGATAAATGTTTTTCAAGATTTTTTTACAAATAAATATGTGAAAAGTGTGGTGTACATTTGTATTCAGCCCCCTTTACTCTGATACCCCTAACTAAAATTTAGTGAAACTAATTGCCCATAGAAGTCACATAATTAGTAAATAGAGTCCACTTGTGTGTAATTTCATCTCAGTATAAATACAGCTGTTCTGTGAAGCCCTCAGAGGCTTGTTAGAGAACCTTAGTGAACAAACAGCATCATGAAGGCCAAGGAACACACCAGACAGGTCAGGGAAAAAGTTGGGGAGAAGTTTAAAGCAGGGTTTGGTTATAAAAAAAAATATTCCAAGCTTTGAACACCTCAAGAAGCACTGTTCAATCCATCATCCGAAAACGGAAAGAATATGGCACAACTGCAAACCTACCAAGACATGGCCGTCCACCTAAACTGACAGGCCGGGCAAGGAGAGCATTCATCAGAGAAGCAGCCAATAGGCCCATGGGAACTCTGGAGGAGTGTGGAAAGTTTCAAGGGGTATGAATACTTTTTCAAGGCACTGTGTGTATGTATATATATATATATATATATATATATATTGTGTTTATTTAGGAAAAAAATATTTTATATTTTTCTATGACTGTTGAGTATATGGGTTATAATTTGATAGCAAGCTATTGTGTATATTCATAAACCTTTACACATGTGGCCCCATATTTAAATTTAAAGTGGGATTCCGGCCAGCTAGAAAAAAAAATCAAAGTCAGCAGCTACAAACACTGTAGCTGCTGACTTTAAATAAGTACTTACCTGTCCTGGGTGCCCGCGATGTCGGCCGCCCAAGGCCGTCCCATCCCTCGGCTCTCGGGTCCCGGCACCGCCATCCTAGGTAAGGGAAACAGGCAGTGGAGCCTTGCAGCTTCACTGCCAATTTCCTACTGCACACGCGCGAGCGGCGCAGCGATCTGTGAATGGCCCCGTGGTGTTCTGGGAACACACACAGTTCCCAGAAGACAACGGGGCCGCTCACCGAGGAGAAGAACACACCGCGGAATAGGAAGAGGCAGATTAGGAAGACTGCCTAGCAATAAGGGTTTAGGTAAGTATAAATTTTTTTTTTTCCAAATTTTTTTTTTTTTTTTTTAGGAATTTTGGTGGCATTTTTTTTCCAGGGTGACCCTCCGCTTTAAAGCAAATACTAATCTAGTTCCACGTATCGTTCACTTCCAGGCCAGATGAGTGAACTGTCATTGACAAGTGGCATTTCTGTCAGTGACAGGGAAACAGTTCAATCTTCCGGATAGCGAGTGTCCAACACGTAGAACCAGGTGAGTATTTTCTCTCTGCTAGTTGATGCCAGGAACAGGTTTGCTAGTGTGACATGGCTCTTATTAAAGGTATGATAGGTTAAGGGCATACTCCTGCCTGTAAAATTATATAGTAGTTAAAAAAATAAATGTAATCAATCCTCAATTATAAACTGACAAATGAACTATAATTTAGGCCAACTTTAAGTGATTAGGGAGGAATAACCCCAAGCACAGCTGAAGGATCAACATGACATCTTAGGACCTAAACTCTTAAAGCGGAACTCCACTTTCTCAATCAACATTAACTAATTTGAATCCTCCTGCTGCTAGCATTAGTAAATAGATAGGAAAGTACATCATATTTACTTGTTTTAAACTTTTTTTCTTTTTACATTTCTTCAATGACGTCCTGGTTTCCAGGCCTAGACAAATAATGTCATACATCCCAGGTGTCTTCAGGAGGGGAGGAGATAAGGAGGGGTTTTCTCAGCAAAGCACACCCTCCTGCCTGCATGCTTGAGTTAAGGGTAGATGGAACCCAGGAAGTAAATGCTACATGAATCATCTGCCCTTACCCAAGATGACCACGGCCAGAAATGCCAGGGGGGTGTTTTTCAAAGTGATTTCTTGGCAAAATAAATCATGGAGACATGGATGGATGAGGGAGTTTGCTTTGGATATTAAAAATTCATGAACTAGCTTTGTGGTTTGTGGTGCTCAGATGCAGCGCAGCTCCACTTCAAACGGGCCATAGACCAGTAGAACTTCTGTTGAACATTTATATGGAAATTCTGGAAAATTGTGGGTCAGAGCATTCAATCTTGCCATCATTGAGTCTACTAATTTAGTTGGAGAGCCCTTAAAATTTCATCCCAGACCTGCTACTTTAATGGAATCATAGACTTATTAAATAGGTTTCTTTTGTTCCTGGTACGCGTGCGTTACAATATGTACAGTTTTTACCGAAGGAGATCCTCTATCACAGTTATAATTCTGTTTGTTAAAGAAAAAATGTCCCACTTTCTCCTTTCAATGTTCTTGTCACTACAGTCAATAGTGATCATCAATCTGACCCCATTAACCATTGCAAAATTTAGCCAACGTCTCAAAAACAAAAATGTTCAAACAGAATAAGGCCCCTTTCACACATGCGGACCGTTCACATCCGCCTGAACGGACGCTCCATACATCTCTATGGAGCGTCGGATGTCAGCGGTGACATGTCTCCCCGATCCGTTCCGCTCCGCAAAATCCAGACGGATGGATGTCCTATTTTCCATCCATCTGGCAGATCGAATGAAAACGGACAGGCGGTCGGTAATCATCCGATCCCCCCATAGGGGAGAGCGGACTCTCTGACAGGTCCGTCCCTGCATAGAGTGCAGAGACGGACTTGTCATCCGCCGGCTCAGCGGGGATCAACGGAGCGATCCCTGCTGAGCAAGTGGAGTGGTAAAAATGGACAGCTCCGTGTGAAAGGGGCCTAAGAACTCTTCACTTACATACCTGGTCGGTGATTCAAGCCTAAGCAAGTCTAAAGGATTGGCATGAAAGGCCTGGAACTACACACTGTAGCCCTTTGCTTGCCTTTATCCACCTCTTGTGGCACTATTCCTCCCACTGATACCAAAGAGAGGGCACTATTTCTCCCACTAATACCAATGATGGGGCATTATTTATCCACTTAATACTAATGATGGGTCACTATTCCTTTAACTAATACCAATAATGGGGCACTATTTCTCCCACTAATATAAATGATGGGGCATTATTCCGTTAACTAATACCAATGATGGGGTACTTCACTATTCCTCTAACTAATACCAATGATGGGGCACTATTTCCTCCAACTAATACCAATGATGGGACACTATTTCTCCAATCAATACCAATGGATGGGGCTATTTCCTCAAATGAATATCAATGATGGGGCACTATTCTTCCATCTAATAACAATGATGGGTCACTATTCCTCCAACTGATACCAATGATGGGACACTATTTCTACAACTAAAACCAACGATGGGGCTATTTCCTTCAACTAATACCAATGATGGGGCACTATTCCTCCAACTAATACTAATGATGGGGCACTATTTCTTCAACTAATACCAATGATGGGGCCCTATTTCTCCAATTAATACCTATGATGGGACACTATTTCTACAACTAATACCAATGATGGGTCACTATTCTTCCAACTAATACTAATGATGGGGCACTATTTCCTAAACTAATACCAATGATGGGGCACTATTCCTCCAACTGATACCAATGATGGGACACTATTTCTACAACTAAAACCAATGATGGGGCTATTTCCTCCAACTAATGCCAATGATGGGGCTATTTCCTCCAACTAATACAAATGATTGGGCACTATTTCTCCAACTGATACTAATGATGGGGCACTATTTCTCCAAATAATACCAATGATGGGGCGCAATTCCTCCAAATAATACCAATGATGGGGCACTATCTCTCCCATTGCTACCAATGATGGGGCACTTTTTCTCCAACTAAAACCAATGATGGGGCACTATTCCTCCAACTAATCCCAATTATGGGGCATTATTTCTTCAAATAATGCTAATTATGGGGCACTATTCCTCCAACTGATACCAATGATGGGACACTATTCCTCCAAATAATACCAATGATGGGGCACTATATCTCCCATTGATACCAATGATGGGGCACTATCTCTCCCATTGATACCAATGATGCGGCACTATTTCCTCCAACTAATACCAATGATGGGGCACTATTCCTCCAACTAATACTAATGATGGGGCACTATTTCTTCAACTAATACCAATGATGGGGCCCTATTTCTCCAACTAATACCTATGATGGGGCACTATTTCTCCAAATAATACCAATGATGGGGCGCAATTCCTCCAAATAATACCAATGATAGGGCACTATCTCTCCCATTGCTACCAATGATGGGGCACTTTTTCTCCAACTAAAACCAATGATGGGGCACTATTCCTCCAACTAATCCCAATTATGGGGCATTATTTCTTCAAATAATGCTAATGATGGGGCACTATTCCTCCAACTGATACCAATGATGGGACACTATTCCTCCAAATAATACCAATTATGGGGCACTATATCTCCCATTGATACCAATGATGGGGCACTATCTCTCCCATTGATACCAATGATGCGGCACTATTTCCTCCAACTAATACCAATGATGGGGCACTATTCCTCCAACTAATACTAATGATGGGGCACTATTTCTTCAACTAATACCAATGATGGGGCCCTATTTCTCCAACTAATACCTATGATGGGGCACTATTTCTCCAAATAATACCAATGATGGGGCGCAATTCCTCCAAATAATACCAATGATAGGGCACTATCTCTCCCATTGCTACCAATGATGGGGCACTTTTTCTCCAACTAAAACCAATGATGGGGCACTATTCCTCTAACTAATCCCAATTATGGGGCATTATTTCTTTAAATAATGCTAATGATAGGACTACAACTACAACCACTGATGGGGGACTATTTCTCTTTTTATAGACCACAGGGGTCATATAAATTGTTTACTCCCACTGACCACCAAGCTTGAGGCGTGGTTTACTTCCACGGATGCCAGTACATTTTCTACTCCCACCGACCACAATCCAGCCCCCCTTAAAGTCTGAATGACAGTAAACTAGTCTTTTGTTTAGAAGGTTTGGAGATCCCTAAACTAGACTCTCGTTAAAGGTTTTAGGGATGGCAGTTTCCTATTAGGCTCTCCTTTTCTAACCCTTCCTGGAAAAATTAAAGCGGAAATTTGATTGGCTGTTTTGAGAAACCAGGCACCCTTCCTTCCTCAGATCTCCATGAATCTTGCTCCCAATACAGCACAAATAACTTTGCAGTCGAGGTATAGGCTAGAATGTGTTAACTACTCCAATAATTCACCTGGCACCCCGAGGGAACAGCATTTTTCAAAGTAAAATTATCATTGCAGGCTTCTGTGGAATGAGGAGCCTTTGCTCATATCCTCCATGACTTATTAATGGAATATACGAATCCCAGGAAGGTCCTTTACTTGGTATTTTACTCACGGCTCTCAGTATGATTCGGTACGCATTTTCCCAGCCCGCATGCAATCGTATACATGTGAATTAATTAATGTTATTGCAATGTGGAAAACATGTAACTCTATAGCGGGATTCCCCAAGCGATTGCTCAGCCAACTATTATGCAGGCAATCACTGCGACATGATTTGTACGAAGGAAAAGTCCACTTTTTTTTTTTTTTAATGTCATAACATTAATAAATGCTCCACAAGTCAATTTTGAAATATTATTAAAAATGTACCTGCTATGGTAAGATGTGATTTTCTAAGTTTCACCAAAAAAATGTTAATTTCTTTCCCTTCTAGCCATATCAATAACACTCTACTTTTTCTAAATAAGATTGGATAACACAATATTTAGCAAAAAAAAAAAAAAAAAATTGGCAGAAAATCGTCTGATAAACTCAAAATTGTTTAATACAATATTCAATTTAAAAATCATCAAAATAGTTCTCATTTTTTTGGACCTGACCATTTTTTAAATTTTTCTTCTCTGAGAAAAAATGATTTGATATTAAATATCGGAGAGCCACATTGCTCAATTTTAAATTAATAAATAATAAATAAAATATCCTACGTTACGCTTTAAATTCCCCTCAGCAGCTGAACACTATGATATCCCTCTATAGCTATCACAATTACAATTCAGAAAAAAACAAGTGCAGCGCTAATAATGACTGTATACAATATCCATGTGTTAATGTGCTACAGAATTTATAAAAGTTCAACTATTGTGCTCCAATCTTAGATTTTTTTTTTTGCTGTACTATAATGCACTCATATTCATATATTTAGATGTACCCTGTATACAAAGAACTCGCACCTTTCCAGTTTGTAGTCCGTGTATCAGGAACCACGAATCAGACCGAGACAGAAGTAAAGTTAAATCACACTTGTTTAATAATAATAATAAGGTAAACAGAGTAAGCGTAGTCAAAACAAGCCAGAGTTCAGTAACCGGACCGGGTAGTCAGCCAAGCAAATGTCAGAGAACCAGAGATAAACGTAGTAGTACAGCAAGCAGGATCAGGAGCCAGAAGGAACGTCAGCCGAGCAAGTCTTCAGCAGGAACGTCTCTGGAGAAAGTCTCTGTGATGTTGACAAAGGCGAAGGCAGAGATCAAGTGAGCTGGACGGCTTTAAGTAGGCAGGACTGACGAGCAGAATCAACAACAGCTGGGTAACTGTGGAGAGAGATGGGAGCTGGCAATTAGCCGACAGCTGAGCGGCCAGCTCAGAGAAGGAAGGGCTGAGCCCAGCCCTGACACCGTGGAGTGCAAGATGCATTCCATCCACAGGAAGTGACGTAGTAGATCCATCCCAATGCGTTTTGTCATGTGGACGTCATTAGGAGCAGCCTGTGAGTGCAATATTTGTATTATCGATTAAAAAAAAAAATTACACTATATCTTGGCATTTTTTCCCCTCTCTTTGAATGTATGGTGGATCATTGGAGAGGAGAAGGGTAGGCAGTGCTCTAATCCCTGATTGTGGAAATAGGAGGATTCGGTACACCCATGATTGCAGTGGAGACCATCAGAGGAATGAATAAAACAAGCGTTGTATGACCCACTTTAATAGTTCATACTCTTCTGCTGAGTGTTTTGCGCACATTGGGGATAGAGGAGAACAAATGGAATTATGGCACTATTTTATGAAGATTCTTCACTTTGGCACATATTTGCACTATAAATATAAGATTATTTTTTGACACCAAGTGGAGAAGGTGTTTTGCAGCACTGAGGGTATATATAAGGTTATTCAGTGAAGTGCACATAAATATTTGTTATTTCATTAATATTAATTTTTTTTAATTATTATGAATTTTCGGTATGTTGCCACATTGTTTTAGGAAGTGGGAGGTGCATTATAGTACAGCAAATAAAAAGATTATTATTATATTTGAACTTTTGAAAACTCTGTAGCACAATAAAGCTGGCATATTGTATGTAAGTCTTTTAATTATCGTTCCAATTAAATTATTTTTCAAGTAAGATTTTTGTAAGTAATAATATTTAGTAGCTAGTGCAATGATATTGTAATATAAATGATGCTTATTATTAGTAGCAGTAATACAGGCTTATTGGTTAACTTTGCTTCTATTGAAGTTTTCCTTTAAAGTTAATTTGCAGACAGTTATTTAAGAAAAAAAGGAGTGCAGCTCCATTACACATCACACTTTTTTTTCCTCTCGAAGTTCAACTGCGGATCTGGCTAGTAACCTCTTGTCATAGGGTGTCTCCAATGAGGATGGAAGAGGTCGTTTTTCCTCTCCTTTAGTATAAAGGTTTTTACATAAATGAATAAAAGCTGATCATTCTAAGCACCCCTGTCAGTGGTTATTATCTTGTCTCAACCCTCTAACTGCTACATCTGCAGGACAGCTTGGTCTATTCAATGAAAATGGAAAAAAATAACAGATTAACTGGCTAGATCACCAGGTTAAAATAAAGGGGAAAAAAGAAAATGAATGCAGCCACCATATCTAAGAATTAGTGAGCTGGAATTTAATACATTTTTGTTTTAGGGTTTAATAGTACATGAAATAATATTTATTTTTTAACCACTTGATGGTTTACCCTCCTTCATGACATGGCCATTTTTTGCGACACAGCACTGCGTTACTCTAACTGACGATTGCGCCGTCACGCAGCGCTGTACCCAAATACAATTTTTGTTCTTTTTTTCCCCAAAAATAGAGCTTTCTTTTGGTGGCATTTGATCACCTTTTTGTCTTTTATTTTTTGCGCTATAAACAAAAAAAAAAAAACTATATTTTTTTACTTTCTGCTATAAAATATGTCCAATAAAAAAATTAAAAATAGAATTTCTTCATAAATTTAGGTCAATATGTATTCTGCTACATATTTTCGGTAAAAAAAAAAAAAACTCCAATAAGTGTATATTGATTGATTTGTGCAAAAGCTATACAGTCTACAAACTATGGGATATTTTTATTTATTTATTTATTTATTACTAGTAATGGTGGCGATCAGCGACTTATAGCAGGACTGTGAAATTGCGGTGTACATTCTGACACTTTTTGGGAACCAGTGACACTAATACAGTGACCAGTGCTAAACGCATGCACGGTCACTGTACTAATGACACTGGCTGGGAAGGGGTTAATATCAGGGACAATCAAAGGGTTAACAGTGTGCCTAGCCAGTGTTTTACTATATAATGGAAGGTGCTTTTACTAGGAAAAGAGATGTAATTTATTCCCTTTGCTGGGACACAAACACCATCCCTTCCCCTCTGTCAGAACAGTGATCTGCCTTGTTTACACAGGCAGATCGCAGTTCTGTATCTCTGCCCAATGATCGGTGGGGGCCGGCAGACATCAAGTACCTGCTGGCACATGCCGATTGGCTTCTGCAGTCTCTGCTCTAATCCATCCCAAAGGTGTCCTATCGGGTTGAAGTCAGGACTCTGTGCGGGCAACTCCCTCATCCATGTCTTTATGTACCTTGCTTTGTGCATTGATCCAAATCATTTGGTGGAGGGGGGATTATGGTGGGGGGTTGTTTTTCAGGGGTTGGGCTTGGCCCCTTAGTTCCAGTGAAGGGAACTCTTAAAGCATCAGCATACCAAGACATTTTGGACAATTTCATGTTGGGGGAACAGTTTGGGGACGGCCCCTTTCTGTTCCAACATAAATGCTCACCAGTGCACAAAGCAAGGACCATAAAGACACGGATGAGCGAGTTTGCGGTGGAGGAACTTGACTGGCCTGCACAGAGTCCTGACCTCAACCTCAAAGAACTCCTTTGGGATGAATAAGAGCTGAAACTGTGAGCCAGGCCTTCTCATCTAACATCAGTGCCTGACCTCACAAATGAGCTTCTGGAAGAATGGTCAAACCTTCCCATAGACACCCATAAACCTTGTGGACAGCCTTCCCAGGAAAGTTAAAGCTGTTATAGCTGCAAAGGGTGAACCAACTCAATATTGAACCCTACAGACTTAAGCCTCGTACACACGATCGAATTGTTGGCCAACCAAGTGTCTGATTTTTGTCTTCAGGGCGCGTGCCAGGATCTTGTCTTGCATACTTATGGCACACAATTGTCGTGCCACAAACACGAATGTAGTGACGTACTACGAGGAATTTCAGCTCTTGAGCACCACCCTTTGGGCCCCTTCTGCTAATTTCGTGTTTGGTGAGCACTGATTCCGAGCATGCGTGTTTGTAATTTCAAATTTTGTGTGACGGACTTGTGTACTGACCATCAGAAAATATGACAACCAAGCCGAAAATTTACTAGCCTGCCATCCAACATTTGTTGGCCAAAAGTTGGACAACAATTGTTAAAAGGAGCGTACTAACGGTCAGATTTTAGGACAACAGTCTGTCAACAGACAATCCCCTGCCAACAATCTGATCGTGTGTATGAGGCTCTAAGCTGCGTAAACACAATCAGATTTTCTGACAGGAATAGCGTGATGACAGACTGTTAGCAGAAAATCCAACCGTTTGTACGCTCCATCGGACAATTGTCAGATTTTCCATGGACAAATGTTGGATGGCAGGCTTTAAAATTTTCCGCGAACAAATGTGTTTTGTTGGATTTTTCGAGCGTGTGTACACAAGTCCATCGGACAAAAGTCCAAAGTACAAACACGCATGCTCGGAAGCAAGGACGAGCCAGAAGCGGTCGGTCTTGTAAACGAGCGTTCATAATGGAGAATTAACATTCCTGATGCGGCAAATTATGAAATCTCGAAATGCAGCGCACAATTCTCTTCTTCTTTAATGGGATAATAATGAAGCTGCTTTGCTGGTGATACTGATGGAGTTATTGCAAACGAATTTTCAAAGTCTTTTTTTTTTTCTAGTGATATCAAGAATAATATTATTATGCTTGTTATTTATTTATTTTTTTATTTTGGCAAGTTACCACAACACCATTATCCTGTAGTTTTTAAGAACAAAGATACAACTATGTTGGTGTCTCTTGTTAATTTTACATTGTATTTTTTTTAAATGTAACTGCCTACTCCCAAACTGTCATTTGAAGTAAAACACATAGCCAAGTATTATTCTCCACAATTTTTTTTATTGTGCATTAAAAAAAGAAAACAAATAAAATTAGACATGCTATCTGCCAATAGAACTTAACCAAAAAGTACATTCTATGCATCCAAAAATATAGAAAATATACCAAATCAAATCATTATTATTCAACCAAAAAATACAATAAAAGCCTCATGCAAGTGTCCTGCCTCTTAATATTGGGGGTCAACAATGCCAAGAGTTGGTGAAAGCAGGGGTCCGTCATCCGGAGATAATTCCGAAAATCATCCGGACTATTCTCCTGGAGCTCCCACAGCAAAGGCATATGATATAATTGGTCACGATTAATAAAGCAACCAATTTTTGGTCCAAGAAATCCTCCTCCTCCTGTTCCTGAGCTGGACTTGGGTCAAAGCAATAACTCCAAGGCCAATAATAAATAACACGTTATCTCCTCCGATTCCGCAACATGGCTGGTTGACGAACAGCCGTTCAGAAACGAACTGAAAAGCGCGAAATGAAAAGCGCAAACCAACACTCACCAAACTTCTACTAACATGAAATTAGCAGAAGGAGCCCAAAGGGCGGCGCTAAAAGCTGAAAAACCACGTAGTATGTCACTAAATTTATGTTTGTTGGCCGACAATTCCTTGTCGCTTGTATGCAAGACAAGTTCCTGGCCAACGCCCTTCGGACAAAGGTCAGCGGGTTTTGTCGGCGGAAAATCCGATCGTGTGTACAAGGCTTAAGACTGGCATGCCATTAAAGTTCATGTGTGTGTGTGTGTATATAGGCAGGCGTCCCAATACTTTTGGTAATTTAGTGTATATATTGTAGAGAGTCAGCTTGGAGAGGATTAATAAAACAGGGCAAGTACTTCCCTTTCAGGCCTACTTATTAGGCAGCTGGTCAGAGAGGCTGAGGGGAATGGCTGTGTTGCAATCAGAGATGAAGAGAGCTTGAAGCTGATGGACCCCTGTTGCCTCTGTCTCTAACCTGCTGGGTGAGCTGTCCTGAACTGGGACTTTGCTATGTCACTCCCAGGATCAGCTAGCACTGTTTTGCAGGCCTGACACTGACTCAGCCAGGCCCAAAGCAAATGCCCTTTACAGGTAGGGATCGTGGGCCCCTATAGTGTAGCAAAAATATAGGTAGTCCCCAATGCTAGCTGTCCACGTGGCTACTGATCCCAGTACCACCTGTTCAGACCCTGCCAGCCCTCCTGGCTGCAGCTGCCCCTCTCCACTGCCCGTGCCACCACAGTCCACTCCACTGGCTCTGGACCCATGCCAGACTGCAATCTTCCAGCCCTCTCAGGCGTGCCTCCCCAGTCCTTCCCGAATGCGTGTCACTCACCAGCCTTCCTGGCTGCCCCCTGTTGTTCCTCCCTGGAGACTTGCCTGGCAGTGCTCTCCTGCTGCCCTCTCCTTGCTCCCATACCACCTGTCCTGGACACCTCGTTGTGTCTTGAGAAGGGTCCTGTCTGAGCCCCAGGCCCAAAGTCACCCCCCAGACTGGGGAGCTCCCTCCAGGCCAGCCTAGCACTCCATCTCCAGCTTCCACACCGAACAACTCCTTCCCAGCTGGGCTGTCCCTGAGTATTTAAGGAGACCTGCCCCCCTGCCAATCCAGGATGGGGATTGGTCAGGGCTCCTCGGAATACTCCAGGCAGCTCCACATCTCCTCTCCTTCTTCCTTTCCAGAACATTTCAGCATGTTCTGGAAAGAAGTGGGAGGTCTCAGTGATGCTGCCTGTGAGTCACCCAGCTCTGCCTGAGTCACTCAACCCTGACCCAGAAGAAAACACACAGGCTTTGCTGCCAGCCAAGCCCAACAACCTACCTGTCCTGCACAAAAATCCTACTATTCGCTCATCTAGCAACCTAGAGGGTGCTACACTGCCATAGGGCGGATGGGAAGTGGTTAAATACAAGTACCTGAATCTGATTTGGTATGAGCCATTGTTTAGGAGAGCTCATACTGGAGAAGCAGCACAAGGAGCCAATCAGTTGTGCTGCAGTGGTCATATGTCAAAAAGGAGCAAGCTGATAGGTGGATAGGAGTCTGCTACTGCTCTTTCAGTCCCAGGCTGGGGGAATGACATGACCTGTAAATGTTAACCGTAGCAGAGAGAATTCAGATCTTTTCTCCTGCCAGAGCAGCCAAGGCTGCCATAAATGAAAGAAACAGCAAAAAAAAAAAAAAAGTACACATAAACGGCACTACATAAACCTATGTTAGCCTGGCAGTCTGTACTGTGCAATTCCACAACATCATGACCTCTCTCTTCTCTCTCCAGGAGACCTGATCCCACCTGATCCCACCTGATCCCTCCTGAACCTTCTGACTCACCCAGCTGCTTACCCAGCTCCCGAGTAGGCGGGCACACGCCGCAGCCTCGCTTCCCGCTTGTAAAGACTAATAACAATTATATTACCCTTATTACACTACGCCGGCACTTGCCACTTCAAGCTTTTGCCGGGGGAATTTTAAACTGAGAATATGAAATAAATTGTAGCGGAGAGTTTAATGCAATGCTAAAAAATCTAGCAGCTTTCATTAATATAACATGGCCCGTGGGATCGCACCAGTTTGCGCTGTGGTTAACGTGCAGAGTAAATCCTCCTACGCTCCGTGATTGAGGTCGTGGATGATTTTTTAAAAAATGAAATGGAGACACCGAGAACAGAAAGGTAATCCTCAGGAAGATTCTTTCTCTTGTAAAATAACTTCTTGTTCTGTGTTGCCGATGAATGTGAGTTTTGTCTCCCCCATGCCTTATAATTGCTTCATCCTAAAGAGCATGTCACCACTCATCTGTTTGCCGCCCCCGCTGTTTGCCGATCATTCTGGCACTTACCCCATCGGCGGAGGTGGGTGGCAGGCAGCATGGTGCAGCGGCTCCGTGTCCTCTCCTCCATTGCGGTTTCCATCGCCTCCCCTACCCTTCCTAGGCTTCCAATAGGATCGCCTGTCCTTTCAGCCAATCGGGTGACCAGTGTCAAAACCAGCTTCCTGATTGGCCGGGAGGAGGATCGGTGTTACAACAGTAAATATTTATTCGCTGTTGTAACACACCTGGGTGGGATCAGAGCGCACCTCTGCAACCCGCACCCACCCTATATTGGAGCCTATAAGAGCCTCTGGCTCTAATCTGTGCTTCATAAAAACACCCCCCCGCATTGGAATCCATGCACTGGTGTCCTGAACGGGGCCAGATGCAAGGATGGGAGGCAGCGATGAACACGGGGGGGGGGGGCGCCCGTGCACCTTTAAGGGACGGGCCACCTCTGATATTCATAACCTCACAGATCAAGTAATATCAAGCACTGCGCTGCCTACAGATATGTCACAATAAGTGTATTATACAAACCTAATAAAAAAACAGCCACTTGCTTTACAGGTTACTGTCAGGGCTGGGCTCAGCCTTTCCTTCTCTGAGCTGGCTGCTCAGCTGTCGGATAATTGCCAGCTCCTATCTCTCCACAGTTACTCAGCTGTTGATGATATCCTGCTCGTCAGTCCTGCCTACTTAAGCCGTCCAGTCCAGAGGATCTCTGCCTTTGGCTTGGTCAACATCACAGAAACTATCTCTGCGATCCTGTTCAAGACTTACTTTGCTGACATCCCTTCTGGCTCCAGATCCTGCTTGCTGTTCCACTACATTGATCCCTGACTTCTGGCTTGGTAGACTATCCGTTTCGGTTACTGAACTTTGGCTATGTTTTGACTACGTTTGTTCTTTTTACTTTTATTATTAAACAAGTGTGATTTAACTGTACTTCTGTCTCGGCCTGATTTCATGGTTTCTGACAGTTACCACTTTAGAGAAGATCTGGTGCTAAAATTACTGGCCACGATCTGACGTCTGTGGCGATACTTCACATGTGTGGGACAATCGCTGTTTTGCGTGCGTGCGGGACCAAAGCTTGTGACAGCGATAGGCATGTGACAGGTCCTCCTTATGAAGAGATCTGAGGTCTATAAGACCCCATTTCCCTCCTCTGCACTTAAAAGCATTCAAAAAACCAAGATTTGTATTTTTGAATGCCTTCTTTTTTTTTTTTTTTTATAAAAATTGTGCAGAGTAAACCGAAAGTGATGTCATGTCATTGTTTCCGGGTTACTATTGTAAACAGCCAATCAAAACCGATCACCCCTCCCGCTGCTTCTAAAAGTGATCATGCAGCAAATCTGCCTGTGGGACCACTTTTATCCTTGGCCCCTTTCATATTTGTGACTTTTCCTGCGACTTTGGACATCAGAGTCGCATGACAAGTTGTACCCCATGATTCCCAATGATAACCATTCATATCTGTGTGACTTCGCACCGACTTGAAAGTAGTCCTTGTACTACCTTGGTCCCACTTTGATGCAAGTTGAGGTCCATAGACCTCAAGTGTACATAGGCATTCCCTGAAATTGCGTCAAAATCACGGCTCCAAAATCACAGTAAAAATCGCGCAACTTTCAAGTCTGGTTCCAAAAGAGAATCGGCCATAGTAAAAATCAATACCAGGGTTATGGCAGCTAGCTGCTGCCATAATACTGGTATTTAACGTCAAAGTACTGACGTATTTTTAATATGGGTCAGTCGTCAAGTGGAGTTAATTTTTAAATGTAAGCAGTGAAAGGAGATGAAATTGACCTGCTATCACTATATTACCAAAAGTATTGGGACGCCTGCCTTTTTTGAACTTTAATGGCATCTCAGTCTTAGTCTGTAGGGTTCAATATTGAGTTGGCCCACCCTTTGCAGCTATAACAGCTTCAACTCTTCTGGGAAGGCTGTCCACAAGGTTTAGGAGTGTGTCTATGGCAGGGATATGCAATTAGCGGACCTCCAGCTGTTGCAAAACTACAAGTCTCATCATGCCTCTGCCTCTGGATGTCATGCTTGTGGCTATCAGAGTCTTGCTATGTCTCATGGGACTTGTAGTTCTGCAACAGCTGGAGGTCCGCTAATTGCATATCCCTATGGGAATATTTAACCATTCTTCCAGAAGCGCATTTGTTAAGGCAGGCACTGATGTTGGACGAGAAGGCCTGGCTCGCTTTGGGACTGTAATTCATCCTAAAGGTGTTCTATGGGGTTGAGGTCAGGACTCTGTGCAGGCCAGTCAAGTTCTTCCACCACAAACTCGCTCATCCATGTCTTTATGGACCTTGCTTTGTGCACTGGCGCACAGTCATTTTGGAACAGGAAGGGGCCATCCCCAAACTGTTCCCACAAAGTTGGGAGTATGAAGTTGTCCAAAATGTCTTGGTATGCTGACGCCTTAAGAGTTCCCTTCACTGGAACTAAGGGGCCAAACCCAACCCCTGAAAAACAATCCCACACCATAATTCCCCCTCCACCAAATGATTTGGACCAGTGCACAAAGCAAGGCCCATAAAGACATGGATGAGCGAGTTTGGGGTGGAGGAACTTGACTGGCCTGCACAGAGTCCTGACCTCAACCCCATAGAACACCTTTGGGATGAATTAGAGACCGTGAGCCAGATCTTCTCATCCAACATCAGTGCCTGACCTCACAAATGCACTTCTGGAAGAATGGTCAATCATTCCCATAGACAAACTCCTAAACTTTGTGGACAGCCTTCCCAGAAGAGTTGAAGCTGTTATAGCTGCAAAGGGTGGGCCAACTCAATATTGAACCCTACAGACTAAGACTGGGATGCCATTAAAGTTCATGTGCGTGTAAAGGCAGGCGTCCCAATACTTTTGGTAATAGAGTGCATGTACAGCAGGCTTGGGGTTTGATTGAAAGAAGCAGCACAATGAGCCAATCTGCATGCTGATAGGAGAAAAAGCGGACTAGCGCAGTGCTTCTCTTGTCACTGCCCAGCCACAAGCTGTGGGCGGGTCCAAGAAATAGGTTGAATAATGCTGACCATTATACTGAAGACATCTAGTGGCAGAAAAAAGTACTGCAAAAAATCTCAGGATTGAAGGTGGATATTGCGGAAAATGCGGGTTTTGTCATTTTCTCTTTTAACAAGCAATTCATTTTCATCTTGTTGTTTTTGGCTGGAATTCTGATTTTTATTTTAGGGTTAGTGGCCCTCTGCATCTAAAGACAGTTATAAGGCGTCATTAAAAAAATAATTATTAGGATGCCCACTGTCAGGGGATGATAGATGAAATAACAATCACATGCAGAAGCACAAAAAAAAAAAAAAAGAAAAAAAAAAAAAAGGAAAACATTTTCCCCCTCGCTGTCTAATAAAGACCCCCTGTGGATTATAGTGGGCTGTGCGGTAAAACGATCTCCCTGTAATGGGACTCCTGTAGAGAGGAGTTACTGCGGAGGGCTGACAGTTGGCGGAGAATGACTGACAGAAATGTGTACTGATCTGCTATTTGTCAACGGTTATTAGGAGTGGAGGCAGAGAGTGACGCTGACCCCCCCCCCGACCTCAGTCTACAAAGCATTGCATGGAAGGGGTGTGAAAGAGGTACAAAGAAAAAAAAGGATCCCCCTTCGTTGGGACTTTGTAGGCAACAACCACTCATGAATAAATTGACAAATATATTTATTGTTTGTACATAAAAATCGTTCGATCATTCAAACATGAGATGATCATTAAAAGAACATATCAAAAAACACATTTCAAAAAAAGAAAAGACAGAAAACATGATAGATTACACAGTTTGCATGACATATTAACCACTTCAGCCCCAGAAGGATTTTGCCCCCTTCTTGACCAGGGCACTTTTTGCGATTAGGCACTGCGTCGCTTTAACTGACAATTGCGCAGCCGTGCGACATTGTACCGAAACAAAACTGATGTCCTTTTTTTCCCCCACAAATAGAGCTTTCTTTTGGTGGTATTTGATTGCCTCTGAGGTTTTTATTTTTTGCGCTATAAGCAAAAAAAGAGCGTCAATTTTGAAAAAAACGCAATATTTTTTTACTTTTTGCTATAATAAATATCCCCAAAAATATGTAAAAAAAAACTTTAGGCCGATATGTATTTTTCTACATATGTTTGGTAAAAAAAAAAAAAACGCAATAAGGGTATATTGATTGGTTTGCGCAAAATTTATAGCGTCTACAAAATAGGGGATAGTTTTATGGCATTTTTAGTTTTAATTTTTTTTTATTAGTAATGGCGGCGATCTGCGATTTTTATCGGGACTGCGACATTATGTCGGTCACGTCGGACATTTTTGACACATTTTTGGGACCATTGTCATTTATACAGCGATCAGTGCTATAAAAATGCATTGATTACTGTGTAAATGACACTGGCAGTGAAGGGGTTAACCACTAGGGGGCGGTGAAGGGGTTAAGTGTGTCCTAGGGAGTGATTCTAACTGTGGGGGGGGGGGACTACACCTCACATGACAGCGATCACTGCTCTCGATGACAGGGAGCGGTGACCTCTGTCCTGTCAGTAGGCAGAATGGGGAAATGCTTTGTTTACAAAAGCATCTCCCCGTTCTTCCTCTCCGTGACACGATCACGGGCACCCAGCGGACATTGAGTCCACGGGAACCGCGGTCACGGAGACCGCGGTGGGTGCACGCGCGACACCGCTTCTTAAAGGGGACGTACCTGTACGCCCTTTTGCCGGCCAGTGCCATTCTGCCGACGTACATCGGCGTGTGCTGGTTGTCAAGCGGTTAAAAAAATACCCTCTGATACAAAGTAATGTCTCCGGTACCCAGAGATTGATTTGTACCAGAGAGTATTTTTTTTAATATGTCATGCAAACTATGTAATCTGTCATGTTTTCTGTCTTTTTCTTTTTTCTTTTTGAAATATGTGTTTTTTGATATGTCCTTTTAATGGTCATTTCATGTTTGAATGATCGAACGATTTTTATGTACAAACAATAAATATATTTGTCAATTTATTCATGAGTAGTTGTTGCCTACAAAGTCCCAACGAAGGGGGATTCTTTTTTTTTTTTTTTCATATATATATATATATATATATATATATATATATATATATATATAACAGGGATGTGGCGACAACATACTTTTCTGACATGGTGAAATCCCCTTTTTTGCTAAAGAGGTGCAAAGGGGGCCTGAACATAGACAATAAGGAGCCTGGAGTAACAGACCCACCGTAGAGGTGCCACCAGATCAGGAATGAAGGGGAAATCTTCTAATGAGGACTCTTCCTCTAAGGCCTCATTCACACATGTCGGTTAAAGAGCAGTAAAACGCAGCAGTTCAACTGCATTTTTACTGACCCCAACTGCTCCCCTTTAGCTGCAGAGGCAGCAGCCAGGGGTGTAGACATGCCGCAGCTGGGATGATTTGCTTCAAGGCCATTGCAGGAATGATATTACCTGTCGCTCTGCATGTGCCCCACAACCGCATGTGTTTGCAGTGCACTAGTGTTGGGATTCAAGGGTTTAAAGCAGGTGGTGAGGAGGTGATATACACTCACCAGCCACTTTATTAGATACACCTTGCTAGTACCGGGTTGGACTCCCTTTTGCCTTCATTGGTTCATCGCCATTCAAAGCCATTGTTGAAAGAAAGCCATAAGAAGTCCCGTTTGCAGTTTGCAAGAAGCCATGTGGGGGACACAACAAATATGTGGAAGAAGGTGCTCTGATCAGATGAGACCAAAATGTAACCTTTTGGCTAAAAGGAAAACGCTATGTGTTGCGGAAAACTAACACTGCACATCACCCTGAACACACCATCCCCACCGTGAAACATGGTGGTGGCAGCATCATGTTGTGGGGATGCTTTTCTTCAGCAGGTACAGGGAAGCTGGTCAGAGTTGATGGGCAGATGGATGGAGACAAATACAGGGCAATCTTAGAGGAAAACCTGTAATGGGGAGTACACACGGTCGGACTTTTCGGCTACAAAAGTCCAACAGCCCGTCCGACAAACTTTCAACGGACTTTTGGCGGACTTGCGGCGGGCTTTCTAACAAACGGACTTGCCTACACACGATCACACGAAAGTCTGACGGATTCATACGTGATGACGTACACTGGACTAAAATAAGGAAGTTGATAGCCAGTAGCCAATAGCTGCCCTAGCGTGGGTTTTTGTCCGTTGGACTAGCATACAGACGAGCAGATTTCTGGGCCCGGCGGAGTTACAACGTAAAGATTTGCAGCAACTTCCAAATCTAAAGTCCGTCAGATTTACGACTGGAAAAGTCCTCTGAAAGTCCAGGGAAGCCCACACACGATCGGATTGTCCGCCGGATTTGGTCCGTCGGCATCCGTCTGACTTTTGTAGCCGAAAAGTCCGACCGTGTGTACGCCCTATTAGAGTCTGCAAAAGACTTGAGACTGGATCGGAGGTTCACTTTCCAGCAGGACAACGACCCTAAACATACAGCCAGAGCTACAATGGAATGGTTTAGATCAAAGCATATTCATGTGTTAGAATGGCCTAGTCATAGTCCAGACCTAAATCCAGTTGGGAATCTGTGGCAAGACTTGAAAATTGCTGTTCACAGACGCTCTCCATCCAATCTGACAGAGCTTGAGCTATTTTGCAAAGAAGAATGGGCAAAAATGTCACTCTCTAGATGTGCAAAGCTGGTAGAGACATCCCCAAAAAGACTTGCAGTTGAAAGGCGGTTCTACAAAGTATTGACTCAGGGGGGCTGAATACAAATGTACCCCACACTTTTCACATATTAATTTGTAAAAAATGTTTAAAACCATTTATCATTTTCCTTCCACTTCACAATTATGTGCCACTTTGTGTTGGTCTATCACATAAAATCCCAATAAAATAAATTTACGTTTTTCGTTGTAACATGACAAAATGTGGAAAATTTCAGGGGGTACGAATACTTTTTCAAGGCACTGTAATTGGGAATTATGGCTCTAGCATTATTACTCTCACTCTGATGAATGCAGCAATACCTCAAAAGTGTGATGCAATTTATGCTTATATACACGCACATGCCCTACGCTGTGCATTTGCATTGGGGTGTGTATAGGGTGGACAGGGGTGCTTTTACAATTTTTTTTAATGATTTTTATTTACTTTATTATGTATTTTTTTTATAACTTTTTACATTTTTTTATTACTTTATTTAAGTTTATTGCTATTACAATTGGGCTAACAAGCCCCCTATGTGATAGCATTGGGCAGATGCACTTTAATGAGACATCAGTGTGCCCTACTCTGTGAATTTGCATTGGGGTGTGTATGGGGGGATAGGGGTGCTTTTACAATTTTATAATTATTTCTATTTATTTTATTTGTTTTTTTTTTTTTTTTACTTTTATATATTTATTTATTACTTTTTAGTTTGTTGCTATTACAATGAGGCTAAGAAGGCCCCTATGTGATAACATTGTGCAGGTGACAGGTTCTTTTTTTAGAGATATCAGGGGTCTATTAGACCCTCAATGTCTCCCCTGCCCTCCACTGCAGGTAATCAAGCACAGATCATACTTTTGGTAATATAGTGTATATGTAAAGTGCTGCATAAATTGTCTGTGCTATATCAGTATATGTAATAAATACATTCTCGATTGATTTGGTACAGGTAAAGTCCATTTTTTAATAATACTGTCATTCCTTATGGAATAGTTAGGGATGTGGTTAGTGTTTAGTAGTGGAGAATGCTATAAAGTGAACCCGTTACTTTGCCATTAGTGACAGGTCCTCTTTAAGAACCATGGTGAATTTGTATGTCTGTGCCTATAGGGGAATAAGGGAACACTGTAGGGTGCCTCTTTAACAAGAGAAAACAAAAGAGATTGACAGAGAAAACCCATCCTAGTCGAAGGATTCTTCCCTTGGGCAAGCCTGACCATCCAGCACCAGCGAAGGCTTTCAGGCACCTGAATGTTTCCCAGTCCGGACATCAGATCAGAGGAAATGTTCTCTAGCTGTAGGCAGCTTTATCGTGCCAGCAATGGTCTCCATGTCATTATCATGCCCGCAAGGCATCTTGGGAAGTCAGATTCCTGCCTGGTAATTAAGGCGTGCCAAGCATCTGGGCTCTGGCTGTCCGTCACAGATTAAGGACTCGCTGTCACCTGCGGCTGGCATGCTGAAAATAGGAAATGTTGCTTAAAGGAAACCTACGCTA
Organism: Aquarana catesbeiana; assembly: GCF_042186555.1. Lineage (NCBI taxonomy): Eukaryota > Metazoa > Chordata > Amphibia > Anura > Ranidae > Aquarana > Aquarana catesbeiana. The sequence continues at coordinate 37,492,262 of NC_133330.1, forward strand.
ACAAAAAATATAAAGGCCGCTACTGCAGATCTCTCCTTCCAAAAAATGATAGGTGGCTGGTTGCCATGCTGATCCCGTGGATTCAGTACTTTCTGAGACATTCTGGAAGGTTGTCTCCTGTCTAGGCTGGCCCTTATATGTGTGTGTGCATGTGACATAGGGACCTTACATTGTAAGCTCCTTGAGTGCAGGGAGCCATGTAAATGGACAGTATATAAAGCACTGTGTAATTCTTGGTGCTATAAAAAAAAATACCTTTTACAATCAGATTGCATAATGTCTATACAGTCTCCTTTGGAGTTACCAAAACTCTATAATGTGGGTTCCTTCCTAAGCAGTCAATTTAATAATTGTAAAGTCAAAAAGAACCCCAAGTTTCTTTACCTTTAAAAGTTGGTGCTACAACACATTTTAATGGGAAGCCATAGTTCTATTTTACATTTGGCTGGATGGTTTCTGTATCTTTTCAAACCACTAGAAGCACTGTACATTGTTCTGAAACCTCATCACCGCTGTCCATGGTCCTGAAACCGCATTACCGTTGTCCATGGTCCTGAAAACCCACCACCGCTGTCCATGGTCCTGAAACCTCATCACTGCTGTCCATGGTCCTGGAACACCATCACCGATGTCCATGGTTCTGAAACCTCATTACCGCTGTCCACAGTTCTGAAACCTCATTACCGCTGTCCATGGTCCTGAAACCTCATTATCGCTGTCCATGGTTCTGAAACCTCATTACAGCCATCCACGGCTCTGAAACCTCATTATTGCTGTCCATGGTTCTGAAACCTCATTACAGCCGTCCACGGCTCTAAAACCTCATAACACTGTCCATGGTTCTGAAACCTCCTTACCGCTGTCTATGGTTCTGAAACCTGCTTACCGCTGTCCATGGTTCAGAAACTTCCTTGCCGCTGTCTATGGTTCTGAAACCTCCTTACCGCTGTCCATGGTTCTGAAACCTCATTACTGCTGTCCACGGTTCTGAACCAAAAGGGAGCCAATAAGAGACGTTCATGGTCAGGGCTAACTTACACATTGGGGCCCATACACATTTGTGCTTTATGTTGCCACAACACATTGCAATGCACCTGCTCTCTGCATCTTGCATTGCCATGCCATTCATTATGACTGGCACCTCAATGCATTATAGAGCACAACACACTGCAGTGCTTCACAAGGCATATATCAAGGTTTGTGGTGCGCTGCTTCTTGAAAAAAAATGCCATGCTTAAACATTTGCTTTACGACTTGAACAGAACTGAAGCCATTGGATGAGCATGATAGTCAGATAAGTAGCATTTTCTGGAGGAGGTTGGCAGTGGCAGCCTCTAGATTTGTCTCAGCGCAGGTTTCCTTTAACAAAGCTCTGAGTCTTAAAATCTTGTTGTCGTTACTGTCAGTGCCCCAACTGCCTTTCAATCAGCGCTCTGCCTCTGTGAACACATACAATTGATGAGACAGAGTCAACAAGTGAGGAATTCATAACGATGGCTGGACACATTTCCATATAAATAACACGCACACCCGGATGCTCATGGCTGCACCTCGGTGTACGGTACCATGGAGGCTGCCTCATAAATCCCACCTGCACCACATATTTTTTATATGCCCAGCTCTACTTGGCTCTGCCATCACAGCTCAGCATCCACTAATACCTGAAATGAGACTACATCATAGTATAGGGACAGCAACTGAGACCATTGCCCGGCAGCCAATCAAAAGTCTGCTTTCAAGAGCCCTACTATATTAATGCCCAACTCCAGCCAACACTTTTTTTTAGCTGTGTACAGGGGGGAAAAGAGTCGGAACACCTATCAAATTCTTACTACTGCCAGTTTCCCAGGGACAGCGACTTGCAGCCTTCATCAAGTGATAACGCAGGAACATAATTATAAATGTTGTCATTAAATGAAGTGCCTGAACAAGGACCTTAAAGGCATAGTCCACCCTTGCAACCATGTTTCATGGAGCATTCATTAGGCTCTCACCCCTTCCAGTATCCCAGGAACAGCAGCTTGCAGCCCCATCAAGGGCACAAGTAAAAACGCACACAATTGGGAGAAAGTTGTCACCCTAGGAAATGCCAGAACAAGGACCTTAAAGGCATATTCCTCCTTCGGGACCATGTTTTATGGAAGATCTATCAGGTTCTTACTCTTGCCAGTGACCTTGGGACAGAAGCTTGAAAGCACCATCAAGTATTCAAGGGACAACACAGGAACACAATCGGGAGAACGTTGTCACCATAGAAAGTGCCTGAACCCCATAACAAAAGGTTTGTACCTACATACCAACCTGGGACGGGATCTGAGCAATGCATGAGACTACGCATTGCACTAGGGATGGGTGAACAGTTTGGCCCGAACATTGGCTGTTCGCACGTTTGCCGAACAACCGAATTATCAGGGCGTTTGACCGTTTGTTCAGCCCCCCGAATGAGCACAGTACACTGGACCGCACAGTGCATTAAAAGCCCCGATTGGCTGAAGCACTGAAAGCTTTGCTCAATCAGGGGAACTCCACGCAAAATAAAAAAAAAACGGCATGGGTTCCCCCTCCAAGACCATACGAGGCCCTTCAGTCTGGCATGAATTTTAAGGGGAACCCCCACGCCAAAAAAACGGTGTGGGGTTCCCCCCAAAATCCATACCAAACCCTTATCCGAGCACACAGCTCAGGAGGTCAGGAAAGGGGGTGGGGAGTGCCCCCCCCATCTGAACTGTACCAGGCCGCATGCCCTCAACATGGGGGGATGGGGTGTTGATGGTGACAAGGGCCTCTTTCTGACAACCCTGTCCGTTGGTTATCGGGGTCTGCGGGGGGGCTTATCAGAATCTGGAAGCCACCTTTAATAAGGGGCATTTCTTCTCCCTCTGTCCGCTGTCTTGTGCTGGTTCTTCTCCCCTCTCTGGTTCTTCTCCCTCTGTCCGCTGTCTTCTGCCTCTGCTGGGTCTTCTCTACTGTCTTCTCGCTTTTTTGCCCAGGTTTTCTCTGCTGTCTTCTCCTCTGTCTTTTCTGCTGTCTTCTCGCTCTTTTGCTGGGTCTTCTCCGCTGTCTTCTCCCTCTGTTCTTCTTCTGATGTTGACACTCTCTCCTGCTCTAATGCTAGATGCGCGGTGTGCTGCTACTTATATTGGCATGGGGCAGGGTCACCGGGTGACATCATATGGAGGCCCCACCCCTTATGATGTCACCGCACAGTGCATGATGGGACGGTGATGTCATAAGGAGGCAGGGCCTCCATATGACGTCACCCGGTGACCCCGCCCCATGCCAATATAAGTAGTGGCACACTGCGCACCCAGCATTTGAACAGGAGAGAGCATCGAGTCAACATCGAGTCAACATCGGAAGAACAGAGGGAGAAGACAGCAGAGAAGACCCGGCAAAAGAGTGAGAAGACAGCAGAGAAGACCCGGCAGAGGCAGAAGACAGCGGACAGTGAGAAGAACCGGAAAGGGCTAAAAGACCCGGCAGAGGCAGAAGACATTGCCAGAAGAGGGAGAAGAGCCAGAGAGGGAAGAGGAAGTCAGAGGAGACACTGGAGCTGTCTTAATAAATTACTTTAAAAACCTGTGCACTGCATTTTATTTTTGACACTTTTTTTTGGTGAATGAGTAGGGGTACAATGTACCCCATACTCATTCACATAGGGTGGGGGGGCGGGATCTGGGGGCCCCCTTGTTAAGGGGGGCTTTCAGATTCCAATAAGCCCCCCGCCCGCTGACCACGACAACCAACAGCCAGGGTTGTCGGGAAGAGGCCCTTGTCCTCATCAACATGGGGACAAGATGCTTTGGGGTGGGGGGTGCAAGGCCTTCCCTGCCCAAAAGTACCCATCCCCCCATGTTGAGGGGGGGGGGTTCGGTTCAGTAGGGGGTGGGTGCTCGCCAGGCTGCGTACTCGGATAAGGGTTTGGTATGGATCTTAGGGGAAACCCCACACCGTTTTTTCGGTGTGGGGTTTCCCTTAAAATTCATGCCAGACTGAAGGGCCTGGTGTGGTCATCTTGGAGGGGGAATCCATTCCGTTTTCTTTTTTTTATTTTGCGTGGGGTTCCCCTTCAAGATCATCAGAGCACAAGTCGCATGCCAAAGTCGGATCAGTCAAGACGGCGATCCAGCTTTGATCCGACTTCAGTGATATTCAATGGGCTGAAGTAGGATCAAAATCTGACCAAAGTAGTACAGGGAGCATTTTCAAAGTCGGACCGACTTGTGTCGGACCAGTTAAGATGGCTCCCATAGGGAAACATTGATTTTCACACGTCATGCAACATGAGCTCCCAATGTCGGAGCGTTTGTTGTACAAGTGTGAACCCAGCCTCAGCCACTTGCTCCTTGATGATGCACAGCCATTACTTGATTCAGATGTTGGTTCTGAGGCTGAGGTTGAGGAAGGCAGAAACATGAGCATACAGAGAGGGGAGAACACTGGTACACAAGTTGGCAGTCATGTTCCTCCATCCGCAGCATATTGCCAAGTTGTCTCCAGTGGTAATGAGGATAGAGGAGATGATGATGATGATGATGAGGTCACTGATGCGACTTGGGTTCTAGATAGAACAGAGGAGTAAAGTGAGGGTGAAGCACAACCCCAACGAGGCAGCCATCATGGAAGAGTAGAGAGCAGCCACCGTATATCATTACATTGTGGAGCTGTTATCTCCTGGCCCACTCCCCACAGCTCAGCTGTTTGGGCCATTTTTAGCACATGTGCAGCCAACCGCACTGTTGCAATTTGCAAATTTTGTCTCAAGCACATCAAGCATGGCAAAAACACCAGCCATTTGGGTACCACATTCTTGGCAAGGCATTTAACCTTCCACCACTCAGCCCGTTGAAGCTACACAAAAGGGGCTCAAAACTGTTCCTCCTCCTTACTCACCTCAGTCTGCCCCCGCTATACCTCATGACTTCTCAGCAGCTCCCACTGACAGGGATGATGATATAGTGCAGGTTGTCCCAGGTCCTTGCAGCACATCTGCCAGCAGCACACCACCAGCTGTAGATTATTGCTGGCAAATTTCTCTGCCCCATCTGCTGCAGTGGAAAAAAAAATACAGTCACTGCCACCCACATGCCGAGAGTCTAAATGCAAGCTTGTCAAAGTTGCAGGCTCTACAATTTCTACCTTTCCTTCTGAAGGATTCTACCCCCTTTCATGAATTTGCAGAATGTGCTGTACCACAACGGCAAGTTCCCAGTTGCTATTTCTTTTCACATAAGGCCATTCCAGCTCTGTTCCATCACATGGAAGGCGATGTTGTGGCATCATTGGGCAAGGCAGTCAGTCGCAAAGTCCATGTTACTGCTGACACGTGGTCCAGCAAGCATGGTCAGGGTGATATATTTGGTTCACAGCACACTGGGTAACTCTGCTTGCAACTCGGAAGGATACAGGACAGGGCTTAGTGCTGCAGCTTGTTGTGCCCCAATGTCTCCATACAGCTAGTGGTGATGATGCCAGATTTGTCAGCTCTACCTCCTCCTCCTGCTGCTCTGTGTGCAAGCCCTCCTCTGCTGAATTGTCCTATTAACCACAAGTACCCCCTAAGCATTCAAGGGGCTATTCAATGAGTCAGGCTAAAAGGTGCCATGCAGTGCTTCAGCTGGTTTGTCTAGGGGACAGGAACCACACCAGAGCAGAGATTTTTGCAGCTCTGCAGGGACAGGCCCAGAGGTGGTTCATGCCATGCCAGCTGGAGCCAGGAATGGTGGTGTGTGATAACAGCACAAACCTCCTGTCCGCCCTTAGACAGGGAAAGCGACACATGTGCCATGCTTGGCACATGTCCTCAGTTCAGTGGTGCAGCATTTTCTAAAAAGGTACCCAAAGTTGGAAGATCTGCTAAAGCAGGCCAGAAGAGTCTGTAGCCATTTTAGGCGGTCATACACAACCAGTGCTCGGTTGGCTGAAAATCAGCGGGAATTCCACCTGCCCATAAACCGCCTAATTTGTGACATGCCCACCAGGTGGAACTCGACTTTGGCAATGCTGCGGCAGCTGCACATGCAGCAGAGGGCCATCAACGAGTACCTGCGTGAGTATGGCACAACGACAGGCTTAGGCCAGCTCGGCTTTGTTTCCCCATGCCAATGGCTGCTCATAAAGGATGCAAGCACTGTACTGTCACCATTTGAAGAGGCCACAAGGATAGTGAGCTGTGACAATGCATGCATCAATGACACAATCCCTGTCGTGTTCCTGCTGGAGTAGACCCTGGGTGGCATTATGGACAAGGCACTTGAGGCAGAGCAGCCGGAGGAAGAGAAGGACTTCCTTTCCTCTCAAGGCCCACTTTATGCAGACACCATTGTTCCTATGCCACAGAAAACACAAGAAGAGAGGGTGAAGGAGGATTCTGGCAGTTTTGGAGGCATTGAAGCAGAGGAAGACATATGTCAAACAGTAAGAGATGGTTTTCCATCCACAGAACCCTTGGGAGTAGTACGTGGCTGGAAGGAGGCAGTTCCAGATACTAATAAAGGTGTGTATAGAGGGCACTCTAAATAGCAAAACTGAGCAGATAGATGTCCTTAGTGGGAGTAAAATATTCTAACGATGAGGAGCCTTCATGCACTTAGGGCTGCACTCAAAGAGGAGAGCAATCTCTAGTATATAAAACAAAACAGAAAGAGGTGCCTCTGCGGGGAGTATTAAAACTTTTAATACCCTAAAGGGATTAAAAACACTTACAGGATGGATGATTAAAGGGGTGCATCATAAGTAAAGTGGAGCAGGTGATCCGACATCAAGGTGGTCCCAGTGTGTGTCAACAATTCCCAGAGATGATGATAGTCAGCAGCATGCGATCTCAGAAGGGCCAGCAGGGTGGAGCCGCAGCTCTTAAGCCACCGATGGAGCAGCCACGCTGCCGGGATCAGCGTGGAACGCAAGTCCCGGAAGTGACATCAGCGTGAGGGGCCATTGGCTGGAAGAAGGAACCAATCAGTAGTTCCGAAAGGCATCTCATTTTGATGACACCACTTCCGGTTTGCGGTCCACAATGGTTGTCGGTCCCCTTCCGCTGACATCACCTCCTGGACTTGCTTTCCGGCTGCTCCATCGGTGCCTCTAGAGCTGCGGCTTCCCCCTGCTGGCCCTTCTGAGATCGCATGCTGCTGACTGTCATCATCTCTGGGAATTGTTGACACACACTGGGACCACCTTGATGCCGGATCATCTGCCCCACTTTACTTATGATGCACCCCTTTAATCATCCATCCTGTAAGTGTTTTTAAACCTTTTGCGATATTAAAAGTTTTATTACTGCACTTAGAGGTACCTCTATCTGTTTTGTTTAGTTCCAGATACTATAATCCTCGGTGACCCAGAGGAGTCTTCTCATGCCTCCGCAAATTTGTGGTGCATGGGCTCCCTCATGTTTCAAAGTCTGCGAAAGGACCCAAGAATACGTGCTGTAAAGGAGAAGGATTGCTATTGGTTGGCAACCCTCCTTGACCATCGTTACAAGGGCAAAGTCTCAGAGCTCATCCTGTCCCCACAGAGAGTGCAGAACATGAAATCTCTTGAGGGCACCTTAAAGAGCAGTTAATCTAATGCTTATCCTGAATCTGGTAGGTTACCGTGTCATGGAAAACGTAGTTTTGAGGCTTCTGTTGGTCAAGAGAGGAGTGGTGGAGCTTTTATACACAGTACAGGTGTGCCACTACAGGTAGACTAAGGGGACCCCCAGGCACTGTATTGAAAGGAATTTTTCATTTTTATGCTTTCATTTTCAGCATTAAGAGATCCCTGCTCATTTAACCGCTTGTCGCCCGCCGGCTGCCATATGACGGCCAGGCGGCGCGGCTCTCGTTCTGGGAGGGCGTCATATGATGCCCTCGCCTTCCCTGCCCACCCGCCATGTCACTGGGCACCCGATGCACGTGCCCGGTGGCCGCGATGTCCGTCGGGCACCTGCGATTGCCCGGTAACATGGCAGGACCGTGGATCTGTGTGTGTAAACACACAGATCCACGTCCTGTAGGAGAGGAGAGGAGACCGATGTGTGTTCTCAGTACAGAGCAACACCGATCGGTCTCCTCCCCTTGTGAGTCCCCTCCCCCTTCAGTTAGAAACACTCCCTAGCAACACAGTTAACCCCTCGATCACCCCCTAGTGTTAACCCCTTCCCTGCCAGTCACATTTATACAGTAATCAATGCATTTTTATAGCACTGATCGCTGTATAAATGTGAATGGTCCCAAAAATGTGTCAAAAGTGTCCGATGTGTCCGCCACAATATTGCAGTCGTGATAAAAAATCGCAGATCGCTGCCATTACTAGTAAAAAAAAAAAAATAATAAAAATGCTATAAATCTATCCCCTATTTTGTAGACGCTATAACTTTTGCGCAAACCAATCAATATACGCTTATTGTGATTTTTTTTACCAAAAATATGTGGAAGAATAAGTATCGGTCTAAACTGAGGAAAAAAATTGTTTTTAAAAAAAAAAATTGAATATTTATTATAGCAAAAAGTAAAAAATATTGTGTTTTTTTTCAAACTTGTCATTCTTCTTTTGTTCATAGCGCAAAAAATAAAAACCGCAGAAGTGAGCAAATACCACTAAAAGAAAGCTCTATTTGTGGGGAAAAAATAATAAAAATTTCATTTGGGTACAGTGTAGCATGACCGCACAATTTTCATTCAAATTGTGACAGCGCTGAAAGCTGAAAAATGGCCTGGGCAGGAAGGGGGTGAAAGTGCACTGTATTGAGATGGTTAAAAATGATATTTTTTACAAACTTTTTTTTTCATTGATACATGTTCTCCAGGGCAGTACCCGGACTCCCATGCCAATTGGGATGCAGCGGCTGCACAGACAGATCCGTTGCTCCCAATTTGACGTCTGTGTTGGTGCGGGTACGTGTCCCTGAGCTGTTTGCATTTGGAAACTTGCGCCCATGTGGATGTCAAACTGGGAGCAGCAGCTGTGTCTGTGCTACAATATGGTACGCCCCATGTGAACAGGGTCTTATTCCTTCTGTAAACCTATAAAGCCTTCCAGAATTTTTCTGAAGATGTCATGATAGTCTTACATAGTACGCAAAGAATGGGAGACCACCTATATCACGCCTCTAATGGTAAACTCACTACGGTGGGTCGCCATATAGGTCTACATCACAGATCTCAACCCGGAGTTGTTAAATTCTTGGTTTTGGAGGTTGTCCCAGAAGACCCTCGACTGGGACAGAGTGATTTTGAGGCGCGAAACCATCTGGATTGAGCAGCTGAATATCCACACCCCACCTGGCCTCAATGAAGCCCTTTCATACGAATCCTATCTATGAACAATTTGTTCCCTGATTCCACCTTTTCTGATTTTGGCTCTCTACTCTTCTCTTCCCCTCTCTCCGGTTTCTGTGTCTCTGATGACCAGGATGGCTATTGAATGCTAATTGGGTCAGGTATATATCCCAAATAATTTCTATTTTAATTTTAGGATCCATCTGCAATTGGGTGCGATCCTGTGTGGTGAGATCATGATTGGTGACAAATTACCTTTATTGTCCAACTTATGCTGTATTGGCTTTTTTTTTTGCTTGCTTGGCTTTCGTGTGCATCTTGGGCACAAACTAGGGGGGGATCTTCTGCCGTGGCCGTGTCTTTGAGACGCACACATCGCTTCACTACCTTTGACACTTAAACATTTGCTTTACATATCAACTTCTGGTGTCGGGCATGCTTTACCTTGGGATTTGGGGCGGCTTGAGGTGTTACTCCACCCAATGGTGGACATGCGTCTCGCCGTTGGGAGGTGGGCCTTCAATCCCTTGGATGGCCCTTCCTCCCTCTTCCTTCATTGGCAGCTTTGTGCCACCTTTTGTGTGGGTCACGAGCGTGTTCGCACACAGTGGCAACCTGATCATGAGTGTCACGCATCTGCGCACGCATCGTGGGCAAGATGGATCAGGTGATGTCGGCCGCCGGCGTAAGTCGGCGCACCGACGTGCATCTGATTGGAGGCCCTATAAAGAGATGCCTATGGCGGTTCTTATTGCAGATGGCCGCCATCGGGGAAAGGCTTCAATCCAACACCTGTAAGGTAGGACTGGTTTATTTGATGGTTGTAATCGCACACCTTAATGATGAGGAAGTAATTGATACCCCTCATCGTTCCTTGCTATATGACGGTAGTTGCAGGCATGGACCGACAGTCCTTGCTCCTGCATATACTGATTATACCTCTTTTCAGTTTAATGTTGCAGGGGAATTACCTATTGGCAGTGTTTTGAATGCTGGATATCATCTGTGCCATAGCCCATCTACCCATCCTTGCTGCACGTCATGTTTTGAATTTTGTTCATGGTCCCCGGGTGTCCTACTCTTCATACGCCATCTATTGGTTGGGTCCAATCTCTAAATTAATAGATATGTCCTCATCCCTTTCCCTCTCCCACCCTATCCCCTTCCCCCCTCTCTCTTACTGATCAAACCCTCCCTCCTTCTTTCCCCCCCTTCCCCCCCTCTTTTCCCTACTTCCCCCTCTCCTTTTTCCCTTTCACCCCCCCTCCTTTTTTACACCCCCCCTCCTTTTTCCTTTTGTTTCCGTTTGAGGTTAAACAGACCCACATATATATATATATATTTCTCATATATAATTTAAATATTTTTTTCAGTTGTTTTGTTTTGCATATTTTCAGTGCCCCCCGTGTTCGCCGCGGGGGGGATTACCCAGTCAGGGTGCCTCAAATTGTGCCTCCCATTACCCTCATTTTGGGTTCCCATTGGTAAGCCATGCCCGACTATAATACTCCAAATTACCAGATTACTTATATTGATGTTTAGTGTACCCCCCTTTCATTATATGTGACTGTATAACTTTAAGATTGTATCTCTTTATAGATGTTTAAGGTTGACTCCTCCTGAAGAAGCAAATATTTTCGTGAAACATGTTGAGTATCACGCTTGGACCTATATCTTTTGAGTCTCCACTATATTGTGGGGTTCACACCGTTTAGTCTGTACTATTTTGTCATAGTATGCAATAACTTTTTTATATATTGTTTGTATTAAATGTTTTTCAATTTTTGTTCTTTACAATAAAATAATATTTTTATATTTACCTTGTCTATTCCCTGGGTACTGAGATAGTCAATAAACAATTGCTATTGTCGTGGGGATTTTGTTGGAGTAGCCCCTGACATCCCCTGATCCTTCATCACTTTAAGCTCAAGGATGATGGTACCCGCCCCTATTTCTATATATCTTTCAGATTGAGGCATCATTTTATATTACATAGTAAGTAGGAGGGGCTTAGGGCCAAATGAAATGAGTAATAATAATCAGAGAAGGGGTGAGGTCATTGGGCGCGTGGCCAGATACTTTCCAAATGCATATGGAAGAAAGCTAAGCAAAAAGAGGCAAAGAGCTTGAGTTTGCTTAGCATCTAGACAGGAGTTTTTTATATAACTGTATGTAGCAATCATATTCCTCTGTAGGGGAAATAATGACACATGGCATCATTTAGAAGTGAGCATCCCTTTAAGAGTGCTCTGGCTGGAAGTGTGTATGGGGCAGTAATGTGCTTTCCCTGGGGTTGGCAATATTTGCAGAATTAGCCGTTCAGTCCAGGGCCTCGTGTTGTGCTCATTCCTCTTTTACGCCGATTACACTCATTTGTTACTGAGGCGAAGGTTGTTCCTATAACCACATTTGAAGGTGCCCATTTCACATTTCCGCTACATGTCAGAGACTACAGGCTGTACCATCACACGCATGAGAGCTCTGATACCTGGGAACACACATCACAACACCTCCATACACATAGAAAGTTCTGAATCACAGCAAGAAAGGATGACATTCAATCTACAGACCACAGAGGAGCATTATACTGGGATCAGCTGGATGACAGCGGACTGCTACGAGAGAGAGAGAGAGAGAGAGAGATAGACTGAATAGATAGATTTAATAGATATATACATAGAAAGAGAGATAGATAGATAGACTGACTTAATAGATAGATAGACTTAATATATAGATACATAGAAAGAGAGATAGCTAGACTAAATAGATAGATAGATAGATAGATAGATAGATAGATAGATAGATAGATAGATAGATAGATAGATAGATAGATAGATAGATAGATAGATAGATAGATAGATAGATAGATAGATAGACTTAATAGATATATACATAGAAAGAGAGATAGATAGACTTAATAGATACATAGACTTAGTAGATAGATAGACTTATTGGATAGATACATAGAAAGAGAGACAGATAGATAGACTGACTTAATAGATAGATAGACTTAATATATAGATACATAGAAAGAGAGATAGATGGACTTAATAGATAGATAGATAGATAGATAGATAGATAGATAGATAGATAGATAGATAGATAGATAGATAGATAGATAGATAGATAGATAGATAGATAGATAGATAGATAGAATAGATATATATATAGATAGATAGACTTAATAGATATATACATAGAAAGAGAGATAGATAGACTAGATAGATACATAGACTTAGTAGATAGATAGACTTATTGGATAGATACATAGAAAGAGAGACAGATAGATAGACTTAATAGATAGATAGACTTAATATATAGATACACAGAAAGAGAGATAGATGGACTTAATAGATAGATAGATAGATAGATAGATAGATAGATAGATAGATAGATAGATAGATAGATAGATAGATAGATAGATCGATAGACAGATAGATAGACTTATTAGATATAGATAGATAGATAGATAGATAGATAGATAGATAGATAGATAGATAGATAGATAGATAGATAGATAGAATAGATATATACATAGAAAGAGAGATAGATAGACTAGATAGATACATAGACTTAGTAGATAGATAGACTTATTGGATAGATACATAGAAAGAGAGACAGATAGATAGACTTAATAGATAGATAGACTTAATATATAGATACACAGAAAGAGAGATAGATGGACTTAATAGATAGATAGATAGATAGATAGATAGATAGATAGATAGATAGATAGATAGATAGATAGATAGACTTATTAGATATAGATAGATAGATAGATAGATAGATAGATAGATAGATAGATAGATAGATAGATAGATAGATAGACTGACTTAATAGATAGATAGACTTAATATATAGATACATAGAAAGAGAGATAGTTAGACTTGATAGATAGATAGATAGATAGATAGATAGATAGATAGATAGATAGATAGATAGATAGATAGATAGATAGATAGATAGATAGACTGAATAGATAGACTTAATAGATATATACATAGAAAGAGAGATAGATAGACTTAATAAGTAGATAGATAGACTTAGATAGATAGATAGATAGATAGATAGATAGATAGATAGATAGATAGATAGATAGATAGACTGAATAGATAGATAGATAGATAGATAGATAGATAGATAGATAGATAGATAGATAGATAGATAGATAGATAGATAGATAGATAGATAGACAGATGATAGATAGATAGATAGATAGATAGATAGATAGATAGATAGATAGATAGATAGATAGATAGATAGATAGATAGAGAGATAGAGAGACAGATAGATAGATAGATAGATAGATAGATAGATAGATAGATAGATAGATAGATAGATAGATAGATAGATAGATAGATAGATAGATAGATAGATAGACTTATTAGATATAGATAGATAGATAGATAGATAGATAGATAGATAGATAGATAGATAGATAGATAGACTGAATAGATAGACTTAATAGATATATACATAGAAAGAGAGATAGATAGACTTAATAAGTAGATAGATAGACTTAATAGATAGATAGATAGATAGATAGATAGATAGATAGATAGATAGATAGATAGATAGATAGATAGATAGATAGATAGATAGATAGATAGATAGATAGACTTAATAGATAGATACATGGAAAGAGAGATAGATAGACTAGATAGATAGATAGATAGACTTAATAAATAGATACATGGAAAGAGAGATAGATAGACTAGATAGATAGATTTAATAAATAGATACATAGAAAGATAGATAGATAGACTTACTAGACATAATAGATAGACTTCATAGATAGATAGACAGATAGATAGATAGACTTAATGGATAGATACAAAGAAAGAGAGATAGATAGATAGAATAGATAGATAGAATAATGTATTACAGTATAGCTATGTAATGGTATTGTAGGATTATGTATGAGAAGTCATTGATAGATATGTATACATGATTTGTGTATCTCTGGGGATCAGACATTGGAATAGATCTGGGGGGAGATGAGATGTCAGACCTCCAGCATTGTGAGTGATTCCTCCAATCTCTGTCCATATGTCGCCTTCATTCCCCCTCACTGCCGGCGGATCGCAGAGCTTCTCCGGAACATTTCATGCTGTTTTCTATGGGGGCCGGCTTGTAATGGGAAGACTTTAACCCCTGAGCTGCCAGGCTCCCACTCATCATCATCATATTATTATTGCTGTCATTATTCATACCCCCCCCTATTCTCCCCCTGTTGCGCTGCACCCTGCATTAACCCCATCCGCCAACAATCTGTAGTCATTTTCCGCTCCGCTGGGTCTTGGATTGGAATCCACTGTTAATTGAGGGAGTCCAGCAATCCGCTGAAGCCAGCAGAAGTAATTAAGAGAGATCCAGCAGAAGATTTTTTTTCTCCAAGCATCAGCTGTGATTAAGGAGAAACAAGCTGGCCGTACTCCCCATCAGTCCTCAATACAAGGAAGGTCTTTGGTACTGAGGATACTGACATGTCTACAATGTTACATATACAGGAGTTGTATACACAGATTTGGGTTGGATACAATGAAAGATGTCATATTTTTCACCCTTCATTTACATCTATGCATTGTGGGAATGCACACATTAAAATGCATGTTACCAAAACACATGTTACATGCGTTGGCGCACTGCAATGCCATTCATTTTGAATATCACCCAAAAGCATTACAGGCCTCGTTCACACGTGCAGTGATTTTGTAAACGCCCCTGCGTTGGATCGATTTTCAGAGGCAGTCAAGAGTCAGGTGACAGGCATACAGGAGTTAATACCCCGCCTTCTGACTGCCCATGAAAAGCGTGGGGTTGCGTCATGTTTTTAGCATGCCCCCAACTGCACCCCCTTCAGCTGCAATGTCAGAGAGCAGAGAGGGTGTTCACATGCTTCACTTCACTCCTATGGCAAAAATTATCCAACATATTGCCATAGGCGTGCGCACAGGGTATGCCGGATGTGCCTGGGCACACCCGATTCACTCCATGAGCATTAGCATTATCACTCTGTGTGTCAGCAGGAAGATGGGAAAGATCTCCCTCTTACCGGCTCTGCCATAAGAGAAGTGTTTACGCACTTCTCTTTTACTGTGCCAGTAGGGGGATCAATGTGCCGGGGTCATATATATGTAGACACACACAAACGTGTTTGAGCTTTAGGGTGCACACCCTAATGCAATAGGCTGTGCATAGCTATGCATATTGCAATCAGTGGGGTGGCAAGCCCACTGAACACAACCTATTCAAGCGAATGGGGAACCTCGGCAAACACCCTACAACTGCATGCAGTGCAATGGGGTTAAAACAGGCGGTGAGGAGGCATCACATCGCCTCCTCACCACCTGTCGATTGCCTCTGAAAAGCGTTCAAAACACAGATCGCTTTTCAGAGGAGCGGCGGGTTTAGGTTCAATAGGATTTATTGTCTTATCAACACAAAAAAGACAAAGAAGTAACAAGGTATAAACCAGTAGGCACACTGGCATATTGAGCGCGTGTTGCATAGTTGTTAACGAGGTATTCTATACAGCATACATAAATACGTGGAGGACAAATCAAGTCAATGCCATTTATTTCGGAGTAATGAACTTATTGCGTTCTATACACGGTTCCTGAAAACCTAAACACCCCGATGGGAGCAGACTGTGTCCTATGGGATGGGGGCACCACTTTATGTGTCGTTTAAGATAAAATAAGTTTTGTTATCAACACAATAATAGGGAAGTACGTAGATAATAATATCCAGAATTTCCAAGCGCAAAAACATTGGTGTACAATCATGACAATTTAGAATGGCACTGAGTGGTAATAATGTTCACATGTAAGGAACTAGAATACTAGTAGCTCCAAAATAAAATTATGTTCACCTGAGGTAAAGGTGTAGATAAGAAAGAGATAGACGGTAACGAAAAAGGAAAAACACAAAAAAGAAGAGAATATATGGAAGAGGAAGGGGGGGGAGACAGCAAGCCCTGTTCAAGGGGGGATTAAAATAGGAAAGGCAAGAGCAGGGACTCTAAATGTTGTTATGGGGGCCAACGAAGAGTTCCTATCAAAGAGATTCTATGTTTTAATTTCTCTGATGCGGAGTAATGCCTCCAGATACTCCAGGTAGTAGAGAATTTGTCCCACTTATCCAGGGCTTTGGCTTGCATCCCCTCCATAAGCATGATATCGTTCATCTCACTTACCCACTCTAAGAGGGTTGGAGGGGAGGTGTTTTTCCAGTATCCAGAGATCAATTTCCTACCTGCACTGAGAAATAATTTCAAAAGACTAGACTTCTGGGATTTTATTGAGCCTGGGAGTAAGGATAAAAGGGCGATGGAGGGGGAAGGCGTTAGTGGTTCTTCATATATTTTGGTGAATATTTGGAAAATCTGTAACCAGAAGGGGAAAATACCTATGCACTCCTACCAAGCATGAAGGTAAGTGCCTCTCTTCGAGTGACATCTCCAGTAGACATCCATGGCAGAGGGAAACATAAACTTTATATTAGTTGGGACTCGATACCACGTGGATACCAGCTTGTAATTTTTTTTCTGAGTATAGCCTGAGATAAATGACTTGTGAGTGAATAGAAAGGCTTTGTGCCAGTCCTCATCTGATATGTCTATCCCCAGCTCCCCAGACCAGATCTTGGTAAACTTTGGTAAGGTACAATGTGTGTGGTGAAGGATCAGTTTATATATTGCTGATAGGGTGTGGCGAGGGACTTCGGGCATTAAGCATAACTATCCAAAGCCCGTTAGGGGTCCATGTATTTGTTTCGAGTCATATAGTAGTTCGGCACAGGGATCACGTCATATAGTATTCGGCACAGGGATCACGTGCCTTCCTCTGGGATCACGTGCCTTCCCCCAGAGGAAGGCACGTGATCCCTGTGCCGAATACGCGTTGGGGAGGGGTAGGACGGAGCTGTCAGCAGTGGAGGAGACATCATACACCACACCGCACGCCATTTGAATTGCAGCTTGTTTTTATGCTTGTAAAGTTTAGTGCACTGGAGCACCCACTCAATGTGAGTACCCTCCTGGAGGAATTTCTTTTAATCAAATAAATTATCCCAGCTTTATTACACCATGGAGTTCTCCTTTCTTTTCTATACATGTGGATTCTGGCTGCATCTATGAGGATTGTATTCACATCATTCCATCCTGAGGGAGCCCAGGAGTGGCCCCATTGCGTGTTTGACACAGTTTAGTTACTGGGTCACACGATCAGAGGTGAGCGCAAACACATGTGGGGTGTCACGGGAGAGCACATATTGTTTGCTGTGATTTGGGCACCATTCAGAAGAATTCTGAGGAACATTTATTTCATGGACACTGTTTGTGCACACTTTTTTGAGTTTGAACCCGCTGATTGAGTTGGACACTTGTAATACACAGGATAGCACCTGGCTTTTTATTTATGCACGGTGCACTTTCAATGGTTTATATTACTATTTGCACAATGTTACATGCACTTTGAGGTTTTATATAAAAGATTGCACATATTCATATTTAACTACACATGTATGTTTTAATAGCATATTTATAGTGATTTAATTTAATATTTTTGCACGTCATATCTTATTTTATTCTATTTTTTATGCGCAGGCACAATTATTTTTATGCATTTGTTTCATTTAGATTTATTATTTACCTAAATTTGTTTAGTCAAATTTGTTTAATTTGTTTATTTTGTTTTCGGAATTTGTTTTGTTTATTCAAATTTAAATCGATTAGAATTTTTTGAATTGCATTCAAATCAAATTTATTCTATTCGAAATATAATTTTGGAAGATGGTTATATTCTTTCTAATCCATTCTATTCTATTATACTGTTTTTTCTATTCTATTCTGTTTTTTTTTCTTTTCTATTCTAGTCAATTCTATTCTTTTATTTTCTATTCTATTCTTTTCTATGCTATTCAAATTTATTTAATTCAAATTTTGAGAAATGGTTATATTTTTTTATTTTCTATTCTTTTTATTTTCTATTTTCTATTCTTTGTTTTCTATTCTTTATTATTTTCTATGTTTTTATGTTATATTCTTTGAAATTCAAATCTCAGAAGATGGTTATATGCTTTCTATTTTATTCTATTCTATTCCTTTATGTTCTATTCTATTTTTTTCTATTCTTTTATTTTCTGTTCTGTTTTACTTTATGATATGTTATTCTTTTATTTTCTATTTTATTCTTTTCTCTTCTATTTTATTCTCTTTGGAAATTCAAATTAAATTCAAAAACTATTCAAATCGAAAACTATTCAAACTCGATTTGAAAACTATTTGAATTTCGTCTCAAATTTTCATTCGTTATTTCGAAATAATTTTAAATTTCTGAATACCGAAAAATGTGTCCAAATTTTAATTCAGAAAAGAAACAAATCGCACATGTGTAGAAATCAATCATTTATTGATTGATTGATCAAGTGTGTATGGCCACCATTAGACAAGGGTGTGGATTGGTCGAATTTACTTGAAGGGCACCGTTGTCAAGTGGCACTACCTACCAATGACGTCAATAACGTCATGTGTCAAAGCAATAATGGCAATATAATAAAAACATGTTTTCAGTGCAATTTTAATAACTAGCCCCCCCCCCCACACACACACACACACACACACACACACACACACAAATACATTAGACATGCTGACCCCTCTGTCTCTAGATCAGTGTATCTCAACTCCAGTCCTCAAGGCGCCCCAACAGGTCATGTTTTCAGGATGTCCCTCAGATGAAACAGTGGTAATTACAAAGGCAGTGAAACTGATCAGATCACCTGTGCAAAACAATGGGAAGCCTGAAAACATGACCTGTTCTGGTAAAAATATGTGCGTTGGTATCTCTAAAAATGCTAGGTGCCTGGCACTGATCAGGGACAAGCATGCACCTAGTGGACTCCTGATCTGATCTGCATAGTTGCTTCTTGTTAGGGTCTGCTGGCATTGCAGTCGGGCAAACAGCATTTTCGTGAAGTGGTCGGCAATGGTGGCCAGGTGTTTCCTCAATCCTCCCCATCTGTGCAGGGCTTGGAACTGGCATGCAGAATGTGTTATCACATGTGCATAGTCAATATGTACACACATACTGGGGGCGAGCTTAGACAGGAGCCAATTAACCTACCAACATGGCTTCGGAGTGTAGGAGGAAACTGGAGTACATGGAGGAAAGCCACACAAGCACAGGGAGAATATGCAAACTCAATGCAGACAGTGACCTGGCTGGGATTTGAATGGCGGTTCACCAGTGCTGCAAGGCATGAGTGCTAACCATCTAACACATAACTTATGAGCTGCATCACCAGGGGTCCTTGGTTCAAATCTCAGCTAAGATACTGTCTGCATGGAGTTTGCATTTTCTTCCTCTGTCTGAATGAGTTTCCTTCATGTGCTGCTCACAATCTGATTGCACACTCCCCTTTAAAGCAGAACTGAAGATCCACTGTAATAGAGGGCAAGCAGGAAGGATTTTTCTTGCAGAAGAGGCATATCTTCTCCTGCACTGTACCTGCGCAACTCAGCTTACAGCGCCGGACCAGTCTCTATGTGTTCGGAATGATGGCCTCTTGCACATACCACATCATACCACACCAGCCAGTGAAGACAGCTGAAGACCGACACACAGAAGAAGATGCTGGCGCCAGTGAGGGACCATTGGAACACAGAGTCAGGGTCGCTAATAAGGCAGTTCAGCCAGCCCCCCTGTACTGGGCCCCGGGCCCTATCAGTTCAAAAAGGGGGGCCCAGGCACCTGTTGAGCAGGAGGGTCGGCTGTACTGTCTTATTGCAGACACTGATCATCTTCTGTTCCCTCCTGCAGCGCTGCCAGCTACTCCTCCTCTCCCTCCCTCTGGCTGCACTGCAAGGGCACATGCGCCCCTTCAATCTGCTCTCTGGGCCCCCCTGTGTACACCTTTCCCCCCACAACTCTGTGCTGGCTTCCCTACTCTCCTGCAGGCACAATCATTCCTCTGTCCATTCATCACTGAATCATAGTAAACTGTGTTCTATACTTCAGTTTGTGAATGAGCAGGAAGCCTCAGAGCACTTCCTATTTATTAATCGGTGCAGCTGAGGCTTTAGAGAAAGGGACTGATAAATCTATGTCCTCTGTCACTCTTGGCCGGGGGGGGGGGGGGCTGTCAGGTAGGCTGATTTCCGTGATTTCTAACAGCAGCCCTGCAGCCCTTTAGTTCCGCTTTAAGCTAACCATACACATTACAATTTTACTTTACATTCTCCTTCAGATCTACCAACAACTTTGTAATAAAATCATTTGCCTCCCTGGATACAAAATCATAATACATAGATATGTTATATTACATTTTATATTCATTACATAAATCTAAAGGGGATTATACAAAGGTTGTAGTCATACTGTACTGTGTATGCTGATTATTACATCTACCAACAACCATGTAGTGCCAGGGCCAGTATTTGCGCGTAAATTAAGGATGTAGGCATGTAAATGCATGCTGGGATTGAAAACCGAGCAAGAGGTTCGGAAGAAGAATTTTACGGATGTGGACGTTTTATGAAAGTCTCTGTGCCTAAAGGCTTACGGTTTCAGTTTACGGAATTTTTTTTTTTTTTTTTTTTTTTACGCAGGACCTTGTTGCCAGGTTTCTGCTAGCAGGATCCTGCATAGATATCAGTATTTTATCACACACGTGTGCATGAACCCCTGAGTCAAGAAGCAATGTTCATGGTGCAGTATTGTACGCCCTACCAACAAGAACTTATCTTTCACTGCTCTATATGCAGAAAACTGACACGGATCTGGTTGCAATAGGTTACAGCAGCCTTTCTCAACCTTTTAACTCCAGAGGAAACCTTCAAATAATTATTTCTCTAATTAAACCAATTTACTGGTGGTCAGTGGGAAAAAGCCCCTTAAATTGGTGGTTATTAGAAGAATGCCTCCCTTACAGGGGTGACCAGTTAAAAGAATGCTCCCTTGCAGATAGGGAAAAAATATCATTGGTGTTATGGTGCTGGCTCTGCCAAGTGGCGTTGGCCCCAAAACTATGCAGGCACCATCAATTGAGAGGTCAATCAGCCACAGCTTTAGGAACCCCTAGCAATCTCTGGAGGAACCCTACAGTCCCACAGAACCCTCTTTGAGAATGGCTCAACGCAAGGTGACTTTATAAGGCGGCTAAAAGAGCGGTACTAGCATAGTAACCCACAGCCACCAATCAGCTCTCGCCTTTTAAGAGGTCAAAGCAGACAGCACTGAGAGAGTTGATTGTTGAATGGCTGTCATTGGATGTTGTGCAGCGCTTTACGCCACATCAGGACCAATTAGAAATAGTCTTTTAGCAAGATGAAGCCAGACTCGTGAAAGCGTGATTGGTACAATATACATCACGACACAACGCTTAGTTAATTAAGCAGAACATCCAGCACCTGATGTTCTACATAAAGCATAGACTCCTGGTTGTGGTAGAACTTCAAATCCCAGCATGCCCTAGAACCTCAAGAGCTAGAGTTGCTATAGCCTGCTTAGGGTCAGTGGTGTACAAGCTTAACATGAAGAAAATAAAGAGCGCAACAAACAATTATACTATATATGAAGTGATGGTAAATGTGAACTTTATCAATAATTAAATTAATATAGATGTGACAATAAATAAAAAGGTTCAAATAGCACAGCCAATGTACTCCTAATACAACAAAAAGTCCATATAATCAACAGAGCTATTGTGAATAAAAATTTCTTCTGTATTCATTCCAATCACTGTGATTTTCTAAAGTGCAAAAAGTGCTACAATTAGAGTTCTTCACCCGAAGTGATAAGACCTGTGGGTCTCCACCAAGTGACCCACAGGCAAGCAGTATATGTTATCTTTAAGGCATCCAATGTGTCCGACCAGGAATCACACAGCATACGACATCTACTTAGTAGAAATGCCAAATTTCCAGTCCAGGCAGTAGGGCATATATATATATATATATATATATATATATATATAGATATATATATATCTATATATATATATATCTATATATATATAGATATATATATATATATATATATATATATAGATATATATATATATATCTATATATATAGATATATATAGATATATATAGATATATATAGATATATATAGATATATATATATATATATATATATATATATATATATATATATATATCTATATATATCTATATATATCTATATATATCTATATAGATATAGATATATATAGATATAGATAGATATAGATATAGATATATCTACATATATAGATAGAGATATATATCTATATATTTATATCCTTATGTAGAGCTCATATCCCAATATCTGCAAAATTTAGCTCCTCCATACAGAGCCACAGAAAGGCATAGATAGTGTAGTAACTTTTTTTTAATCTCTTAAAATGCAGCACTTACATATCAAATGTTCAGTGTAAGATACAGCAGGAATACGAATGCAGCTTGAAGGAGAGCAGAAGCCGGTCCATCACCATAGAATAGCGCCGTGGTGTTCGGCGTGCGTCTCAGCTGTGGGGCGGAAGCGAAGGTCCGCTCTTTGCTCAAGGAACCCTTGCCACCTCTGAAGGAAACCCAAGGTTCCATAGATCCCTGTTTGAGAAAGGCTGAGCTACACTTTGAATTCCTCATCACACCACTTATCTGTGAGACAAAATTTGCTTACAGCTTAAGGAACCCTTAACACCCTTTGGAGGAACCCCAAGGTTTCATGGAACCCTAGCTGAAAAAGGCTAATACAGACCTTGAGTTCTCCATCCCACCATAAAAACCCTAGCAAGGCTGAGAAACCCTGGTTGAGAAAGGCTGATCTACACCTTGAGTTCCTCACCCCACCACAAACCCAAGAGGCAAAAATTGCTCATAGCTCAAAGAACCCCTAACAACCTCTTGAGGAATCCCAGGGTTCCATGAAACCTTGATAAAGAAAGGCTAATCCAGACCATGAGTTCTTCATCGCACCAGAAAAACTCTAGCAAGGCTAAGGAACCCTGGTTGAGAAAGGCTAATCTACACGTTGAGTTCCCCATTCCACCACATATCTGAGAGGCAAAAATTACTCATAGCTCAAGGAACCCCTAACAATCTCTGAAGGAATCCCAAAGTTCAATGGAACCCTGGTTGAGAAAAGCTAATTTAGACTTTGAGTTCTCCATCCCACCATGAAAACCCTTGCAAAGCTTATTCTAACTATCCTCTTTTTACACCGATTGCCTTCGTCCCAGCACCTACCTGCATGATACGGTGATCTCAATCTTAGTGGCAGGGACACTGGTGTGCACAGGGTCAAAGTCTCCAATGGATGCCATCTTTCTGAAGTCTGCAGGTCCAGCTGCTGCTAGGAATCTTCTGCGGTCCTGCGGTGTCCCTTGGCTGCGCTTACGCTGGTCTCAAAGCTGCATCAGCCTCTCTGTCACACCGAGGAAAGTTCTGGGACACCAGTCCATCAAAACTACAAAAGCCAAATGAGGAAGACAAAAAAAAATTATAGCGGACACCTGGCAACAACTCCCCACCTGGGTGTCTGTTGGCTACAAAGAGTCTGCAATGATTCCTGAGCCGCTCTGAGGGTCTTCCATCCCATCTAATCCCCCAGGTAGCAGGTTTTCTGGAGTAACAGTCAGCTTCATCAAAGTCACTTCATATCTGTGTCACCCAAGTTAACCCTTTCACTGCTAAAGGACACCACTGGCTTGGTCCAAAAGAAAATCTAGAATCCTCAGGCTTTTATGGCATGCTGTACAACCCTGACACCTTCTCCATAAAATGCATCATAAACAAAGAAGCGACTTCCTACTGAGAGGACCACTTAGTTATGCATCAATAATGATCTTTTCCATGCCGCTGCTTCAAGGTTCTCCTAGTGTCAAACCAGTGGCATACTGGGATTAACCCACCACAGATGTAACATGAAATTAAAATTCCATCTGAGAGCACTGAAGCCTTTCCCTCTGCTACATCTGTTACTGTTTCTCAACCACTGGTACCCAACCAAGGTATGGCATAGCATCTGACATGTCAGAGTAGAGGGCATGCTCACATGCTTAGCTCAGTGAATACAACCAACAGTACTCAATTCAGTGCAATAAGCCATAGAAACCCATCAACTGACAGTTCTAAGGGTCTTGTATACCCCAGGCAGGTGAAGGCTGAGGATCCTGCTGTAGCTTCCACACCACCATTGTGCTTTGCAAGCCCAGAAGTTTGCTCAGCTTCACCAAAGGGCTACTAACAAGCAACAAATAACAGCAGAACTGGCTCATGCTAACCTAGAAGGACCAAGAGAAGCATCCCCTGAACTTCCCCCATTGCCTTACCTGTTAACTTGCAGAGTTGCCTTGTATTCCTGGCTCATCAGCACACAGAAATCCTCAAGTGCATGCCATTATTCCATGCTTGTGCAACATTTACAGAGGATGGAAGAGGAAGGAGTCCGACTTGGTGAATATCGTACCAAAAAAAAAGAAGAAAAAAAATCATTCAATGGAGAGTTTGAGATACTGCTTCCTTCTGGTCACAAGAGGCCCCCTTGTGGTCAAAATCTGTACAACACGATGTAGAGATAAGTCTGTTCAGGTTGGCTCTGTCTTGTGTGCAGGGAAACATGTAAAGAAAAAGGCTGCCAATGCTGAGCTCTGCTTCTGAAAATGTTAGTGGCTTGGATGTTATGGTTATCCAAAGGCTTCAATGCTTTCTGAGTCACTGCTCTGGAAGAATGATGCAGAACAGTAGTTTTGATTTCTCCATGCTGGGTCTGGGCAGAGGTGTGCGCAGCCTATTCCATTAAGGTGTGCACCCCAATATATGTATATATATATATATATATATATATACAATCACACACAGACACACACCCGTATAAATAAATGTAAACAAACATATTAAAATGTATAAAAACATGGACGGTGTCAGTAGGGCAGAAGTTGGTGTGAGTAGGACAGTGGATGGTGTCAGTCAGTAGAAACAGTGTCAGTAGGGTGGTAAACTTTTTCAGTAGCACAGTGGGCGGTATCAGTAGAGCAGTGGATGGTGTCAGTAGTGCAGTGGATGGTGTCAGTAGAGCAGTGGATGGTGTCAGTAGGGCAGTGGATGGTGTCAGTAGAGCAGTGGTGGTGTCAGTATGATAGTGGATGGTGTCAGTAGAGCAGTGGATGGTGTCAGTAGAGCAGTGGATGGTGTCAGTAGAGCGGTGGATGGTGTCAGTAGGGCAGTGGATGGTGTCAGTAGAGCAGTGGATGGTGTCAGTATGATAGTGGGTGGTGTCAGTAGAGCAGTGGACGGTGTCAGTAGGTCAGTAGAGCAGTGGACGGTGTCAGTAGAGCAGAGGTCGGTGTCAGTAGAGCAGTGGGTGGTGTCAGTAGAGCAGTGGACGGTGTCAGTAGGTCAGTAGAGCAGTGGATGGTGTCAGTAGAGCAGTGGACGGTGTCAGTAGGGCAGTGGACGTTGTCAGTAGAGCAGAGGTCGGTGTCAGTAGAGCAGTGGATGGTGTCAGTAGAGCAGTGGATGGTGTCAGTAGAGCAGTGGATGGTGTCAGTATGATAGTGGATGGTGTCAGTAGAGCAGTGGATGGTGTCAGTAGAGCAGTGGATGGTGTCAGTATGATAGTGGGTGGTGTCAGTAGAGCAGTGGGTGGTGTCAGTAGAGCAGTGGACGGTGTCAGTAGGTCAGTAGAGCAGTGGACGGTGTCAGTAGAGCAGAGGTCGGTGTCAGTAGGGCAGTGGATGGTGTCAGTAGAGCAGTGGTGGTGTCAGTATGATAGTGGGTGGTGTCAGTAGAGCAGTGGATGGTGTCAGTAGAGCAGTGGACGGTGTCAGTAGAGCAGAGGTCGGTGTCAGTAGAGCAGTGGGTGGTGTCAGTAGAGCAGTGGACGGTGTCAGTAGGTCAGTAGAGCAGTGGACGGTGTCAGTAGGGCAGTGGACGTTGTCAGTAGAGCAGAGGTCGGTGTCAGTAGAGCAGTGGGTGGTGTCAGTAGAGCAGTGGACGGTGTCAGTAGGTCAGTAGAGCAGTGGACGGTGTCAGTAGAGCAGAGGTCGGTGTCAGTAGGGCAGTGGATGGTGTCAGTAGAGCAGTGGTGGTGTCAGTATGATAGTGGGTGGTGTCAGTAGAGCAGTGGATGGTGTCAGTAGAGCAGTGGATGGTGTCAGTAGAGCAGTGGATGGTGTCAGTAGAGCAGTGGACGGTGTCAGTAGAGCAGTGGGCGGTGTCAGTAGAGCAGTGGGCGGTGTCAGTACAGCAGTGGATGGTGTCAGTAGAGCAGTGGATGGTATCAGTAGAGCAGTGGATGGTGTCAGTAGGGCAGTGGGCGGTGTCAGTACAGCAGTGGACGGTGTCAGTAGGGCAGTGGATGGTGTCAGTATGATAGTGGGTGGTGTCAGTAGAGCAGTGGACGGTGTCAGTAGGTCAGTAGAGCAGTGGGCGGTGTCAGTAGAGCAGTGGGCGGTGTCAGTACAGCAGTGGATGGTGTCAGTAGAGCAGTGGATGGTGTCAGTAGAGCAGTGGATGGTGTCAGTAGGGCAGTGGATGGTGTCAGTATGATAGTGGGTGGTGTCAGTAGAGCAGTGGACGGTGTCAGTAGGTCAGTAGAGCAGAGGTCGGTGTCAGTAGAGCAGTGGGTGGTGTCAGTAGAGCAGTGGACAGTGTCAGTAGGTCAGTAGAGCAGTGGACGGTGTCAGTAGAGCAGAGGTCGGTGTCAGTAAGGCAGTGGATGGTGTCAGTAGAGCAGTGGATGGTGTCAGTAGAGCAGTGGGTGGTGTCAGTAGAGCAGTGGGTGGTGTCAGTAGAGCAGTGGACGGTGTCAGTAGGTCAGTAGAGCAGTGGACGGTGTCAGTAGAGCAGTGGATGGTGTCAGTAGGGCAGTGGATAGTGTCAGTAGAGCAGTGGATGATGTCAGTAGAGCAGTGGATGGTGTCAGTAGAGCAGTGGATGGTGTCAGTAGAGCAGTGGGTGGTGTCAGTAGAGCAGTGGGTGGTGTCAGTAGAGCAGTGGATAGTGTCAGTAGAGCAGTGGATGATGTCAGTAGAGCAGTGGATGGTGTCAGTATGATAGTGGGTGGTGTCAGTAGAGCAGTGGACGGTGTCAGTAGGTCAGTAGAGCAGTGGATGGTGTCAGTAGAGCAGTGGATGGTGTCAGTAGGGCAGTGGATGGTGTCAGTATGATAGTGGGTGGTGTCAGTAGAGCAGTGGACGGTGTCAGTAAGACAGTGGATGGTGTCAGGCATTAAAGCAGTGGACAGTGTCAGTAGGGCAATGGACAGTGTCAGTATTTTTTTTTCTCTTTTTACAGTTAAAATTATTTTATTATTTACTACAATATTACTTTTTATTAATTTTTTTTACAATTTTTTAAGAGCCCAGTTGGAGTCTTTTGGGGAAATATCAGGGGTCTAAACAGACCCCTAAAGTCTTACTTTTGAGACAGAGAAAGGGACTGAGGTCAGAGATTACCCAGTCCCCTTCTCTGCAGCCTCAGCTGCACTGGACAGCGAATGAATGGAACATGCTCTGTGATGAGTGGCTTCCTGTTCATTCAAAAACTAAAGCATAGTAAACACAGTTTACTATGCATCAGTTATGAATGGACACAGGAGTGATCGGTACCAATCACTCACTGTGTTCATTTAGAAAAGCAAGGAGCCGGTAAATTACATATTTACCAGCCCCTTTCCCCGTTCTCTAACCTGAAGCATCCCCCTGTGTGTTTGGAGCAGCAGTCGGCAGGAGAGAAGAGGAGTGAAGCCAGCAGCACTGCCGGCGGGGGGTGGGATGGGCCCAGGCAGCAAGGGAAATCTGCGCCACCCAGCGCACCCTGCACGCACGCCTATGGTTCTGGGTCAGTGACTCTGAATTCATAGATGAAGAGTGACTCTGAATTCAGAGATGAAGAGGAAAAATTCTCCTTTATAGTAGGTTGCAGTAGGGTTAAATGGTCGTTTAGGTCTGGGGATCTCAAACTTCTACTTATCTGATCCTCCACTCCCACAGGCTGTAAAGCCGCTTTCATCAGCATCTTCTCCCCTATGCTCTGGTGATTGCAGGTCCTTGGATGTCATCAAGTCTAATGCAGAGCCCATAACCCTGCATTGGAGGTGAGGATGTTGAGGGACAGTCAACCACCGCAGCTTAGGGGAGTAGAGGAGAATGCTGGCAACCAGGGGAGCAGGGGATTAGGTAAGTAAATCTACCTTTTAATACCCCATAGACATAAATGAGCATTTAGAAATTGCAGTTGAGGGTTAACCCTTCTACAAAGTAGCACTTTTCTCTTTCCCGGAGATAGGCTTGGAGGCCAAAATCCAGGCAATTTTTTAAATTATTAAAATAGGCCTCCAGCCAGTATACAACAACACAAGCAGTTCAGGCAGCAAGGAAAAAGATTTGGGGTGCTTATTTCAGATCATTGCAAAAAAGAGCAAACTGTCAGGGCTGGGCTCAACCCTTCCTTCTCTGAGTTGGCCGCTCAGCTGTTAATTGCCAGCTCCTTTCTCTCCACAGTTACTCAGCTGTTGATGATATCCTGCTCGTCAGTCCTGCCTACTTAAGCCGTCCAGCCCAGAGGATCTCTGCCTTCGCCTTAGTCAACATCACAGAGACGCTCTCCTGCATTCCTGTTAAAAGACTTGCTTGGCTGACATCCTTTCTGGCTCCAGATCCTGCTTGCTGTTTTACTACACTCATCTCCGGCTCCCTGACCTTTGGCTTGTCTGACTATCCGTTCCGGTTCCTGAACTCTGGCTATGTTTTGACTGTTTGTTCCATTTACTTTTATTATTAAACAAGTGTGATTCAACTGTACTTCTGTCTCGGTCTGATTTCATGGTTTCTGACAAAAACAGTGTGGCCTGGCAAGAGGGATCACCACCGGGCAGAAGGAGGTCTTGGTCCCCCTATATACAGGGGAAACGCGTCGGGCTAATTTGGATGCACTTATTCTCATGCAGACGCCCCTACTCAATACATTATTTAGAGTTCACCATCTATCATGTAATTTTAAGTGTTTTTACTACATCCAGGATTCGTTCCATACCACACAGTGGTTGGCTGGTTGCTTCTAATGTTTGTTTCTACATATGGTCTGTAATATGTGATTGACAATTGTATTCATTGCTGCATGTATCATGTCATTTTGCCATGTTCCTTGTTTCACCAATAAAAACATGTTTTTGATATCCATTCATCCTCTAGCCATGTGTACTTACCTCATTTAAAGTCCCAAAAAAAAAACCTTTCTTTTCAAAGTACTGAACTGTTCTCTGGCTCTGAGTGTGGAAATTCGGTGTGCCTGGCTGTGCAGGGTGGGGGATCCTATTCTTCTTGAGGCTCCTGAGTGTGTGCACTACAATTACATTGTTGCTTCTGGGGAAATCCAGACAACAAAACATTAAATTTTGCCATTTCCCTTGCATTGGGGAGGGGGGCTCCTACTAACAGGGTGTCTTCTAATTTTAATTTTTCCTGTGACCCCAATGGCCAGGTGGCCCAGTCGGGAGAATGATCTTAATGGAGCTCCACCCTGTTACATCAGTATTATGCATGACTGAATGCATTAGGTTTGGTTAAAGTATACTGTATGTGAACCCTCACCTTGTAAAACAACCTAATCAGTTTATAATAGAAATGAAAGGAAAAACATTTGTGTATACATATCAAAACATTATAATTTTATTTTTTTACCCCTATTTATAAGTGATCACAAACTCTCAGTTCTCAGCTGCATATGGTGCTCGGGCAGGAGAAACGGAAGCACAGTGGTCTGCCCGGTAAATGACTGTACAGAGGGGGCAAGTCAGCACAAGTCTGATCATTAGCACAGCTAGAGAACTGACCATGCCATGCTCTCCTGGTTGGTGTGGTCAGCTTTTCATAGGAAAGTAGAGGGACTGACAGGAACACCATATGAAGGAAGCAATACAAAGAGAACAGGATATTTTTTTTATAAATGTAAATGCTACAGCAGGCCCATATCAAGAATATGCAATGTTGGGTTTACATATTCTTTAATATATTAGCTGCCAGTCCAGCGTACATCAGCTCAATGCAACCAATGTTCTGAATGGATGAAGGATTGGTCTGTATAGGTGAGGTGCTTTGCCCATCTATTTTGCCCTTTACACTAGCTTACTAATGAAACCTTCCTGATGGTGCCATGTGTCAGAAGAACTCAGAAAAGAGGAACCAGCCAAATGATGTAATTATCTGCCAAATGCTCCAATCGATAGTATATCGGTCTAGACCTGTTCTACTGCAGCCAGAGACCAAGGCCCTCACTCATAGGTGTGAGTTTATATTATATTATATTAGGGTGTGCACCCCAAAGCTCAAACACATATGCGTATATATATTTCTATACATACATACACAGACACACACTTATGGCAGAGCTGGCACAGTGAAAGAAGTATGCTAGCACTTCATTAATGGCAGAACTGGGCAGAGGGAGATATTTCCCATCTCCCCGCTGGCACATAGTGTGATAATGCTAATGCACACAGGGTTTTTAGGGTGTGCCCTGGCATACCTGGCACACCCCCTGCGCACGCCTATGCCCTCACTGCTTCACTACAAGAACAATTCTTTTTTTTTTAGATTGATTTTTGGTTGTATTTGTGGTCTTATATTTTTTTAAAACGCTGCCATTTACTTTATGCTATAAATGCATCCTACGCTTACAGCATACACTGCAATCTGCAGAAATAAGTTCCTGAAACTATATTCCATTCACAGGTTCATTGCCAATTTGGAATAATTGCTCTCACCTTTTTTTAAATATAGCAGCTTACATTTTATGGCATTTGTGAGTTTCTAAACTTATATCATGCTTTAGAAGAATGTAATCCAAATCTCAGCATGTTGCAAGAGGCAATTACAAGCATCCACAAGGTCTGAGCAAAGCCCGGATATTGCCGAGTGCTACCAAAAAAGACCTTGAAAAAAAAAAAACTTCCTCTTTGAGAATTACATTTAGCAAAAAGCACAAAATTAAAATTACTATTTAAATTGTGTGACACTATATGTAGGATATTCCATTATTAATTTATGATCTTTTTCTTGCTGTCTAGCCCCCCCCCCCCCCCTCAATCTCATCTCTTTGTAAGTCTCTCTTTCTTTCTATTGAACTTTCTTCCTCTCTCAGTCTTTAATATGCCCCCCTCCTTCCTCCTTTATAGATTTTTTTTTTAACAAAAACAAATAAAATTATTTTTTTTTCATTATTAATTAATTAAATGAATGGTGTGATCTTATATACAGTATATATACAGACAGGTCCATAAATATTTGGACATCGACACAATTCTAATCTTTTTGGCTCTATATACCACCACAATGGATTTGAAATGAAACGAACAAGATGTGCTTTAACTGCAGACTTTCAGCTTTAATTTGAGGGTATTTACATCCAAATCAGGTGAACGGTGTAGGAATTACAACAGTTTGTATAAGTGCCTCCCACTTTTTAAGGGACCAAAAGTAATGGGACAGATTAACAATCATCCATCAAACTTTCACTTTTTAATACTTGGTTGCAAATCCTTTGCAGTCAATTACAGCCTGAAGTCTGGAACACATAGACATCACCAGACGCTGGGTTTCATCCCAGATGATGCTCTGCCAGGCCTCTACTGCAACTGTCTTCAGTTCCTGCTTGTTCTTGGGGCATTTTCCCTTCAGTTTTGTCTTCGGCAAGTGAAATGCATGCTCAATCGGATTCAAGTCAGGTGATTGACTTGGCCATTGCATAACATTTCACTTCTTTCCCTTAAAAAACTCTTTGGTTGCTTTCGCAGTATGCTTCGGGTCATTGTCCATCTGCACTGTGAAGCGCCGTCCAATGAGTTCTGAAACATTTTGCTGAATATGAGCAGATAATATTGCCCGAAACACTTCAGAATTCATCCTGCTGCTTTTGTCATTAGTCACATCATCAATAAATACAAGAGAACCAGTTCCATTGGCAGCCATACATGCCCACGCCATGACACTACCACCACCATGCTTCACTGATGAGGTGGTATCCTTTGGATCATGAGCAGTTCCTTTCCTTCTCCATACTCTTCTCTTCCCATCACTCTGGTACAAGTTGATCTTGGTCTCATCTGTCCATAGGATGTTGTTCCAGAACTGTGAAGACTTTTTTATATGTTGTTTGGCAAACTCTAATCTGGCCTTCCTGTTTTTGAGGCTCACCAATGGTTTACATCTTGTGGTGAACCCTCTGTATTCACTCTGGTGAAGTCTTCTCTTGATTGTTGACTTTGACACACCTACCTCCTGGAGAGTGTTCTTGATCTGGCTAACTGTTGTGAAGGGTGTTTTCTTCACCAGGGAAAGAATTCTTCGGTCATCCACCACAGTTGTTTTCTGTGGTCTTCCAGGTCTTTTGGTGTTGCTGAGCTCACCGTTGCGTTCTTTCTTTTTAAGGATGTTCCAAACAGTTGATTTGGCCACACCTAATGTTTTTGCTATATCTCTGATGGGTTTGTTTTGTTTTCTCTGCCTAATGATGGCTTGCTTCACTGATAGTGACAGCTCTTTGGCTCTCATATTGAGAGGTGACAGCAACAGATTCCAAATGCAAATAGCACACTTGAAATGAACTCTGGAGCTTTTATCTGCTCCTTGTAAATGGGGTAATGAGGGTATAACACACACCTGGCCATGGAAAAGCTGAGCAACCAATTGTCCCATTACTTTTGGTCCCTTAAAAAGTGGGAGGCACATATACAAACTGTTATAATTCCTACACCGTTCACCTTATTTGGATGTAAATACCCTCAAATTAAAGCTGAAAGTCTGCAGTTAAAGCACATCTTGTTTGTTTCATTTCAAATCCATTGTGGTGGTGTATAGAGCCAAAAAGATTAGAATTGTGTCGATGTCCCAATATTTATGGACCTGACTGTATATAGGATATCCCACTGGTAATAAATCCTCTATTGCTTCCTCTCTCTCCTCACCCCCTCTGTGTCCTCTTATCATTAGTCTGTCACCCTTTGTCTCACTTTCTGTTGTCCTTAATTTCTCTCTCCCATGCTAGCACTCTATTCTCCTTTTTCAGTCTTTATTATGCCAACAACCCCAATCCCTCCTTTTCCATCTCTTTCTCCTTCTTCTCTCCTGCTATGGACTGGCCCATGGGGGCCAACCAAGTGCTCCAGGCCACTAGTGTCCAACCAAGTGTCCAACCAAGTGCTCTAGGCCACTAGTGTCCAACCAAGTGTCCAACCAAGTGTTCCAGGTCTCAGGCCTAAAGTTCGTTGAAAGAGTTATAGTTCCAACTGCTCCTATCACCTGCAACCTCTAATGTTGATCAGAAGTGTATTAGAACCTTCAAGTCTGATACTACATGCAAAGCAGCAGACAGATAGACTGGATAATAAATATTCAATCTATCAAGAAACCAAAGTATTTAGTTCCCTATGTCTGGGAAGGTTCTAATTTATCCAGGTCATGGAATATCTAGTAGTAGTCACATTCAAATTGACTTGTTATGTAATGTTCAAAACATTTGCCTTGTCCAAGCCACTTCTTCAGTTCCAATGAGTGACAGGAGAATACTCCAGCATTTTAATCCAAACAGGTAGCGCCAACACCACGAACCAAGGACAGGATGGGAGTTGTTAAAAATGTGGAATTACCATGTTCTAGCTTTATAATCCCATTCTGGGTATCGGGAGGCTTCATAAATGTTAATCCCTTGATTTATATGGCTGTAGGTATGTTATATTTATATGGCTGTTGTCAAAACGCTGAGGTAGAGAAGTTTAAAGTGATTGTAAAGTCTAATTTTTTTTTTCTATAAAAATAACAAACATGTTATACTTACCTGCTCTGTTGCAGTAGATTTGCACAGAGCAGCCCAGATCCTCTTTTTCTCGGGTCCCTCTTCTGTGCTCCTGGCCCCTCCCTCCTGTTCGGTGCCCCACAGCAAGCAGCTTGCTGTGGGGGTACCTGAGTCGAGTCACAGCTCCGTGTCCATTCAGACACGGAGCCCCGACCCCCCCCCCACATTTTCTCTCTCCTGATTGGCTAGCTGACTTTGATTGACAGCAGCAGGAGCCAATGGTGCAGCTGCTGTGTCTCAGCCAATCAGGAGGGAGAATCTCAGATGGCTGAGACACTCATGGACATCGCTGGACACAGAGGGACCTCAGGTAAGTATTAGAGGGGCTGAGGGGGGCTGATGCACACAGAAGGCTTTTTATCTTAATACATAGAATGCATTAAAATAAAAAAAAAACTTCTGCCTTTACAATCCCTTTAAAATGGCATTATATGTGGATGACACTCATTTGAACCAAAGCAGTGGCTTAAACAAGCATCTTCAACATTACAGAAGAAGTCCAGTTGAATGTGAACAACTACTATAAAATTTAGCACGACCTAGATAAACGAGAACCTTCACAGACCTAGGGAACCGAAAGGGACATCGGTGGAAGCACAAAAATGGATCAAACAGAGAAGAGCTTGTGAGAACAGAGAAGGAATTCTTATGCCGTGTACACACGGGCGGACTTTTCGACGGGACTGATCCGACGGGACGATTCCGTCGGACAATCCACCCATGTGTGGGCTTCATCAGACCTGCAGCAGACTTTTTCTGTCGAAAATCAGACGGACTTTAGATTTGGAACATGTTTCAAATCTCTCCGACAGACTCGAGTCCAGTCGAAAAATCCGCTTGTCCGTATGCTAGTCCGATGGACGAAAACCGACACTAGGGCAGCTATTGGCTACTGGCTATCAACTTCCTTATTTTAGTCCGGTTGTATGTCATCACGTACAAATCCGTCGGACTTTGGTGTGATCGTGTGTAGGCAAGTCCGTTCGTTCGAAAGTCCGTCAAAAGTCCGTCGAAAGTCCTTCGGAAAGACCGTCGGACCTTTGATGCCGAAAAGTCAGCCCGTGTGTACATGGCATTAGGGTTCTCAAGGGTGCTTTAGGTGTTTTAGGATTCTAGCAATGATCCCTTCCTCATTTACATGCTCCAGATACCCTCTCCTCCTCCCTTTACCATACTATTTTTATTTCTCAGTCCATCTTTCTCTTTCTATCTTTTGTTTCTTTCCATATGAGCAAATCTAAGCAAATTCACTTCACACTTGAATTCTCTAGGGAAATGTATCATGATCATTTCACCTGCTGGCTTGCAATCTTCAGCAGCTTCTACAGTATGTCACAGAATGCCTCAAAAGCCTCCTGGGGGAACGCCTTTCTGGAGACCACTGCGATGGAGGGGACCTAGATGAAAGTTCAGGATGGCAGATACAAGAGTGAATCATATTTAATTCCATATATTTTACTCTCTCTCTCTTCCCATCATTTTTGTTTCTGTCTCCATCATACATTCTCAACTTCTCTTTCACATTCACCAGCCTTCTTTCTTCCAAAATTTGAAGTCCAAATATCTTTTTTAAGAAGACTACTAAAACTGAATAATGTAGAATTGGAAAAAATCTGAAAAGTAAATTTTGGAAAAAGAAAAGTTTATTATTTAATAACTCCTTTGATCTCTGTAAAGCTGGATAGTCAGGTCCAGTGAGGCTGAGTCTGCTAGAGCATCACAGACAGATGGTATTGCGAGACTGAAGTGTATTATATCAAGTATAAAAATATAGCATAGAACTGGTATTGATAGAAAAAGTATAACAATGAGCATATGGATATGTTATTTTAATAACTGCCAGGAAAATGTTCTCTAAAGATGTCTTCCAGCCCCCTGTTGTGTTTTATTAAAAGTTACTTTATGTAAAAGTGTTTTTATATAACATTGATGGAAAAAAGGTTCCTCCAGAGGTTGCTAGAGGTTCCTCATAATGAGCAACTTCTGCCTATCGGTTAAGTTGCCACTGACACCAATGATCTTCTTAGCCATCTGTAAGGAAGGCATTGTTCCCACTGTTTACACACATAAGGAAAATTCTTCCCACTGACTACCAAGGTTATTCCTTCTCCCGGTGGCCACTTATCTAAAAGGGCCTTTTTCAACTGACCACCAATCTAAATGACATGTTACTCACCGCCAATGTAAATGGGCACTTCGTGGACCACATATGTAAGGGGGCACTTTCTACTGACTACCAATGTAAGGGGGCATTTTCCAATGACTACTAATATAAGAGGTCACTTTTCCAATAATCACCAATGTAAGGTCGGTGCGCCCTCCTTTTTTCTTTATAGGATATAATAATTAATAGCAGGGACTCCCTGAGACCTGAAAATTATTTAGAGGGTTTCTTCCTGTTAAAAAGGTCAAGAAAGACTGATATAGACAGTCATAGTAAAAATTCACCATTTCAAGCTGATTTGGTAGCATACCTTGGAGATCCTTAGCTAAATTCCTATCAGCTGTGCAGTTAGATGCTGGCATCAGCGGAATTTTTAGTCAAAGTGAATGAAGACTCGATTGATGTTGCCTTCAATGCAGATAGAGCTGCAGACAGCCATGTGAACTTATGAGGGATTTAGTTCACATGACTTGGAACCCTGGCCGCAACGGAGTCTCATTTACACACCAGAAAGGGATGTTTTTGCTGAATTCCCATAATGCTTGCCACCGTCCCTAATTTTATCCTAATCATTTAAAATGGACTTAAAATGTAAACTCTAATGATGAACTTCTTCTGTGCTCTTCCTTTAATCTGTTAAATATATGTTAAGTTTTTTTTTGCTATATTTGTTTAATAAGTGCAAAAAACACTTGTTGATGTTGCCGGAAATCTAGTGAGCTGATGTCTTCCTGTGCTCTCTACCTGTGCACAAGTAGGGTTTATGGAGAAGAGGAGGGATGGGGAGATGAGGAGATGGGGAGGGAAATGAGGAGGGGGAGGAGATAAGGAGAGGTCTGTTTTGCTTGCATTACATCATAAAGTAGGCAGGGCTGACACCACTTGTTTAGGAATTCAGAGCTGTGTTGTCATGTCAAAAAAGGAAGGTAGAAGGACACAATATGTTTGGCACATCAGCAGTTATTTTTCTGTACCTGCACCATATTTAAAGAAATAAAATACAGAGAAATGGGAAAGTAATACAAAGATGTCCAAAAGTTTTTGGTTTGACGTGTGATTTAAACTTTGACTTTTAAATGCTAAATGTATGTGTAACTAAAAGCTCTAATCCTTAGTTAAACTCAGAAATATGTCTTTTTTTAAACCTATCATTCCAGCCCTCTTATTCAAATTTGTAAATCTATTACACCTTAGATACAAACAAAAGTATTTGTGGGCAGCTTTTCCAACTTGCCACACTACATACCGCCAAAAGCCTATAATCTCATGTCAAATGTGTTGTGCCTGGCCATACCGATGTAGACAGGTGCAGTAGTTCTCCCAATCTGTAGGTGGCACTGTGCAATTGGTACAGGTGGAGAGGAGTCTATGAAGGGAATTGTCTGATCGGAGATCTTAGGTGGCCATCTTGACAAGGGACCTTATAATTAGGATCTCCATTTGGGCGCACCTGGAGTGAGTGGCAAATCAGTGACAGGTAACCACTGGTTAGGGAAAGTTCCTGGCAAGTAGGGTCAGAAGTGTCCATGTAGGCAGGTGCAGTCTATATTCTCCACTGTAGGTGGCACTTGTCCACTGCGGCATTGAAGTTGGAGAGGAAGTCAAGAGGAACATGGTTATTCTATGGTTTCCTGGGTCAATGGGGAAGCTATCCGATTGGATGCTGCCATCCCATGTGACTCTGGCAGCCATCTTGGGTCAGGGAGAGCCTATTTAAGGCCCTGGTTCCCAGGCTTTGTGCACATTTTGTTTGTGGGTAGTGTACGGACAGGTCACTCGTCTGGTAGGGACAGTGATTAGCAGTAAGAAGAGGTTCCAGAGGAGTAGGGAAAGGATAGGGATACGACATCCTTCCTGGACACCTCCCCTTTGGGTACAGGCTGCAGACCTGTTCTGCTACACATTGCTGTTACATTCTGAGTTACATTCGGACGCCTTGTTGTGAATTATTGAACTTTGACATTTTTCTCTGCAACCAGAATAGGAACATGAGGTTCTCCCTGGCAGAAATACAGTAAAGTAACCATCACCCCTCCACTAGAAACTGTCTTCCAGTTATACAGCCCAGAGCCTGCAACACTATGCAAACACAAATTCTTGTATTGCTTTATATCAGTGCCTGTCAAATTGTCATTATTTTATATTGCTAACCTGTATATCATAGTACAAAGAAATTCAGAGAAAAAAAGAAATGTGAAATATCTCCCTGATTGGTTATCCTGGGCCTATGGCCCATCTATACAGATGGCTTGATACCAAAAGTGCCCATAGCAACATAGCAAAACTGCCTGCTAAATCCATTATTTTTTTTAAAGCTGGGCATGGTACAAATGCAAGAAATAGACTATGGGTTTTAGAGATAAAAAGTAATAGGAATTGAAGGATTTTACTTACAACTACAGTTACCCTTTAAGTCTTCTTAAGCCTGATAAGACATAACAATAGACTACACAGCAAACGCTATATGAATGTGAAATATCTATTTTTGTGCAGCTTCGAAATCTTTTTTAAGTATAAATAATGTGAGTGAATGTCTCCAAGAGTTTCTATTTAAAGTAACTTTTTTCTGTAGTGTGGCTGGTCCTTTAAATTAGCTAGAGCCATCCAACAAAGACTAATGGGCCCAGAATTTGCTTTTTTGCCCCGAAGCTTACAATTGTCTACCTCTCGTACCTGTGGTTAACGTGTGACCTCCAGTTGTAGAACACAGTGCAGTGTCATTAAATGTTTACACATGTTGAGACATGGTGTAACAAATGATCATCTGTTTGTTACCTCAACTGTTGCTGTCCTGGTGGATCCGCTAATTAAGAAATGACAGAATTGGGGCACCTGAACTCTGCAGGGAGGCGTCGATGAGACAGATTTCAGCAAGAGGAAAACTCAAACTGTTTTTGTAATTGGGGCATCGAGGCTGCTCCGGTTTTGCAGAATATGGAGGTGCCTGAGAAATCTGACAAGTTGAATCCACTATTTCCTTACTGGCACTGGTTTTGATTAAAAAAGAAAAGAACAAGTACCCAAAAAGAAGGCCTGCTTTTACATTTCTAGAAATAGACGAAGATCTGTTTATATCGAACATATGGTAGAAGCAGAGATGGTGTTATGTTGTCTTGTTTTGATGTAGAAAGAATAATGAAAAAAAAAAAAAACTTATAAAGAGAAACTCCAGGCAAAAGAGAGAAAAATCAATCAATTAGTTGCTTATGCTATCGAAGAAACATTGCAACGGTAATCAGTATGCCTTTGAAGGTGAATTATTGTTGTCTACCAAAATCTTTAAGTGACACTAAACTCTGTTTTTTTTTTTAATCCATTCAAGTATGTATTCTTGTGAATCCAAAAGGTTGCACTAATAACAAATAACATAAAATCAAGCATGCAAATCTTAGTATACAAGTAATAGGAATAATATTTGGTGGTATTTTAACGGTGCCATAAACGTAGTCAGTAAACCTTTCATAACATAAAACTTCATTATTTATTCATACATGATTAAAATTGAACAAGTTAAAATCCAATAGACATTTGTTGCATGATCATTGGTATATTCAGATGGACAGTAATATTGTGGTACATATTCCCAACATGTTTTGAGGCCTAGGGCTTCTTCAGGGGATTTAAGATCACTATTGACATGAAAGCAAATGTGATCGTTACTTGTCAGCAACAGGGCCGTCTACGCAGTACAGAGATAAGGATATGTGTGGTCAAAGGAGATATACCAACAAAATGTATGTTTCTAAGAGTTTACCAGGGGGTGCCTAATTTCAGGACCAAGACTCATGCTCCAAACACCTGAGTATCCCACCACCTTAGATATAAAGGACTCTTACCGGAGCAAGTATGTATTCGTAACTGAAAAAAAAAGTTCCTACTTTTGATCTCAGCCTTTTTTTTTTTTTTTTTGGTGCTGTTGTGGCTACGTTCACTCTCCATGGTCCCATTGTATGTAGGAACATAGCCACCCTCTTTTGCAGGCTCCAGAGATGGACTATGCACTATGGGATTTGTAGTGTGCATAGAGCAGTTCGCATGACCGCAACAAACTTGCACTGCTTATTCCAAAAAAATGGAAGTGAGAGCAAAATGAGAGGTTTGGAAGCTCATAGAGGGCGTTAAAAGGTGGAAGAAAAACACAGTATGAATCAATTTAATGGAAAATTGATTACGGGGTCATTAAATAGTGGATGTGTATGCATTATTTTTGAAGAATAAGGGTGGCCCATGTCTCCTATCAGACTCCAGCAGAACCTTTGGCATTTTGACACTTGGAGAAGTGTTGGATGCTTTTGTCCCCCGCCGTGCCATGTGGTTCTTGCCCTGGCCCCTACAGAACACATCCGTTTTGTAGAGGTTGGAGGATGGAACTATAACATGCGTTGTGGATTACAAGCATATTGCACACCCAGAACTGCTAATTGCTGAAGAATCTAACAGAGACTGTAGAACATTATTGGATTAAAGATAGGAAACATTGGTCTCTATAAAGGTAAGTATAATTCCACCTACACCAAGTAAACTGTGTGAATATTCACTTCAACTACTATGTGCAAGTGAAATGATAAACAGGAATTGGTCTGATGATCACATGATTGGATAATTAAAGTGTATTTTGGCTCATTGTATTGAATGAAGAGTGTGTTTGGTTTCTGGACCATGGACAGCAGTGGGGGCCCATCCATAAGGGACGCATGGATTTCAACAGGGTTTTTTTTTTTTTTTTTGAAGCACATGATAAGAGCCAGAGGCTCTAATTGACTTTAAAAAAGTTGAGCCCACCCAGTTGTGTGACATTAATGAATTATTATTCGCTAATGTCTTTCTGTTTCTCCTTCCAGTCAATCAGGAAGCAGGTCCTGAAACCCGATTGGATGGTATTCCTTAGACCCCATTGGCCGGGAGTCCGAAGACCCCATTGGCCGGGAGGAGAAGCAGCGACCGCAGGGACCCAAAGGAGATGGAGGGGGAAAGCAGCAGCCACGACCTGGTTAGTGTAAGTGCGAGTGAGTGAGTGAGCTGGCGACCGGGGAGGGGGGGTTGGTGTGAGGTGGCAGGGTGGAGCGAACGGGGGGGTAGATGTCTCAGGTTTGTTTGACGCCCCCCCCGACCGATGGAGCACCAGCCGCCACTGATGAACAGTATGTTTTGAAGGTCACAACAGAACAGTGTGATTTAGGATATAGAAACAGTAAATTAGAAAGATGTAGTTGGGAGGCACTGAATCCAAAATCAAGTTCAAAATTTAGTTCTTTGGTGTGACATTCATATAATGGAGTGTAGGGACCCTGGCTAGGCTACTGTCTAACATGATAGTATAAATTGCTAACACTAAAACCTCATAAACTCCCTAAAGAGGTTGCAACAACGAAACACATTGGGGCAGAGTTGCGTAAAGGTCATCAGCAGGCTGAGCAGTGGAGCCAGAACCGAAAAACAACAAGCGCTATATCAGGGTGCTGGGGGACAGCACGAGGCAATGTGAGTTTACGTGATTTTAGTGTTTTATTTAAATAAAATTATTTAATGCTATAGAACCCTTTAATTGTTGTTTTCAGTGGCATGCACGAATGAGTGACATAAAGAGCTGGAGGAGAGGAGTTTTTAAGGTGACTGGACCAGAGAAATTTAAGGAGTGGTGGGTAACCCCAGCAGACTTGGAGTGGAGGAGTGGAGGAAACCCCCAATTGATTTATGAGAGCAAGTTGACCCAGGATTGAGTGGGTCATTTAGTCTGAAGAGGTTATTCACGTGGTAACAGAGACAAAACGAGTAGAGAAATTAAAACTGCACCATATTTTTAATGTGAATTACAGCACTGGATCTAGATACTTGTTATGTAAGAAGCACAAAGCACTTTGTTGAAATATTTATAACACGCATGTTGTTTGGAATTGCACTGTATGAACTAGATAGATTAATTTGTTATTTTGTGTACAGAGACTTTAACATAAGTCATTTGTGTACATATTAATTGATTATTGGGCACTGCCACTGAGCACTTGATGCATAATCAGGTGGACTCAAACATGGTCTACTTGCTTGATCCTATCTAACATGAGGCCTCAAAGATATCTTAGGTGAACAATGGAAGGTGTAGGGAAATCGCCATGATAAATGTGTAAGTCTAAGTGTATTTTTTGATCACAGAAGTCCAGTTTAGGCTTCTGTGACGAATCAAAAACATTTGGACTCTTACACATTTAGCGTTGTGCTTTTTATCGCCAATGGTTGGTGGTCTAATACTTGTGTTCAGTTTCAGAACCCTGGTCAGCATATTTTAAAAATCAGAACCAGGGATATAACCATGGGCAGGATGTTTTCAGATTCAGAACCACGGACAGAGGGTATGAGTTTCAGGTCAATGAACAATGGCTTCAGGACCGTGGACAGAGTATTCAGTTCCAGCACCATAGGCAACATGTTCAGAACTTACAAACATGAACAGAGAATACTGGGTTTCAGAATAGTTTGAGAAAGTAAAATATGGAACGTATAGCCTGATTTTGTAAATAGCCATACATCCCTTCGGATGCAAAGGACCAGAAGATGCCAGTTCTTTATTGAGATTTCCCCCTCTTCCTGTACTAAGGACCACACAGGAAACCTGAAGAGCTCTCCACAAAGGGGGCACAACAATAAAAACTGGGCACAGGTTGCAACTCTTCCAGACTCTATCGTAAACTCATTGTTTGCCAAAGTACCATTTTAAAGCTCAGTTCCAGTTTGGGCAAAATCCTAACAACCTCAAATATGGATCCCTCAGTAGCCTCAGTAGCTTTCAAAAATAAAAAAGCAGCTCCAGCTGATATATCACCCTATTCCTGATGCTATCTCCCCACATGCTTACTGATCCAGCCATGCAATGCCACTCTTCTTTTGCTTTTGAATGATGCTCTTACTTACCTTCAGTAGGATGTGTCCCTTGTGTTGCTGTGGCCTCCTTTGGATGAAATCCCCCTTCTCCATGCTCCCCCCCCCCCCCAGCAAGGATCTATGAATGGAGGGGACAGAGCTATAAATTATCCACGTGTCCTCCATCCATAGATTCTCATTCATTCATGGAACAGCCCACTACTTTTAATAACCTCCCGTGACACTGGACGATTATGGAGGAA
This sequence comes from Aquarana catesbeiana, assembly GCF_042186555.1. NCBI lineage: Eukaryota > Metazoa > Chordata > Amphibia > Anura > Ranidae > Aquarana > Aquarana catesbeiana. The sequence continues at coordinate 37,535,646 of NC_133330.1, forward strand.
TCAGAGGAGGAAGATTTTATCTAAAGGAGGCCACTGCAACACAGGGGACACATCATACTGAAGGCAAGTAACATCCCTTGTGCTGTATTTTATTTTATTTTTTAAATTTTTTTTCTGAACTAAACTTAGGCTTGTGTTCATAGGTCATGTTTTCATGCATATGACATGGAAACAAAGCTAAGCAACTAAGCTGTGCAAGAAAACATAGGAACTGGGGTGCAGAAAAATGGCAGCAGGTGCTCTGGACTGATGAGTCAAAAATAACGTACTACTCATTAGACATGGGGGTCCTTGGTGTGGGTGGATGGCTTGCATACCTTTAGTAAAAATAGAAACTAAAGCCTCTTGATTTTAGTGTTTTTTGGTTCTGGGGGGCGGTTATCCTCCAAGGGGTGCCATTTTTTAGAAAGGTGCCATCTCACCTGTCGATGTTTTAGAAGAAAAAAAGAACAATTGAAATTTATCAGACTGTGCTATTTTTAATTCAGAAGAATTTTTTTTCCACACTACAGTGCATCTGGAAATCCTGCTTAAACAAACATTATTTTGTGCAGACTTCAGATGAAGGGGACTTAAATCTGCTACTCGATTTAAGATCAGCACAGATCTACAGAACCTCACAAAAGCCATTTAAAGAGTCTTTAGACTCCCAGATGTTGCAAATTACATGTTTAAAGCGCAGACAAAGAGAACGACAATGCCCTTACATTTGCTTCATTTAGCGATAAGAGAAATCCAAATTACAAGTCAATCTAAGCCTGAATTAACGACTTTGCTGGTAATGAATGAGATGTTCCCAAGCACTCTGAGCACGTCTTCGTACAGCCGATAATGTGGTCAGCAAATTATTTATGAATTTCAATGAGGATTTTTTTTGTGATTGGCTCCCTCTGTTCTCATCAAGGTGAAAGATGTGAGAAGCGGTGCAGGGTGAAAATCTTATTTCTGCCGTCTATTTGTCATTTGCAAGAGGACAATAGAGAGCCAACCTGGCTCCCTGCCGCTAGGCAACTCTCAGAAGCATTGAGGAATTTGCCATTGCATGGATTCATAAAATGCTATTAAATATATTTGCATTTCTAAATACTGGCCATGGTTTTTTGTTTTTTTTTCACACAGAGTTTTGAGTGCAATGGAGGAGTCATTTGACGTTGGAATACTCTAAGCAGAGTTTCATATACTGGGCATCTGTGTTTAAAATGTTAAAGCCTAATTCCAGCCCATTTTTTTTTTAAACAATACTTTTGGATAGTTTGGAGAAGAGTTAACATTTTTGTCTGCTTTTTATTTTGATCTGTGACCCCATTGTGGAAGTTTTCCTCAACTTCCGGTCCTTATGCCAGCAAGACAAGAATTCATATAATTGGTCAAAATAAAAATTAAAGCATCTTAAGTTTCATTTTGGTTCATGGGAGTACTCTTCAGACAGGTACCTGCTCAAAACTAGTAAGCAATTGTGCTGCAAGTTTGAAAAAGACTTACTAAGCTATTGCTAGACTTGCCAGGCTTCACAAGTTCATTGAATAATTGCAGCAAGTCTGCATTGCATGACTCCAGATCAACTTTCTTTGCAAAACATTCTGCAATTCCGCTGCAAGTTCTGGTTCAGTTAAGTTGTGCAATAGTCATCCTACCACAGGGGTCACTGTGGCTGGATTTCCATGCTGTAGACTTGCAGAGCTCTTGTTGTAGACTCACCACTGCAATTTTGCTCTTTCTAGGGACTTGCCACACAAATTTGCTACAAATTGGAAAAATGTCAACTAGAACTTGTGCGTCAAGTGCTCTGCAAGTGTACAACTTACCAGTGGAAATGTGCAGCAAGTTACAATTCAACATTGTCACAGATTTGAGGCAAGTTATCCTTGCTATCTGGGTTTTGACATCTGCACAAACGAAAAAGCGGTTAAACGTTGTAGGTTCTGTTCCTTCAACAACTTAAAAGGTTAGTTCACCTTTACCAAAGCAGACCCCCCCCATTAGTATAAAATCCCCCCTCAGTGCCAACCCCTTTAGTATAGAACCCCTGTCAGTGCAGACCCCCCATTAGGATAGAATCCCCCTCAGTGCAGACCCCATCAGTATAAAATCCCCCCCTCAGTGCCAACTCCCATTAGTATAGAATCCCCCCTCAGTGCAGACCCCCATCAGTATAAAATCCCCCCTCAGTGCCAACCCCCATTAGTATAGAATCCCCCCTCAGTGCAGAGCCCCCATTATTATAGAATCCCCCCTCAGTGCAGACCCCCCATTAGTATAGATTCCCCCCTCAGTGCAGACCCCCCATTAGTATAGAATCCCCCCTCAGTGCAGAGCCCCCATTAGTATAGAATCCCCCCTCAGTGCAGACCCCCAATTAGTATAGAATCCCCCCTCAGTGCAGACCCCTCATTAAAATAGAATCCCCCCTCAGTGCAGACCCCCCACTAGTATAGAATCCCCCCTCAGTGCAGACCCCCAATTAGTATAGAATCCCCCCTCAGTGCAGACCCCCCATTAGTATAGACACCCCCTGCACATGTCCACCCACATATACATAAAGTTTACAGACCTCAGAACAGTGCGGACAGATGCACACAGCTGTGTGTGTCCCTCAGGCTCCTCCTCCTCTTGTGTGGATGTAAACAGAGAGGAGGGGGAGGCGGCTTCAGTCCGCTGCGCTAAGGGACACAGCGCAAGACCTGAGGCGCAGATCAGGGCAGCGGGCAGTGTTAGCAGTGCGTGCCGCTACCTACGGGTGTCACCCCTCTGGCGGTGTCACCCGGGTGCAGCTCACACCCCCCCGCACCCACCTAACAACGCCACTGCATACAAATGCTGTTGCGAACATTTGCACAAGCCATCCTCTAATACAGTGGGAACATAGATACTATTGTTGTATGTTGGGCAAATGTCAGTTGGCAGTTAGATGTTCCCATTGTTACAGGAATTCTGTAACCAAGGACAACAATTCTGCAACCAAGGCCAACAATAGCTTGACCTTTTGACATATATGGAATGTATGATACAAGAGTGCTAACCAGAAGTTGAGTTAGAAAGTGTTCACCTATACAAACTAAAGCAGAAAAAGACTTGTGGGATTGTCTGCCTAAACTTTCCAAATAAAAGGACTGCAGCATAAGCTGACAGGGGGCTCCATAATGAAATAACAACAAGCAAGATTTATGCTGGAGGAAACTTCACAGAAACAAGGAAAAAAAACCTCCCCTGAGGATGACGATAGCACCCGATTTCTTGCAATAATTGTAGAGTAAGCCTGGAGCATTTTGTTTAATAAAAGCACATTAATACACTTCAGAGGGTTTATTGCTTCCTTCAGTTTACCGCAAAAAATCTTAACAGATGCAAAGCAAAACACTATGTAAATTACCTACACCTATAGCAAGGGCATTATTCAACTTTAGTCAGAGCTGCACATTTTTTTTTATCTACAAACACCCCTTACATGCATAGGCAGTTTTTTGTACAGATGAACTAACTCTTTAAGGGTTCTTTGTGGATCCATCCCATATATCGCACTGCCAAAGATAAAGTAAAATAGAGCCATACTACTGCTGAATTATTGTCAAACATCTATTACATCTATATGCAGAGCCTGCATCCGAAAGGAGATGTACTCAACATTTGAATAAACTACAGATTTACTGGATTTGGATGTGGAGCAGTTTTCTTTTCCATCCCCTTTGGACAGCTGTGAGTAAATCCGGAAGCAAACCTAAGGTGGTGGCGCTTGTCATTCAAAGCAGTTCAAAATCTCACACATGACAGGCGCCTCCAGTGGAGGGATATGGGAATCAAATGATGGGAGTGTGGAGTCGGATCTCTGAATAATTAAAAAAAAAAAAACTTGAAATCGATTTGATGTGTCGAATGACAAAACATTGTTAGTATTAACGTGACATTGTTAGTAATTGCACCTCCATTTTATGTTTAATTACACAACAACAGGGAAAAAAAGTTGAAGCTAGTAGCAATGAGCTTGGATTTGGTCCAAACCCAAGTTTGAACCCAAAACTTTGCTGTCATGGCTGGGCCAACGAGATGCAGGAGGGAGATTTCCTGCCTCCCAACTTATGTACACAAAGGGGCAGGGATGCTCATGACATCATTGACCTAATATGGCCAACATGACCATATTAGGTCAATGTCATTGACCTAATATTTGGGTGAATATGAAGGGGCGCCCGGTGTCAAAAAAAGTCTCACTTGATGAATTGTTAAAACCTAATATAGAAGATATGTATGTACAAGTAGGGCCAACACTTTTTGGGGGAACAGCTTCCCCCTTCTTCAGGGTTGTTTCAAAGCACTTTTGGAGGGTGGTGGGCTCTGGAGGGGTTAATCAAACATGACAGCAGATTGGTGGTGCGCCCGCAAACTGTGAAGTTGAGGTATCCGCCTCAGCTCCACAGTTTGTCAGCACGCCACCAATCTGAGAGCCCACCACTCTCCAAAGGTACTCTGATACAGCCCTGAAGAAGGAGGTTGTTCCCCCGAAGCACATTGGCACTACTTGTAGTTACACATTTTCAATAAAAGGTTTTAACAATTCATCCAGTGAAACTTTTTTTACACCAGGTGCTCCTTCATATTTACCCAAGTGTCTTCTGCTGAAACAACCTTATTGTCGTGTCAGGAAGTCTATCACCCTCATCCACCATTGAGCAACAGCGCAGAGGAAGTGATTCCTTCCATACTCTCCATGGAGATACCTACCAGTAAGGAGCCAGCAGGTAAACCAGTCCAGCGCTGTCTCCCACAAACTTCAGATATTGACCTAATATGACCATGTAGCAATGATGTCAAGAGCACACCTGCCCATTTGTATACATGCAGGTGCGGGGTGAGGAATCTACCACCTGCAACTCATTGGCCCATCAGTGACAGCTAACTTCAGGCTTCGGACCAAACCCAAGCTCATCCCTAGTAGCTAGCTCATGTATTAAATATCATAAAATTCTTAGGATCCTCTTTCAGCTGTTCTGATCCTAGCTATCCATATGTATAGTAAACCCATGCTATTAACACCTTTTAACCACTTGCCAACCGTGCTATAGCCGAATGATGGCTAGAGCGTGGTCATCCAGTTCTGGGAGGGTGTCTATTAACCTCCTCCCAGAACCACGCCCCCCACACGCTCACTGAGGTGCGCCCTTGGTACGTTCTGTGATCGGGCTAAAGGGCCAATCACAGCGTTCCCTTTACCATGTGATCAGCTGTGTCCAATCACAGCTGATCACAATGTAAACACATTTGCCAGTTATCGGCATTCCCTTCCTCACACGCTATCACAGCATGAGGAGAGGAGAGCTGGTAACCGGCAAGTGTGACTGGGGACATCTACGCTGATAATCAGGGCACTGATTGTTAGTGTCCTGATGATCAGTGCAGCCCCAACAGTGCCAATCCGTGCTGCCAATCAGTGCCCATCAGTGACTCCTCATCATTGCAGCCTATCAGTGCCCATAAGTGCTGCCTATCAGTGCCGCCCATCAGTGTCCATCAGTGGAGCCTCATCAGCGCACAGTGAAGGAGAAAAATTACCTGTTTGCAAAATTTTATAACAGAAACTAAGAAAAAAGTGTTTTTAAAGATTTTTGGTCTTTTTTCATCTGTTTATCAAAAAACAAAAAACCCAATGGTGAATAAATACCACCAAAAGAAAGCTCTATCTGTCTAAAAAAAATGCAAAAAATGTCATATCAGTACAGTGTTGCATGACCGCACAATTGTTATTCAAAGTGCGACAATGCTGAAAGCTGAAAATTGGCCTGGGCAGGAAAGGGGTGAAAGTGCCCAGTAGGCAAGTGGTTATAATAATTGGTACTTAGTAAAACCAGTGATGATGATGATAATTTTGACAGTCTGGCACTTAGGTATGGGGACATTTTGGGCTATTTATTGGGGCTAATGATGTTGTAATCACAGAAAGGTTAAAAACCCCTTCTCTTGTGAGTTGCTACATGGAATACTGGCTTAGTAAACAAAATTTCTGACTCCACAATGTAAAATTTAGACATGGTACCTAGTTAGTGTTTTACCAGCTCAACTAACGAGAATGGGACATGCCAAAGAGGTTGCTAATGGGAAAGAAATCAAAGACCTGGCAATTTTCCCTGAAAAAGAGGAAACTTTGTGTATATTATATATTGATTGTGGCAGGGATGGGATAATTATTTTTAACATCTTGCTTGAGGAAAGCATCTAACAGTCATGTATCAGTATATCAGTATATCGTTCCAAAGAAAATATACAACATCGTTTGATTCGGATTCAAAGGTCAGTCTTTCTACCGGTGTACCTCGCCTATCTAAGTGTCATCTTTTCAGGTGTTTGCCATTTTGCTGCCTGTAGGTGGAGCAGAAAAAATGCGTGAAGCCTTTAAACAAAGATATAAGATCAGTTTAACAATTCTCACTTTGGCTCATGGTGAAAGACAAGAGGAAAGATGAAAGGTCGGGCTTCTTCCTCCAGAGCTGGTGAGATCAGACTGCATTGTAAATGTCATTGTATAAGCATCAGAACTACCAGGCTGGCTGGATTTTGAGGACGTTCAGGGAGATCAGTGGAACATGTCCTTCTCTCCTAGCAGGGGGTAACGAACAATGTATTCATGCAAACCCTGAAAAGGCAGATCTGTGACTATATGATGGCAGGGCAAGGCAGATGAAGGAGAAAAGATTGGGCAGCCATAGTGACGGCTCTTATAATATGCAGCTGATACAGATTATACATTTTTATTTATTCACATAGTGCTGACAAATACATCAGCATTCTATAGCGTACACAGAAACTTACAGTCTAATTTTCCTACCACACCCATGCACATGCTTTTGTTGGGTGGGTTGATTAGACAGCAGTTAATGTGTATGAATGGCCCAACCCTTCTTTCTTTTGTTTTAGCTAAACAAGGGAAGGGCTAAAATTTACATCAGTTTATTTGCTGTCTGTGGCCCATTGGGGATAGTTCCCCTCACTTCCTGTCCCAGAGGTGCAACAGGAAATGATAGGCCATCTATAAAAAGTTAGGGGACTTCCCCTCTTAGTTGTCACCGGAACAAATGTCACCTTCAGAAGTCCTCCCCTCACTGTTTGTTATGGTAACAAGTTTACAATTTTGGATTCCCGTCTTTTTTTGGTCTCCTTAATTAGGGCCACCTGGATGAAAAGGGTGAATCTCCCCAATGAGAATACAGGTGGAGATAAAAATTTATATACAGTCCAATGAGAGTACCAAATGTCCAAGACTCCAAAGTTTTTTAATGATAAAATTGGTTCATGGCAGAAAAAAGGCCAATGCATTTTGGGGTGGGCAAACAGACCCATCCCCTTCATTAGGGCTGCAAAACAAATAAAATAAACAATAATAATAACAAATAAACAAAAAAAATATAAAAGTCAAAAATATATATGTAGCACTAACTCTCGGTGGAGCTGCTGGTTTAAAGCGGGCCTGTTACCTTCACTCTCGATACCTCTGTTTCACCGGCACCGGGTCTAGGGTTCCATTGAGTTTACCTCTGGACGATATAAGCACCAACACTTGAGTACATTTTCAATGCTTTATTGAACAAAGTAACAAAGGAAGTAGCAGGAAAGAGGCAGGAGGAAAACGGCAGGGAAGCTCAAATACCTTTCTTTAGGTTTCTTTAGAACATCCTTTAAGGTTGAATACTGTAATTGAATGCAATCCCCTTTGTGGAACACGATCTTTGCTCGCCTGGATAGGCCTCTCTCACTTGCCTAGCAGCCAGTACGTAGCACGAACAAAAGTCTCTGCCGCAGACTTGCTTGAAATGAACCCGTACGATCCTCTGCCACAGGATGTATTGGTTCACAATGAATGTCAGACACAGTACTTGGACCTCTAAGCCAACCTGGCAGTACTATGCGATAGAATTGCTTTAGGATACGTCCTCCAACCGAGTCACCAGGCCCCTCTCCAGACCAGCACTCTGCATGATCCTTCCATGACGGGTCCTCCCCTGGGATCTCCTCGGTTGTCCAGCTTCTTCACTTAGGATAGACAGATCAGGACCATTCCTCGGCTGCTGAGGTAGGCCCCAGACAGGCTTCTGGGCCCACCCACGCGCTGCAGCGACGCGGGACTCCAGGAACGGAGGACCACGAGGTGGTACTCTAACACATACCTGTCGGCCAGGAGGGCCAGCAGGTGGCTGAAAACGAACACCTAAACATGGCGTCTGTCCCATAAATACCCTCTCCCAGAATGCAACTCGGAGGACCACCTCCACCGAGTTGTCTCCGGGACAGAGGAGCACTCATCCGCTTCAACACGTTGCTTTACCAACACCCGCCGATGGTGACAACGACACAATGTGGAACCACACGCAACGTCAGCCAAGCTGGAACAGAGGCAAATCTAACTTCCTATAACGAGCAATTCACTAAATTTACCTATCAGATGGTAGATCACAAATCTACCAGCGCTACATATAAATATAAATAATTAAATAAAAAATAAAAAAATAGAAAAAATTCAAGTGATACACTATATTGTCAAAAGTATTAGAACACCTGCCTTTACACACATGAACTTTAATGGAATCCCAGTCTTAGTCCATAGGGTTCAATATTGAGTTGGTCCACCCTTTACAGCTATAACAGCTTCAACTCTTCTGGGAAGGCTGTCCACAAGGTTTAGGAGTGTGTCTATGGGAAAGTTTGACCATTCTTCCAGATGCACATTTGTGAGGCCAGGCACTGATGTTGGACGAGAAACTTTTGCACAGTACTCTATATATACAAGAAACTAGCTTAAGAGCTTGAATATTTCTTATATCCAATCCAATATCACCAGTTAGGACTGTACTGTGCAGCACAGGGCTCTCGATAGAACACTGTGTACATGCATACGGGAGGAGAGGGCTGAGGCTTTAACTCATAATGTGCTGCTGCTCCTTTACTGTCCAATTACAGAGGTTGGGTTGGATGCGCTTACAGAAAGGGGATAGCTCAAATTGGATTTGGCCACTATGGTAATGTTCACTGGTAGAGTACAAAGTGGGGCAGTGATATAATCTGTGCCAGGACTGGTGCAATGATTTTTGACACCCTAGGCGAAACCTCACCCCCCTTGGCTCCACCCCCTTTGCCCTGCCCATGTATACCCCACCTTTTTAATGAAGCACCCATCAAATGCAGGCTCACCAGCGCCCATCAAATGTAGCCTCACCAGAGCCCATCAAATACAGCCTACCAGCGCCCATCAATGCAGCCTACCATCGCCCATAATGAATGTTTGCTTGCTTCCACAGGGGACACAGACACAGTAGCCTCTGACACTATGTGCGAACGGAGCGGCGATTGCCTGCTGATGCTGAGACTTAGTTGCTTGCTGCAGAGAGAAGAGAGTAGGAATACCAGTGGCTGGGTGCCCTAAGCAGCAGTGCGCTCTAGGAGGCTGCCTAGTTTGCCTAGTGGTAGCACCGGCCCTGCTCTGTGCAGGCTCCATGTGTTCTCTGTGCTATCCGGCCATGTAGCACAGCAGAGGGTTTGGAGTATGTTCATAACTTTCCAGATCTTTTGGCAGTTGCAAAAGTTCCTGTGCATATGTTTTCAGTTCTTTCCCTGGAGTTGTCCTTAATTAATATACAAGTAGGCATGTAGCATGAGACTCTGCCTGTAAGCAATGGGGATTTGTACAGATACAGCCCATATTGTACAGAACACCGAAAGACAAAGACGTTGGGCTTTGATACCCTTGCAATATGTTTTTTTTTTTTTTTCCCTTGCACACAATGTTTTCTGCCGTCTGATGCCATCTCTGGCGTCCCGCGGTGTCACGTGGCATTCAGATTCAGCATTAACACTAATACGTAGATTAAAATGACAATCCCTGACAGATCCTCTGGAGCTGTGTGGCTGTAAGCAGCGACAGATGTGTGGAGCTGGAAGTTCACTGGAGCACTGAGGATTTCAGAGAGGCACCAGTATAAATCTATATCTGCACAGATAAAAGAGACGTCTATTTTTATGTCATGTGCAGCGAGAACCCCGGGAGCCACGGGCGGAATGAGAAGAAAACAAGAATACTAGACAACCCAAACTACAAGAGATATTGATGGAGACAAAGTTGTAAACCCTAGCACTGTTTTGTTTTTCCCATAAAGGTTCTTGCAGAACAATGGTGGCCAGGAAATTGGTCAGAAATTGCAAGAGGAGAATAAAAAGGAAATTTACGGGAGAAAGAGTGTGGGGGTTGGGGGGGGCAGGGGTAGTTAGACAGAAAGAATGAGAGGGGGTGGGATGAAGGGGGAAAATCACACTGATATGTTAAAGAAAAATTCCAGGTATAGATATTTTCTGCATTGGTTGGACCAATGTCCCTATGTATATGACATGCTTGGCCAATGTCCCTGGAAGCTGGAAATGAATGAAGTAAACACTGCTACTCCAGTGACCTCCACTTGTTCATGGATCCCATGAGTGGCTGCCCTTCTACATTGTGAACACAACGGCGGTTAGCTTCTTGGCAATGCCGCCATTTAGAAAATTCTTTGCATTTTCTCAATGAATGCAAAACTTTCACTGATTGGATGAGGTGAAGAGATTGGGAGATGATGTCACGCTCTCCACCTTATCCAATCATAGAATTCTTTTTGCATTCTTAGCATTCTCTAAATGGCACCCGTGTCGAGCAGCTGACCTCCTGTGTTCACAATACAGTAGGGCAGCATCTTGGGACAGGACCCAGAATCGAGTGGAGATCACTGGAGGTGTGGTATCTGCTTCAGTGATTTCCAGCTTCTAAAGCAGCCATTCTCAACAAGGGTTCCTCCCAAGGTTGCTAGTGGTTCCTTGAGCTGTGGCTGATTGACGTCTTATCTAATAGTGCCTGCGTAGTTCCAGGACAAACTCGGTATGGGACCCAGAAGTGAGTGGAGATCACTGGAGGAGTGGCATCTGCTTCAGGGATTTCCAGCTTCTAAAGCAGCCATTCTCAACAAGAGTTCCTCCAGAGTTTGCTAGGGGTTCCTTGAGCTGTGGCTGATTAACGCCCCATCTGATGGTGCCTGCGTAGTTCCAGGACAAACTTGGTACGGGACCCAGAAGTGAGTGGAGATCACTGGAGGTGTGGTATCTGCTTCAGGGATTTCCAGCTTCTAAAGCAGCCATTCTCAACAAGGGTTCCCACCAAGGTTGCTAGGGGTTCCTTGAGCTGTGGTTGCTTGACGTCCCATCTGATGGTGCCTGCGTAGTTCCAGGACAAACTCTATTTGGTAAAATCAGCAGCATGACCCAATTATCTTTTTAGCTGTCTCTAAAGGTGACATTCAATACACAACTGTAAGAGTTGCATTTTTCCTATTGACTACCAATGGCAGGGGGATTTTCCCCATTGACCCTTCAAAAAATTGGTTTTAGAAAGGGTTCTTCAAGACCTGAAAATTATTTCACGGGTTCTTCTAGGGTACAGAGGTTGAAAAAGGCTGTTCTTGAGGGATCCCACAGGTATGATATGCATAGATACATTGATCCAGGGTGGAACAAGGTAAATGCGTATACCTGGAATTCTTCTTTAACTACTAGAGCACCCCCCCAATGAACATATATGTCAACAGGGTGGTCACTCTGCGCCCGATCACCTACATGTACCTGATTTGTACTCGTCGGTCAGCAGGTCCTGGCCAGTGATTTATGGTTGACCAATAACTGCTGATTGGCTTCGAGAATCACAGCACAGAGCCCTGTGTTTACTAACAACACAGGGCTCCCTACATGGAGCAATTAGTAAAAGCAGCACATTGTTAGGCACACAGTTCCCCTAGATGTTAACCCCTTCCTGGCCAGTGTTATTAGTACAGTGACAGTGTATAGTATTAGCACTGATCACTGTATTAGTGTCACTGGTGATGTCAGTGTCAGTTAATCCCCAACCAGTGTCAGTTAGTATCAGACTGCCCGCCTGCATGACCAGTTAAAATAAAACAGTGACAAACAGCAAAAAATGGCCTGGTCATGAAGGGGTAAAATCTTCTTAAGTGATTAACGGGGTTCTTCAGTGTTTTTTTTTTTAAAATATATGTAGCTGCTCACTTTTAACCACTTCAGGAACGCCCCATAGCAGATATACTGCTACAATATATATACATGATTCTGCGCTTCCGCCTAGGGGTGCACACATGCCGCTTCTTCTGTGATTACTCACAGCAAAAGCCGATCTGCAGATGCCGGGCATTGCATGTCCTCCAGCACCCACCGACCATTGCGCAGAGACACAGAACAAAGCTCTGCCTATGTAAACAAGGCAGAGCTTTGTTCTGATGGGGGGGGGAGTGATGGATTTTGTGTCCCTGCAAAGTAAAATCTAAAAATAGCGCCTGCAAACCGACCTGAAACAGCCGCTGCTGTGTCTCCAGTGTGAAAGCCTTGGGGTTTTCACACTGGAGTGGTGCGCTAGCAGGACGCTGAAAAAAAGTCCTGCTAGCTGCATCTTTGGAGCGGTGAAGGAACGGTGTATACACTGCTTCTAAACCGCTCCTGCCCATTGAAATCAATGGGGCACCGTGGCTATACCGCCAGCAAAGGGCCTCTGCAGAGGCGCTTTGTGGTAGTTTTTTAGCCCTTTCTTGGCTGCAAGCGGGGGGTAAAACCACCCCGCTAGTGGCCGAATACCGCCGCTAAAACGGCACTTTACTGTCGACGCACCTCCCGCCCCAGTGTGAAAGGGGCCTTAGTAAAAGCACCTAACACAGTACACAGGAAAACACTGGCTAGGCATACAATTAACCCTTTGATCTCCCCTGATGTTTAACCTCTTCCCAGCCAGTGTCATTAGTACAGTAACAGTGCATATTTTTAGCACTGATCACTGTAAAAGTGTCAGTTAGTGTCCGATTGTCCACCGGAATATTGTTATCCGCTATAAGTTGCTGATCACCACCATTACTAGTATAAAATAATTAAATAAATAAGCAAATAAAAATTCCAGTATATATACCATAGCTTGTAGACGCTATAACATCTGTGCAAACCAATCACTATATGCTTATAGGGATTTTTTATCAAAAATATGTAGCAGAATACATATTCGCCTAAACTGAAATTAAATGTGTTTTTTTGTAAAATTTTTTTATTGGATATGTTTTATAGAAGAAAGTAAAAAATATAGTTTTTTGCTTTTTTTTTTTTGCAAAATTGTCGGTCTTTTTTTGTTTATAGCGCAAAAAATAAAAAACACAATGGTGATCAAATACCACCAAAAGAAAGTTCTATTTGTGAAAAAAAAATGATATAAATTTTGTGTACAGCGTTGCATGCCTGCGCAATTGCCACTTAAAATAACGCAGTGCTGTATAGCTGGCCTGGTCATGAAAGGGTGTAAATCTTCCAGAGGTCAAAGACACACTTAACTGTCCAGGGATCCAGTGCTGTCTTCACCTGGGCCATATCTTCACCAGTCTTATGCCGCGTACACACGATCGGACTTTCCAACAACAAAACCGTGGATTTTTGTTCGAAGGGTGTTGGCTCCAACTTGTCTTGCATACAAACGGTCACACAAATGTTGGCCAACAATTACGAACGTAGTGACGTACAAGACGTACGTGATTTCTCCATTATGAACGCTAGTTTTACAAGACCGAGCGCTTCTGGCTCGTACTTGATTCCGAGCATGCGTGTTTGTACTTTGGACTTTTGTGCGACGGACAAGTTCTGGTGGCATCTCCTAGGTGATTCCAATGGAAGTAGAAGTGGGTCCATGCTAGAAATAGGCACCCCCTCCCTCATTTAAAAAAAAATAAAAAATCTCAAAAGTGTTGGGGGGGGGGCATCAATGGAACTTCCCTTTTAGGGTGAAGTTCCGCTTTAAGTCTTATCTGAGATTTTAGTAATTGGGTTCACATAGACTTTAATTGTAGCAAGTTAAGTAGACCAGCATTTTGTCATTCTGATTTCGGCAATCTTGTATGCTCCATCCTTTTTCCATCACACAGACATTTTGATGAGAATATTTGTGTTGCAAGCCATTCATTGTACATCATTAGAGATGGCTAGCTTCAAAAAAGTCAAATCTCTCTACAGCCCTGCTGCTGCTAAATCTATATCAGCTTCCAATTAACAAAAGTTTGATCACTAAAAGAAGAATCCTGATTGGTTGCTTTGGCACATTGCCCTTTATTAAGCAAAGCCCTGCGTTCCTGTAGTTAGATGAGCGGCTTTGGCTTCAGTTCTATCTTTAATGGGTCAAAGGGGTAATTGACACACATAATTTGGTTTCCAGATGAGCAGAGTTAAGCCGCTCGGGTCTACATAGAGGAAGGGGGAGGGGTCCTTACACAAGGCTATAGTAGGATATTGGTGTGTATAGATTACAGTAGTAAACAAATCCTTATTCTATCTACGGCAACATATGGATTAGAGCAGTGGAAAATGATGAGGCTGCTCGATAATACCCTGTTTACAGTGCCTTTAAAAAGTATTCATACCCCTTGATATTTTCCACATTTTGTCATGTTACAACCAAAAACTTAAATGTATTTTATTGGGATTTTATGTGATAGACCAACACAAAGTGGCACATAATTGTGAAGTGGAAGGAAAATTATAAATGGTTTTCAATTTTTTTTTTTACAAATACCTGTAAATATGTGAAAAGTGTGACGTGCATTTGTATTCAGCCCCCCTGAGTCAATACTTTGTAGAACCGCCTTTCACTGCAATTACAGCTGCAAGTCTTTTTGGGGATGTCTCTACCAGCTTTGTACATCTAGAGAGGGACATTTTTGCCCATTCTTCTCTGAAAAATAGGTCAAGCTCTATCAGATTGAATGGAGAGCGTCCGTGAACAGCAATTTTCAAGTCACTGATTCTCAATTGGATTTAGGTCTGGACTTTGGGCCATTCAAACACATGAATATGCTTTGATCTAAACCATTCCATTGTAGCTCTGGCTGTATGTTTTACGGCCGTTGTCCAGCTGGAAGGTGAACCTCCACCCCGGTCTCAAGTCTTTTGCAGACTCCTAACAGGTTTTCTTCTAAGATTGGCCTTTATTTGGCTCCATCCATCTTCCCATCAACTCTGATCAGCTTCCCTGTCCCTGCTGAAGAAAAGCATCCCCACAACATGATGCTGCCACCCCCATGTTTAACGGTGGGGATGGTGTGTTCAGGGTGATGTGCAGTGTTTTGCTTTTAGGCCACAAAGTAAAATTTTGGTCTCATCTGACCGGAGCACCTTCTTCCTCACGTTTGCTTTGTCCCCCACATGGCTTCTTGCAAACTGCAAATGGGACTTCTAATTGGCTTTCTTTCAACAATGGCTTTCTGTCAGAAACCATGAACCAGACCGAGACAGAAGTACAGTAAAATCACACTTGTTTATTAATAAAAATAAAAAGGTAAATAGAGTAATCATAGTCAAAGCATAGCCAGAGTGCAGTAACCGGATCGGGTAGTCAGCCAAGCCAGAGTTCAGTAACCAGATCGGGTAATCAGCCAGGCCAGAAGTCAGGGATCCAAGTAGAGGAACAGCAAGCAGAATAAGAAGCCAGAAGGGATGTCAGCAAAGCCAGTCTTTAAACAGGAAAGCAGGAGATGGTTTCTTGTGATGAGACCACGCCTGGCCGTCTGCAGGGCACGGTAGGGACTGTGACACTTTCTTCTTGTCACTCTTCCAAAAAGGTCAGATTTGTGGAGAGCACGACTAATAGTTGTCCTGTGGACAGATTCTCCCACCTGAGCTGTGGATCTCTGCAGCTCCTCCAGAGTTACCATGGGCCTCTTGGCTGCTTCTCTGATGAATGCTCCCCTTGCCCGGCCTGTCAGTTTAGGTGGACGGCCATGTCTTGGTAGGTTTGCAGTATGGCAGGTTGTGCCATACTCTTTCCATTTTCGGATGATGGATTGAACAGAGCTCCGTGAGATGTTCAAAGCTTGGGATATTTTTTTTATAACCGAACCCCGCTTTAAACTTCTCCACAACTTTATCCCTGACCTGTCTGGTATGTTCCTTGGCCTTCATAATTTTGTTTGTTCACTAAGGTTCTCTAACAAACCTCTGAGGGCCTAACAGAACAGCTGTATTTATACTGAGATTAAATTACACACAGGTGGACTCTATTTACTAATTAGGTGACTTCTGAAAGCAATTGGTTCCACTAGATGTCAGGGGTATCAGAGTAAAGAGGCTGAATACAAATGCACGCCACACTTTTCAGATATTTATTTGTAAAACACTTTGAAAACCATTTATCATTTTCCTTCCACTTCCCAATTATGCGCCACTTTGTGTTGGTCTATCACATAAAATACATTTATGTTTTTGGTTGTAACATGACAAAATGTGGAAAATTTCAAGGGGTAGGAATACTTTTTCAAGGCACTGTACATTCAGGGGTTAAGATAATGTCTTCAGGTTCCTTTAATTGCTTTCTTGCTCAAGTTAGTAGACCCCCGGTCAGGTTTTCACTAACCTACACAGTACTTATTGTTGAATATGGAGCCTCTGACATAGCTTGCTCTATTCATTACAAAATGTTCTGTTCTTAACATCTTTCACCCTTAAAATAAATTGCCTAGGCTTAGCCAGTAAGTGCTTATTATAGATTTCTTAAAGTTGAACTCTAGTTGTCATTAAAAAAAAAAAAAAAAGTGGAGTGGTTAGCACTTCTGCTTTGCAGCACTATGGTCCTTGGCTTCATTCACCTTGGCACCGCTCAGCTTTGAGTGTTCTTGCGCATTAGGGTAGCCCAATATGGACTGCCTAGCACACAAGAGAGGTAAAAAAAAAAGACAAAACAAAGGTGCATACATAATTTTTAGAAATATAACACAATCAACAGTAATGTGATACCACACATTGCACTTGTTTATGTAATGTCACTATGATGTATGCAGCATGCAATAAGGACTGATATAAAAAATCTTTTGCAATAGCTGTTAAACAAGGTCACAGTGTAAAGAGCGA
Source organism: Aquarana catesbeiana (assembly GCF_042186555.1). Taxonomy (NCBI): domain Eukaryota; kingdom Metazoa; phylum Chordata; class Amphibia; order Anura; family Ranidae; genus Aquarana; species Aquarana catesbeiana. The sequence continues at coordinate 37,552,581 of NC_133330.1, forward strand.
GACCACCTTTTCCCAATTCCAATCCTGGAACATGGTCCTGCTTTTATACCTATTCAGTGCCACCACTCACCAGATAAAACAACCTCAAACAATATAAGAGGTCAAGAAAAGCAAGTGAGATATGTAAATATGATCCAATTGTGCCAGGGGGCACTGATGACGTCCCATAGGACGAAACATGTTGGAGAGAGCTTTACATACTGATGTTGTGTTTTGTCTTTGTCACACTTTCTGGCACAAGTGGAATGCATATAGCATTTGTGCCTTTTTTTGTTGTTTGAGGTAATTTTATCTGGTGGTGTGGTGACATTGAATGAGTGTGAAAGCAGGACCATCTTCCAGAAGTAGGCTAAGCAGGTCCCACTCTTAATGCTGCAGCCCTGTTATACAATACAGGTGCATTTGAAATGTGTGTTGGGGCTCCATTCGGAATGAATGGCACCACAGTGCAGCAACACCTCAAAAACTTGAGGTGAGCAGCCATTTCTCTTGAAAGTGTGGATTAACTCCCTTTTTATTTATTTGAACTGTGAACAACTCTATTCCTAGTATCTATACCCTCAATCTGGAAGGATTAATCATCCAATTACCACATATATATATATATATATATATATATATATATATATATATATATATATATATATATATATATATATCCAGCCTTTTGAAACTGTGAAAATGCTGAAGATTGTAGAGTTTCTTGCCAACAGCCCTACCTTTGAAGAATTTTCTTTGCACAGTGCTCCCATTGGTGGATATTTATTGGACATTATTGGACTGATATTTTTACAATTTTATTGTTAAGGTTTAATCTTGACATTTGAAGTGAATAGAATGAGCGCTTTTATTTTAATGGTTTGAGGTCACTTTTAGTGGTTGCAGCTGTTCTCATATCAATTTTTTAATTTATTTTTAGTGTTGCATTGGGTATTTTTCACATATAGTAGCCCATAAGTATTCACACATTGATCATAATCCTGCTGGAAGGGGCCATGAGAAGATGGGGACACTGTAGTCATAAAGGGATGGAAATGGTCAGCAACAATACTCAGGTAGGCTGTGGTGTGTAAATGATGCTCAGTTGGTACTAAGGGGCCCAAAGCGTGCTAAGAAAATATCCCCCACATCATTACACCACCAGCTTTAACCATTGATACAGATGGATCCGTGCTTTCATGTTGTTTTACGCCAAGTTCTGACCCTACTATCTGAATGTCGCAGCTGAAATCAAGACTCATCAGACCAGGCAACATTTTTCCAATCTTCTATTGTCCAATTTTGGTGATCCTGTGCGAATTGTAGCCTCAGTGTCCTGTTCTTAGATGACAGGAGTGGCACCCGGTGTGGTCTTCTGCTGCCGTAGTCCATCTGCTTCAAGGTTGGATGTGTTCAGAGATGGTATTCTGCATACCTTGGTTGTAACAAGTTTTTTTTTTTTTAGTTACTGCTACCTTTCTATCATCTCAAACCAGTCTGCCCATTCTCCTTTGACAGTAAGGCATTTTCCTCCACACAACTGCCGCTCACTGGATATTTTCTCGTTTTTGGACCATTCTCTGTAAACCCTAGAGATGGTTGTTTGTGAAAATCTCAGTAGATCAGCAGTTTTTGAAATGCCCAGACCAGCCCGTATGGCACCAACAACCATGCCACGTTCAAGGTCACTTAAATCCCCTTTCTTCCTCATTCTGATGCTCGGTTTAAAATTTAGCAAGTCGTATTCACCACGTCTAGATGCCTAAATAAATTGAGTTGTTGCCATGCAATTGGCTGATTAGCAATTTGCTTTACCAAGCAATTACATATACACTGTACTATAAACAGTAAATAGAAGTAGCGTGACCCGCTGCTATGCAGGCATGCATATAATTATACGAACAGGATTTAGGTCTGGACTTTGACTGGACCATTCTAACACATGAATATGCTTTGATCTAAACCATTCCATTGTAGCTCTGGCTGTATGTTTAGGGTCGTTGTCCTGCTGGAAGGTGAACCTCCGCCCCAGTCTCAAGTCTTTTGCAGACTCCCAACAGGTTTTCTTCTAAGATTTCCCTGTATTTGGCTCCATCCATCTTCCCATCAACTCTGACCAGCTTCCCTGTCCTTGCTGAAGAAAAGCATCCCCACATGATGCTGCCACCACCATGTTTCACGGTGGTGATGGAGTGTTCAGGGTGATGTGCAGTGTTTTGCTTTTAGGCCACAAAGTAAAATTTTGATCTCATCTGACCAGAGCACCTTCTTCCACATGTTTGTTGTATCCCCCACATGTCTTCTCACAAACTGCAAACAAGACTTCATATGGCTTTCTTCTTGCCACTATTCTATAAAGACCAGATTTGTGGAGAGCACGACTAATAGTTGTCCTGTGGACAGATTCACCCACCTGAGCTGTGGATCTCTGCAACTCCTCCAGAGATACCATGGACCTCTTGGCTGCTTCTCTGATTAATGCTCTCCTTGCCCAGCCTGTCAGTTTAGGTGGACGGCCATGTCTTGGTAGGTTTGCAGTTGTGTCATACTCTTTCCATTTTCAGATGATGGATTGAACAGTGCTCTGTGAGATGTTCAAAGCTTGGGATATTTTTTTTTTATAACCAAACCCCGCTTTACACTTCTCCACAACTTTATCCCTGACCTGTCTGGTATGTTCCTCGGCCTTCATAATCATGTTTGTTCATTAAGGTTCTCTAACAAACCTCTGAGGGCCTAACAGAACAGCTGTATTTATACTGAGATTAAATTACACACAGGGGGACTCTATTTACTAATTAGGTGACTTCTGAAAGCAATTGGTTCCACTAGATATTAGGGGTATCAGAGTAAAGAGGCTGAATACAAATACATGCCACACTTTTCAGATATTTATTTGTAAAACATTTTAAAAAACATTTATAATTTTCCTTCCACTTCACAATTATGGGCATACTTGGTGTTGGTCTATCACATAAAATCCCAATCAAATACATGTATGTTTTTGGTTGTAACATGACAAAATGTGGAAAATGTCAAGGGGTATGAATACTTTTTCAAGGCGCTGTACATTTAGGGGTTAAGATAATGTCTTCAGGTTCCTTTAATTGCTTTCTTGCTCAAGTTAGTAGACACCCGGTCAGGTTTTCACTAACCTACACAGTACTTATTGTTGAATATGGAGCCTCTGACATAGCTTACTCTATTAATTGCAAAATGTTCTGTTCCTGAACATCTTTCACCCTTAAAAAAATTGCCTAGGCTTAGCCAGTAAGTGCTTATTATAGATTTCTTAAAGCTAAACACTAGCTGTCATTAACAAAAAAAAAGTGGAGTGGTTAGCACTTCTGCTTTGCAGCACTATGGTCCTTGGCTTCATTCACATTGGCACCACTCAGCTTTGAGTGTTCTTGCGCATTAGGGTAGCCCAAAATGGACTGCCTAGCACACAAGAGAGGTAAAAAAAAAAAAAAAAAAAAGACAAAACAAAGGTGCATACATAATTTTTAGAAATATAACACAATCAACATTAGTGTAACTTCTGCTTTGCAGCACTATGGTCCTTGGCTTCATTCACAACCAGGACGCTACCTGCATGGAGTTTGCATGTTCTCCCTTTGCTTGTGTGGGTTTCCTTCCAGTACTCCAGTTTCCTCCCATACTCCAAAGGCATGCTGGTAGGTGAACTGGCCTTAGTATCCTTGAGGGCAGGGACTGGGTGTGGTTAAAGGAGAATTGGAGCCAAAGGTCGTTTGGCTGTACTTCCCCCGTGGATCACAGGAGTGCAGATCATTCTGGACTCCTGTGACCCGTTTTTTAGCAGACAGCAGACTGAAGCCCGCTGTCAGCTGATGTCACAGAGCCGGTCCAGGCTCAGGATGGATCGCAACTATATGGTCGGGATCCGCATACATGCCTGGACCAGCACCTGGCTCAGCCTCTCAGTGACTCACTGAGAGCCTGAGCCGGCTGCTCCCGCCCCCTCCACAGCCCAGCACTCTAGCGAGTGTGGGGGTTCTCGGTGTCAGAGCCGGCGGGGGACCGATGCTGCATCCACCCACCTAGGTATGATTCAACAAAAAAAAAAAAATCACATACATCTCTTTTAAGTGTTGCATAAATTATTGGCACTATATAAATACCTCTAATAAATAAAAATTCCAAAGGTAAGATTGTACCATGTACCCACACAGAATGCATCACTCCCAACTGTCCCTGATGTCAAAGGACTGTCCCTGATTTGTAACAAAGTCCCTCTGTGCCTCTTTCTTCCTCATTTGTTCCTCATTTTGGTCTGAGCTACAGTGCATCCGGAAAGTATTCACAGCGCTTCACTTTTTCCACATTTTGTTATGACACATCCTTATTCCAAAATGGATAAAATTCATTATTTTCCTCAAAATTCTTCAAACAATACCCGATAATTACAATGAGTATTTTTGAGTATGATGCTACAAGCTTGGCCCACCTATTTTTGGGCAGTTTTTCCCATTCTTTTTTGCAGGACCTCTCAAGCTCCATCTGTGCATCAGTGCACAGCCATTTTCAGATCTCTCCAGAGATGTTCAATTGGGTTCAAGTCTGGGCTCTGGCTGGGCCACTCAAGGACATTCACAGAGTTGTCCCATAGTCACTTCTAAGTTCGTTGTTATCTTGGCTGTGTGCTTAGGGTCGTTGTCCTGTTGAAAGATGAATCTTCGCCCCAGTCCAGCGCTCTGGAACAGGTTTTCATCAAGGATGTCTTTGTACATTGCTGAATTCATACTTCAACTAGTCTTCCAGTTCTTGCCACTGAAAAACATCCCCACAGCATGATGCTGTCACCACCATTGTTCACTGTAGGGATGGTATTGGCCAGGCGATGAGCAGTGCCTGGTTTCCTCCAGACATGACGCTTGCCATTCAGGCCAAAGAGTAAAATCTTTGATTCATCAGACCAGAGAATTTGGTTTCTCGTGGTCTGAGAGTCCTTCAGGTGCCTTTTGGAAAACTTCAGGTGGGCTGTCATGTGCCTTTTATGGAGGAGTGGCTTCTGTCTGGCCCCTCTACCATACAGACCTGATTGGTGGAGTGCTGCAGAGATGGTTGTTCTTCTGGAAGGTTCTTCTGGAAGAATCTCTTCTCTCCACAGAGAAATGCTAGAACTCTATCAGAGTGACCATCGGGTTCTTGGTCACCTTCCTGACTAAGGCCCTTCTCCCCCGATTGCTCATTTTGGCCATGTGGCCTTCTCTAGGAAGAGTCATTGTGGTTGCAAATATCTTCTATTTATGAAGATGGAGGCCACTGAGCTCACTGGGACCCTCAATGCTGCAGAAGTGTTTCTGTACCCTTCCCCAGATCTGTGCCTCGATACAATCCTGTCTCAGAGGTCTACAGACAATTCCTTGGACTTCATGGCTTGGTTTGTGCTCTGGCATGCACTGTTAACTGCAGGACCTTATATAGACAGGTGTGTGTCATTCCAAATCATATCCAATCAACTGAATTTACCACAGGTAAACATCTCAAGGATGATCAGTGGAAACAGGATGCACCTGAGCTCAATTTTGAGTGTCATGGCAAAGGCTGTGAATACTTACGTACATGTGATATTTTTTGTTTTTTATTTTTAATAAGTTTGCAAAGATTTCAAACAAACTTTTTTCAGGTTGTCATTATGGGGTATTGTTTGTAGACTTTTGAGGAAAATAATGCATTTAATCAATTTTGGAATAAGGCTGTAACATAACAAAATGTGAAAAAAGTGAGACGCTATGAATACTTCCCGGATGCACTGTATATAGTTGTATATAAAATTAGCTTTTTATCTTTCAAAATGTTTTTCCCAGTGTTAAACCTTTCATCCAATTTCTAAGTTTCTGCATTTGTAAATGTCAAAAGCCAGTATAAAAGAATATATTAGTGGTAAAAAAAAAAGCACTTGTGGGTTGAACTAATCATTACCATTGTATAATTCTCCTTTAGGGAGGCGGGTCAGGTTGTGTATCCTATTTCCCTTCATACTTTTGCTAATAGGTGTCCATCATTCCCACCTCAAAAGGTTGGCAAGTATGCAGAATGTCCTATCAGCGATAAGGCACCACTCAGCTTTGAGTGTTCTCGCGCATTAGGGTAGCCCAAAATGGACTGCCTACCACACAAGAGGCGCAAAAAAAAGACAAAAAAAAAAAGGTGCATACATAATTTTTAGAAATATAACACAATCAACAGTAGTGTGATACCACGCATTGAACTTGTTTATGTAATGTCACTATGATGTATGCAGCATGTAATAAGGACTAATATACAAATCTTTTGCAATAGCTGTTAAACAAGGTCACAGTGTAAAGAGCGAGACCACCTTTTCCCAATTCCAATCCTGAAACATGGTCCTGCTTTTATACCTATTCAGTGCCACCACTCACCAGATAAAACAACCTCAAACAATATAAGAGGTCAAGAAAAGCAAGTGAGATATGTATATATGATCCAATTGTGCCAGGGGGCCCTGATGGCGTCCCATAGGACGAAACATGTTGGAGATAGCTTTACATACTGATGTTGTGTTTTGTCTTTGTCACACTTTCTGGCACAATTGGACTGCATATAGCCTTTTTTGTTGTTGTTTGAGGTAATTTTATCTGGTGGTGTGGTGGCATTGAATGAGTGTGAAAGCAGGACCATCTTCCAGGAGTAGGCTAAGCATGTCCCACTCTTAATGCTGCAGCCCTGTTATACAATACAGGTGCATTTGAAAGGTGCATTGGGGCTCCATTCGGAATGAATGGCACCACAGTGCAGCAACACTCATAATGTGTGTCACTGCAATACAGTAGTGTGAATCCAGCCTAACAAGATGCTCATAAGTACTCATGCCAGTGAAACCCAGGCAGTTACCATATTTTGAAGGTCAGCAATGGCAGCTTACTTTGACACGGTACACAGCACAATGTCCACAGTATAGACCCCAGTGCCAACTTCAGCTTTTTCCGCTGCCTGTCCTCTTCTGTAGGACAGCCAGTAATGATGCCCAGCGATGCATGCACAACAGTGTTGCACCAGCCCAGCAGTAGGCTCAATCTTTCAGTTTCTTACAGATGCTAAGACTGTATGCTGCAAAAGAGTATGCACAGCAGACCGTAAAGGTAAAGAAAAAAGAAAAAAAAAAAAACCTTTCCTAGCTTTTTTTTTTTTGCAGAGGACAAACGCAAAGTCCTTTGCACCAAAATAAATAAAAAACCCTAAATCTTCTTATTTAAAAATTTGTTTGTGATCATGTTTGTATGACATTTAGAAATAAGCAATACTTCTACATAAACACCTACAATCATGTGGAATTAATTCAGCTCTTATGGACAATTATTCTGAGAGAGCTGCCATCAGTGGTTTGTGGAAAATCACACTTCGATCACAAATTGTTCTTCGGCGGTCTCTTTATGTCCTAATCATCCCTATTTTTTTTTGTGATTTCAATTACTTTTACTCATGGAACATCAGCGGTGCAGATTGGAAACTCCGAAGGGTGCTGTACGGAGGGGGTCAGACAAAGGTTATTCAAAAACAAAGAATAAAAAAAATTCTGTAATATTTTCACTGCAGAGCTAGAATGTCGATCTTTGGGTAAGCGGCCGACCATAACTAAGGTTAACAGGTCACCAAAACATATAAAAGCCATCAATCTTGAAAGAAAAGTCCAAAGATTAAAAAAAAAAGGCCCTCCTTTGAAACGGTGTATTTAAAGCGGATTTCCACCCAGAAATGGAACTTCCGCTGATTGGATGTCAAATCCAGGTATCTGCTCTCACTTCCAGGGAAAGATCGCCGCACAAAGTTCCAGCCCCTCCTCCTTCCACCCCTGCTGTCTTCGTAATAAATCTACATTTGACCCTCTCAACACGGACCAAAAAATTCCTAGGGTGTTTAGGAATATGGTGGTTAGGATCTGGATGGTCTTAAAGTGAGGAAATTGGTAGATCCCAAGTATATTAGGAATGGTATTGAGTCTCTAGAGAAGCAAAAGGAAATCATCATACACCCTGAGGATGGGGGGGTGGTTTAGTTGTCCTAAATAAGTCATACTACCAAGAAGAGATGGGTCACTTGTTGAGTGATCGTGACATGTATAAATTATTGAATAAGGATCCTATGATGGAGCTCAAAGATGAACTACACACGATAGTTGAAGATGGGAAGGGTAGGGGTGTTCTCAGTAAAAAGGAGGCTGCGTATTTGGATCCTCTTTTTTGTAGAACCCCAATCGTGAATGGGATCGAATCGATCTCTGCTATATTGGGTCAATAAATAGATTCCTTTCTTCAACCGTTGGTTTTAAAAACAAAAGCCTTCCTTAAAAGATACACACATCATTCAGATTTTGGAGTCTCTGAAGTGTAAGCTCGTTATATACTATCATAGGCCATGAGGATGCTGTAGCATCGGTACAATGGGCATTATCCTCTTCTGAGCATCCAAGGAAACACAAAAAACGTATTTTAAAGAGAGCTTGAATTTCTGTCTATCCAGAAATTATTTCTGTAATGACAGTTTTATTTACAAACTAGGGGGGTTGCGATGGGAGCCAGTTTTGCTCCCAGTGTGGCCAATCTATTTATGGCCCACTGGGAGGAGGAGGAGGCAGTCTTTAAAAATCGACCCCCTGAACTTGTCTGTTATAGAAGTTTCATTGATGATCTCATTATGGTTTGGGAAGGAGAGATGTCTAGTCTGTGTTATTATTCATTGTCTGAATAAACCAAAGAACATCTCCTTTACATGGAATATTAGTTTGGAAAGCATGGTTTTTTTTTACTTGGAAATTTCTAAGGATAAAGAGAGTTTTAGGATGTGTAATTATTTTAAACCTACAGATCGGAATGCCTACATCCCCCTGAAGAGTTGCCACCACCGTGTGCAGTTGTGCGATAGCCCGGGGGGGGGGGGGGGGGGCAGTTCATCAAACTGAGACGAAATTCCACTCGAGAAGAAGACTTTGTCTCTCAGGCGCAGGTTTTAGCCTCTAGGTTTGAGCAGAAGGGGTATGATAAAGATACCCTTGTTGGAGAAATAGAGAAAGTGAGCACTACTGACAGACAAGTGTTAGCATCTAATAAGAATAGGGAGCTTAAAAATTATGCCAATAATTTCAAAATGGTGCTGGACTATAACGTTCAATATGAGTAGTTTGAAAAGATAGTTTTAAAAAACTGGTCTATACTCAAAAAGGATAAGGTGTTAGGTCCAGTACTACCAGTAAGACCACAATTTATATATAAAAAACCTCCTACGTTGAGGGATCGTAAAGCCCCAGGAGTTGTTAATCCCCCCCCCCCCATTCAGTCCGAAAATAGGTTATTTTCTTTCCTTAGTGGTTTCTATGCCTGTCGACGTTGCACAGCCTGTAGGCATTCAAAATCAACAACAAAAAGAGTAAGGAATTTTTTGCCACAGTTACCATTAGGAATTATTCTATCCAGCAATTGATTATGTACAATACTGTTGGTGTTGTTTACGTGCTTGAATGTGATTGCGGTTTGCAATACAAAGGTAGGACCTCCAGACCTTTACATGTCCGTTTAGGGGAACATGTAAACAACATACAAAAAAGGGTTAAAGACTAGGCATTTCAAAGTATTTCACAACCAGGATCTTCATCTTAGATTTGGGGGCATAGAGAGGGTCACTAAACATTGGAGAGGGGGGAATTTTATTTGTCAACTAAGCCGTAGGGAATCTTAGAAAAAGCCAGAGAGGTGATCGCATGTGAGGTTGCAGACGTCACATTGCTGGAGCAGAGGTGAGTATAGCTCCACTTTAAGTTGATTATAGGAGCTACATTGTTCTGCATACAGTATATATATACACTGCTCAAAAAATTAAAGGACATTTTTTTTAACAGAGTATAGCAAGAATATATCAAGTCAATCAAACTCCTGTGATATTGATCTGGTCAGTTAAGTAGCAGTGGGGGCTGTTCATTTCATTAACACCAAATCAGCTGCAACTGACAACAGGTGCACTAGATGGGGAACAATGAGACCACCCCAAAAACAGGAATGGTTTTACAGGTGGAGGCCACTGACATTTTTTTCCCTACTCATCATTTCTTTCACTAGCTTTGCATTTGGCTAAGGCCAGTGTCACTACTGGTAGCATGAAGTGATACCTGGACCCTATAGAGGTTGCACAGGCAGTCCGACTTCTCCAGGATGACACATTAATACATGCCATTGCCAGAAGGTTTGCTGTGTCTCCCAGCACAATCTCAAGAGCATGGAGGAGATTCCAGGAGACAGGCAGTTACTCTAGGAGAGCTGGACAGGGCCGTAGGTCTTTAACCCATCGGCAGGACCGGCATCTGCTCCTTTGTGCAAGGTGGAACAGGATGAGCACTGCCAGAGACCTACAAAATGACCTCCAGCAGGCCACTGGTGTGAATGTCTCTGACCAATCAGAAACAGACTATATGAGGGTGGCCTGAGGTCCTCTAGTGGGCCCTGCGCTCACTGCCTGGCACCGTGAAGCTCAATTGGCATTTGCCATTAAACACCAGAATTGTCAGGTCTGCCACTGGCACCCTGCGCTTTTCACAGATGAGAGCAGGTTCACCCTGAGCACATATGACAGATGTGAAAGGGTCTGGAGAAGCCATGGAGAACATTATGCTGCTGGTAAAATTGTGATATCCCTGAGGAAATCACGTGATCAGCAATGCAACGCGTCAGATGGAGCCAGTAGCGTCAGTTGCGTCAGTTCCAGTGACTCCAATTCCCAAAAGTGCGGTGAGGAGGCGATTCCATTCATTTCTAATTAGTTTGATCAAACTTGAAAAGTGCATCAATGTGAGCAGTTGGATTTTTAGCTCAAATAAATACGGTCTTATCAGCAGTACTGCACTGATTGTCTCTTTTCCCTTGTTTTGGAAAACATTCTCTTGGGAGATAAGTGTTGCAGATTAAAAGCCCCTTAGGAAGATAATTGATCCAGAGATACAGACTACGCTAGGGAGCAGTGTCACATATATTGGAGAAGATCCATCCATGGCTATCATGTGTTAATGTGCAAGCGCCGTTTGATCATCATGGTCAAAAACTTGAGGTGAGCAGCCATTTCTCCTGAAAGTGTGGATTAACTCCCTTTTTATTTATTTGAACTGTGAACAACCCTATTCCTAGTATCTATACCCTCAATCTGGAAGGATTAATCATCCAATTACCACACATTAATATATATATATATATATATATATATATATATATATATATTCTATCCAGCCTTTTGAAACTGCTGACGATTGTAGAGTTTCTTGCCAACAGCCTTACCTTTGAAGAATTTTCTTTGCACGGTGCACGCATTGGTGGATATTTATTATTGGACTGATTTTTTTTTTACAATTTTATTGTTAAGGTTTAATCTTGACATTTGAAGTGAATAGAATGAGCGCACCATTTACCCTTTCATCTTAATGGTTTGAGGTCACTTTTAGTGGTTGCAGCTGTTCTGGTATAAATTTTTTAATTTATTTTTAGTGTTGCATTGGGTATTTCTTACATATAGTAGCCCATAAGTATTCACACACTGATCATTATCATGCTGGAAGGGGCCATGAGAAGATGTGTACACTGTAGTCATAAAGGGATGGACATGGTCAGCAACAATACTCAGGTAGGCTGTGGAGTTTAAATGATGCTCAATTGGTACTAAGGGGCCCAAAGTGTGCTAAGAAAATATCCCCCACATCATTATACCACCAGCTTTAACCATTGATACAGATGGATCCGTGCTTTCATGTTGTTTAGGCCAAGTTCTGACCCTACTATCTGAATGCCGCAGCTGAAATCGAGACTCATCAGACCAGGCAACAGTTTTCCAATCTTCTATTGTCCAATTTTGGTGAGCCTATGCGAATTGTAGCCTCAGTGTCCTGTTCTTAGCTGACAGGAGTGGCACCCGGTGTGGTCTTCTGCTGCCATAGCCCATCTGCTTCAAGGTTGGATGTGTTCAGAGATGGTATTCTGCATACCTTGGTTGTAACAAGTTTTTTTTTTTTTTTGTTACTGTTACCTATTATCTCAAACCAGTGTACCCATTCTCCTCTGACAGGAAGGCATTTTCCTCCACACAACTGCCGCTCACTGGATATTTTCTCTTTTTTTGACCATTCTCTGTAAACCCTAGAGATGGTTGTCTGTGAAAATCGAAGGAAGATCAGCAGTTTTTGAAATGCCCAGACCAGTCCGTATGGCACCAACAACCATGCCACGTTCAAGGTCACTTAAATCCCCTTTCTTCCCCATTCTGATGCTTGGTTTAAAATTTAGCAAGTCATATTCACCAAGTCTAGATGCCTAAATAAATTGTTGCTGCCATGCAATTGCTTTACCAAGCAATTACATATACACTGTACTATAAACAGTAAATAGAAGTAGTGCGACCTGCTGCTATGCAGGCATGCATATAATTATACGAACAGCCACAAATTGTAGCGGTGAAACGGTATTGTGCTCGTCTCTACCCACTGCAGTCAAAATGCCTGGGAGTACAAGACTCAAGAGTAAACGTGTCAAGTTTATTATGGAAGGCAGATAAACATGGTTGTCAATAAAATTATACTATTTGATTTACAAAACAATAAAAAAGGAAGAAAGATACACAAATATAAATTCCAAAAAAAAAGTAACAAAAATAAATCCCTATTATATGCAGGTTGGCATCAGTACAGAAACTCCCAGTTATCTGCATGGAGATAATGCATTAAAAGAAAATCCATATATAAATGTGTGCAGCAAATATAAGGGCAGCAAGAGATACAAGTGTTGAACAACAGGTCCCAGCATCTTAAAGATCTAGAAAACGCCAGTTGCTATTATTCAGCAGCTTAAATAACTGCGTTTGTAAAACTGCAAAATTGGGACGTTACAGATAATTACATGTATTTTAAGACTATGCAAATTCCACATTCATGGTGCCTATGACAACCAGCGCCAGCAAAGACTAAGGCTGCCCATACATATTACAGTTTGACTGAACAAAATTATCTTTAGAACTAACAATAGCCATGTAGGGAAAAAAATTGGCCAACTGGATACAAAGTAAAATGGACTGTTGAGGTAAATCCCTCAGTGCCGGTTCACACAGGGGCGACTTGTCAGGCGACCTAGCCGCCTGACAAGTCGCCTCCCATTCTGTACAATGGAACCGTTCTAATAGGAGCGACGCAAGTCGCTCCGACTTAGAAAAAGGTTCCTGTACTTCTTTGGGGGCAACTTGAGGCGACTTGCATAGACTTCTATACAGAAGTCGTTTTGCAAGTCGCCGTGGAAGTCGTGTGCAGGTCGCCTCGGTGAGGCGACCTGCAAGTCGTGCCGCCCCTGTGTGAACCGGGGCTCACACTATATAAGTGTTGGCAGACCTAAAGGCAACTGTACAAATCAGGTTGTAACTAGGGTTGTCACTTTTTCTTCAAGCCAAACACGCACAGCAAACTTTTTTTTTTTTCCAGCATAGACTATAGGATTGTAAAAGACCTGGGACACATTTGACCGCTCCAAAGAGAATAGTAATGTGGCGTGCATGGTGCCCTGCATGGCAACCCTAGCTGTAACACATACGGATAGCTTATTGAAGAACTCTGGCTAGGTTATGGATATATTTATATATTCTGAATGAGTTCTAAATCAGCTTTAAAATAAGCCCTCACTAACCTCTGTAACTGCAGGCACTGTGGCGTGATTAAAAACTCAAGTCCACAAGAGAAATTGGAAATCAAGTCAGGTTCCAGCACTCTGCTCTCTTCCCTATTCCTGGGCACCTACTTCATGTTTATATTAATTGTCTGTTCACACCAGAACGCTGTGCGGGAAACCAATGTTCCGTGCACATTTCCTTCACCATGTTAAAAATGCTATTAGTGTGTAATCAACAGCAGGTGCCAATGTAATCCTAATGACACCCCAAACGCAGGGCATTTGCCTGCCCTGGATCGCATGGTGCCTCAATACCAGTACCAAGTGATCCGGTTACAGTGCATTTTTAAAAGTAGTGCATGGTCTACTTGTGGTGCAATTTCAGCACATTCAAAAGAATGGGCTGAAAATTGCAATGCACCGATTAGCACAGGAACGCAGAGCGCATTCCAGTGTGAACGGTCATTAAAGATTAAAAAGCTTGCAGGCTGCCAAGTCATTGCTGGAAGCGGAAAGTTGAGCTACAAAAAGAGAAAAAGTGCAAATGAGTGGATACAAATTGAATTGTTTAGGTAGGTCCTCACACTACATACAGTAAGGGCACTCTCACACTGAGGCGTCGGCAGTAAAGCGCCGCTACAGTTAGCAAGCACTCCCTAGGGACACATTCAACCCTTTGATCGCCCCGATCTTAACCTCTTCCCTGCCAGTATAATTAGGTTCCTTTCACACTGGGGCGGTAGGGGGCGTCGGCAGTAAAACAGCGCTATATTTAGCGCTGTTTTACCGCGGTATTCGGCCGCTAGCGGTGCGGTTTTAACTCCCCGCTGGCAGCCGAAAAAGGGTTAAAACCCCTCGTATAGCGCGGCTATAGCCGCGGTATTACCGCGGTATAGCCGCGCTGTCCCATTGATTTCAATGGGCAGGAGCGGTTTAGGAGCGGTGAATACACCGCTCCTTCACCGCTCCAAAGAAGCGGCTGACAGGAGATTTTTTCTTCTCCTGCCAGCGCACTGCTTCAATGTGAAAGCCCTCGGGCTTTCACACTGAACAAACAGCGAAGGCTGTTTAGGGGCGGTTTGCAGGCGCTATTTTTAGCGCAATAACGCCTGCAAACCGCCCCAGTGTGAAAGGGGTCTTAGTATAGTGACCGTGCGTATTTTTTAGCACTGATCACTGTATTGGTGTCACTGGTCCCCAAATGTGTCACTTAGTGTCCGATTTGTCCGCCGCAACATTGCCGCTAAAAAAAAAAAAAAAAAAAAGGGAAAAGACAAAATTCTGTGAAAATATGCCATAGTTTGTAGACGCTATAACTCTTGTGCAAACCAAATCAATATACGCTTATTGGGATTTTTTTTACCAAAAATATGTAGCAGAATACATATTGGCCTAAATTTATGAAGAAAGTTGTTTTACGGTTTATTGGATTTTTTTTATAGCAGTAAAAAAAAAATTCTCTTTTTTTTGTTTAGCGCTTAAAAAAAAAAACAAACAAAAAAAAAAAAAAAAAAAAAAAAAAAAAAAGGAGAACACAGAGGTGATCAAATACCACCAAAAGAAAGCTCTCTTTGAGCAAAAAAAAAACAAAACAAAAAAAAACAAAAAAAAAAAAGGACATCAATTTTATTTGGGTACAGCGTCGCACGACCACGCAATAGTCAGTTAAAGTAACAGTCCTGTATCACAAAAAAAATGCCCGGTCATGAAGGGGGGGGGGTAAACCTCCCGGAGCTGAAGTGGATTTATACTGCTCAGCCATATAACACAGCAGGAGCATATGGAGTGGAAAATTGTGCCTATTACTTTGCCCTTTATAGTATACAGTAGGTGGGCACCCCTCCAAAATTGTTGCAACCAGTGAAATGTATGGTTAATGCAATAGAATACAAAGCCATTTTGGACAGCTGCAAGCTTCCAATCATGTGGCAACAGTTTTTGGAAGGCCTTGAACAGAAAGTTCCATCACGATTGTTCATAAAGTCAGGTCCATAAAGAGTTGCAAATACTCTATAGAAATAGGTCTCACATTAGTGAACACATGATAGAATTTGCAGCAGATTAATGCAAGTCAGCAAGGTGGATCTAAAGCTGTCACAACACAGGACTGTCGCATCTCTCCTAAAGCGTGGAAGAATTTTACAGGCAGAGAAACAACTTAGAGAAGTTAGGAGTTTATTAGAAATGAATCAAATATCACTTCCAGAGCAACTTCAGGACAAAAGATTGAAAGTTTGCTCCAAGAAAGAGGTCTCCTTTACCTCATCAATGATATGGTGGCATTTCTTTTTTGTCGCAACAATAGCACCAAACAGTAAAAAAGTGTCACAAGTCAGGACTACTTAAAATTTGTTCCACGGGTAGACACCAACAAAGAAAAGTCGCAAGGTTTTTTTTGAATAAATGAATTTGGTGCAAGGCTTCCGACTACATACACACCACCAAAAATACACTATATTACCAAATGTATTGGGACGCCTGCCTTTACACACAAACTTTAATGGTATTCCAGTCTCAATCCGTAGGGTTCAGTATTGAGTTGGCCCACCCTTTGCAGCTATAAAGAGCTTCAACTCTTCTGGGAAGGCTGTCCACAAGGTTTAGGAGTGTGTCTATGGGAATGTTTGACCATTCTTCCAGAAGCACATTTGTGAGGTCAGACACTGATGTTGGAAAAGGCCTGGCTTGCCCTAATTCATCCCTAAGGTGTTCTATCGGGTTGAGGTGCAGACCAGCCAAGTTCCTCCACCCCAAACTCACTCATCCATGTCTTTATGGGCCTTGCTTTGCGCTGGTGCACAGTCATGTTGGAACAGGAAGGGGCCATCCCCAAACTGTTCCCACAAATTTGGGGGCATAAAATTGTCCTAAAATGTTACCAACGCCTTAAGAGTTCCCTTCACTGGAACCAAGGGGCCAAGCCCAACCCCTGAAAAACAACCCCACACCATAATCCCCCCTCCACCTAATGATTTGGACCAGTGCACAAAGCAAGGTCCATAAAAAGACATGGAGGAGCAAGTTTGGGGTGGAGGAACTTGACTAGCCTGCACAGAGGTCTGACCTCAACCGATGGAACACCTTTGGAATGAATTAGAGTGGAGACTGCGAGCCAGGCCTTCTCGTCCAAAATCAGTGCCTGACCTCACAAATGCGTTTCTGGAAGAATGGTCAAACATTCCCATAGACACACTCCTAAACCTTGTGGACAGCCTTCCCAGAAGAGTTGACGCTGTTATAGCTGCAAAGGGTGGGCCAACTCAATATTGAACCCTACAGACTAAGACGCCATTAAAGCTCATGTGAGTGTAAAGGGAGACGTCCCAATACTTTTGGCGATATAGTGTATGTCACATACTCCTTACTGAATCTCCCCCATTGCATGGCTGGTGTGCAGAAACTGAAAGGAGCCTGCACAGAGCCTTGACCTCAATCCTACTGAACACCTTAGGATGAATTGGGTTGCAAGTTGTGAGCCAGTTCTTCTCATCCATCAGTACCTGGCCTTACCAATGCTCTTTTGGCAGAATGGGCAAAAGTTCCCACAAACACCCTCCAAATTCTTGTGGAAAACTTTTCCAAAATGGAGAATGTATATCTGCAATGAGAGACCAACTCCATATTAACACTGATAGGTGTGGAATTGAGTGTCCAACCAGCTGTGACATGTGTGATGGTTAGACAACCACAATTTTTTTTGCCACACAGCAATTCACTACATAGCATTTCATGATTTCAAAAATGTTCACTTTTTAAATTTGCAGTTTACAATAAAATAATCACGAATGACCCTACTACCAATATCCATGTGCAAAGCAATGTCGCTTTTTGAAGAGAGGGAAATGCTTGGTGCAACTTTTTCGGTTTTCTTCCCCTCCAATTTGCCGGCATTGAGTGTGTCAATATACAGTCAGCTAGGGTGTTGAAGAATCAGGGATTGGAGTTTACACATCAAGCTGTCAAAGTATAGTAAGGGTCATGGTAGCAGAGAACACTGTGCTGTTATAACCCTATCGCCATAGTCTTGGCACATTAGTCGGATACACCAGTTCATTTCTTTGCGTATCTGAACTCTACCGGTCAGCAAAACATTACACAGCCTTTTCTTAAGCCTGGTTACTGTAGAAATACTCATCCATCATCACACTTAAAGAGTACCCCCATCCTCTACCCTAAATTGGTTATCAACTATCCATGGCAGTGAAACGATTGGCGTAATTTGTGTTCCATTGTGCTTGAACAGGCCTTTGCAGTATCTAATGTACCAGTTGGGAATGCGGTACATTGTTATTGTTGTGATGGGATTCTGTCTACAGAACACTATATTATCTCAGCATAAAACCCATCATTCCATGGCTTGACACTTTCCTCTGTGCACTGTTGACCGTTCCAGAGCATGTATCATTTTCTTTGCTTTCTTACCTTTGGATGCCACATTTAAAAAAAATTGGAATTTAAAGCACAACTGAACTTTCAGTTTAACCCTCTTAGCGCCGGCACCACCCAGCCCTTTAAGAGGTTTAGGATGCAGGGAGGTGGGGCACAGCTTAAGATCAGCTCAAGATAATTTCGAGGATGGAATCCCTTGGTGCCGGCCATACGCAAATATGCAGCCTCTCTGCGCCTGGTCCTTATGGCTGAGGGGCCACATATTTGCGTAAACCACTACCAATACACGTGTGCTGAGAGCGAGCACGCTCCTGGCACAATTACAGTCACCTAACCAAAAGTTCTTGATTGCTCCTTGCGATCAGGAGTTATCAGACCATGCGACCGGCAATCACTGTGGTCACGTGGTCCAGAAACCCTGATCGCAAGCTTTTGGTTAGGCAAATGTAACTGTCGGGAGCGTGCACACTCTTGGCACAGGTATATTGGCAGTAATTCACGCAAATATGAGGCCCCTCAGTGATAAGGACCAGGCACCGAGAGGCCGCATATATGCATACGGCCAGTGCCAAGAGGTTAAATCCGCTGCATAAAAAAAGGCCTTTCCACTGTCAGCATGTTGTAGATTGGGACCCTTGCTCACTGCGTGGAAACAGTAGTCTCCCTGTAGAAGTCTGACATACTTCCTAGCAAATCAGAGCTAGCGCTCTCCAGTCAGCTTTTTGATTTGCAGAGCTATTCTGTAGGTCTGACATGGTAAGAGGCGTGGCCTCTTCGGAGAGACCAACAACTCTTTCCCCCTCTCACGACATGCTTCCTGAGGGGAGGAGATTTAGTGTGAAAATAGCAAATTTCATTCGCTATTTTCGCATAACTGGGTGGGCTTCGGGCGCAGTGCTCTGCGCCCAGAGGACTCTTTTTTGAAGCCTATTAGAGCCTCTGGCTCCAATGACGTGCTTCAACCTCCCTCCCTCCCCCCATTGGAATCCATGGTCCAGACGCATGGATAGGGGGGCAGTGCCCTTGCGCCCCAAATGGACGGGCCGTCATTTGGCTTTGGAATCTCAATCCTCCTGTTACAGCAAGGGTGTTATTCATTATATTTTGCTCTATGCTGCTTGCACTTGGCCAAAAAGTTAATAATCTGTCTAGCTAAAAGCTAAAATTTTGCAATATGGGAGTCGCCTGTGTCCATGGGAATGATAGACAGTTGTAGATGGCTACTGGACCACACAACTGTTGTATTACTATGGAAAGTCAATCAAACTGAAACACACAGAAGAAATAGGCCCCTTTCACATGGTCGGACATCGCCGCTCCATAGAGAGCAATAAATGGTCTGATCGGATCACCCATTGCTCTATGGAGCAGAGATGTCAATGGACACGTGTCCATTGACAATTGCCGACAGCCGGATCCTATCCGCTAAAAACAGACGGATGGTGGATCAGATGACAGTCGGTCGGTTTACATCCCACCGCCCATAGAGAAAAGTGGGCTGCGTCAGTCGCTGTATAAACGGACCCGTCATCCGCCTGCTCAGCTGACATATTCCATGCTGAGCAGGCAGATCCGCACATCTGAAATGAGCCATACAAAATGGTAGGTGTGAACAGCTTTACCCCTCAATCTTTGAGAGTTCATTGAGCCACTTCCCTTCCTTAGTACATACATTGGCTGGAAGGTGACACTACTTCAAAACAAAGTTTATTAGAGATGTTTCAGGCTGCTGATTGGTTAGTAAAACGGTATGATGTCATAACTGTGCTCTGCTCTCCTGTTTACAGCAGGACTTGCTTGGTTGACACTACTAGCTCTCGTCCAGACAAATTGCAGCTCTGCTTGGCTATACTTTTAGGCCTCATGTACACTGCTGCTGGTCAACGGAAGTTCAGAGGCGTAGAGTCAGATGCTTTTTTCAGCTGCCCTTGAACTCATCCAATGTTATCTTATGTGTACATGTACACAGGTTCGTTTAATGTCGTTTTTAGGCAGTTGCGTTTAGAGGCTTTTCTTTGAAGGCAAAAAATGAGTTCAGTTGCCGACATTTCAGATGCTAAGTGCGGTAACGCGCGTTTAGTTTACAAGCGTTTTTTTTATTTTTGACCATTTTGGAAAAAAAAAAAAAAAACACACATTTTTTTTCGTTCAAACGCTTCTAAGTGCATGTAAACGCGGCAAAACGGACATTTTAAACTTGGATTATTATCTGTCAAGTTAAATCATTCAGGAGAGGTTGTAAAAAGTCCCGTGTACATTAAGGCCCCTTTCACACTGGGGCGGGAGGTGTGTCGGCGGTAAAGCGCTGCTATTAGCGGCTCTTTACCATCGTTTTAGCGGTGGGATTTGGCCGCTAGCGGGGCGGTTTTACCCCCCGCTAGCGGCCAAGAAAGGGTTAAAAACCACCGCAAAGCGCCTCTGGAGAGGTGCTTTGCCGGCGGTATAGCTGCGCTGTCCCATTGATTTCAATGGGCAGGAGCGGTGAAGGAGCGGTGTATACACCGCTCCTTCACCGCCCCGAAGATGCTGCTAGCAGGACTTTTTTTCCGGTCCTGCTAGCACACCGCTCCAGTGTTAAAGCCCTCGGGGCTTTCACATTGGAGAGACAGCAGCGGCTGTTTCGGGTCTGTTTGCAGGCGCTATTTTTAGCGCAATAACGCCTGCAAACCGCCCCATTGTGAAAGGGGTCTTAGCCAAAGTGTTACTAAACCCACAACAGTAAAATCAGTCTCTATATGCAGTAAAGCATGTTTGTTATACTCACTGTAGAACCTAAGGGGTTAATCCTCCGCATTGTGTAAAATGCTGTTTAATCCCGCCTTCCCTGACCCTCCCCTTCTTCCACTGTCCCCAATCCATCTCCTGATAAGACTGAGCCTTTGGCGTCACTCTGCACATGCTCAGTTTGGTGCGTATTGCTAGAGAGTTTTTTTCTTCTTGGGAGGGTGCATGTTATCAGCCCAGGGCCAATCAGCACTGTACAGACAGAGGATCAGGGGTCCTGCATCCTCATAGGACAATCAGAGTAGAATAAAAACTCCTCCTACAAGCTTTAACCAGACACTGATAGAAGTCACAAGACTGCTATATACTGCTGATGAGAAAAGGTATTTATCAGTTTATATTTACTAAAATAATTGCATTTCCATGTTCTGTATACTGTGGGAGACCAGATATACGGAATGCAGGTTCTGGGCTTAGTAACACTTTAAGGTCAATATAAATATAGGATTTCAGCTACTAGTTCTATTTAAAACCACTTGACAAAACATGTAACCATTAGGTTTATTTTTATTTTTTTAATCTGCCTGGAGTTCAGTTTTAAATGCAAATTAAAGTAATGAATATGGTCTAAAAAGATTGCTTTAAGTCAGCAGAGGCCTTTTTTTAAAGTGCATCTCTAACCAAAACTTCTCTTTAGAATGGGATAGAGTGGGGAAGGGTTAGAACCTCTGCTAGGTCTTTCCACTCATCTGTGACCCCCCACAGGGAAAGAACAGCCCTTGTTGTGTCCTGGCGACCATTGTCATGGGGCCAAAAAGTAGTTTGAAATCCAAAATTTTACAATTGTCACCAGAACAGGATCAGAGAAAATCTAATGGGGGCAGCTTTTCTGGTAAAAACTTATTGGGGGATTTTCCCTCACTTTGGGGAGATTCTCTCCTAGTTCCTGTGCCCCCTGGGTAGGAAGTGAAGGAACACAGACCAAAAAAAAAAAATATAAGAAGTTTAGCTGGAGACACACTTTATTAAAAAGGACAATGTGCAAAGTGTAGTAAATCCAATTTTACTGATCCGTCATACATAAAACTAAAATCTGACTACAATGGGTTACTATCCTCTTACATCTGCTCTTCTATACATATCATTGACTCAGCCGGTACTCACGTGTAAGAACAGGTTCTGATGAAGCAACCATTCCCCAACATGTCACATACAGGTGCTGGCACAGTGACCCAATTAGTAGGTTTAGCCTTACATTTCCCAGAAATTGTAGGCAATAAATGAGCCAAAGATTGTCTGCTTCTTTCTGAGCCTATTCAGTTTTGCTTTCCAACAGTATATCTTTACCCACCTATGTAACTCAACTGAGCATACAATTTAAAAAAAAAAATGCATAAGAGAAGGGAGGGACGGGGCCAAGCTTGACTTTTTCAGAAGTCAAGATCCGCACACAACTTCAGCTGCCTATATTTCTGCACCTACTGATTGTAGTGACAAGTATTTTTGCAACAATTAGACTTCTGCTTATGAATTCGTTCATTTGTACATATGCTCAGTTAGAATTACCCAGATCACTTTAAATAAGGCATGAAAAAGGAAATCAGTCTGGCACACAGCATTCAACAAGCAGAGGCTTTTTTGGGCATATCAAAAATAAATCAAATTTCATTTAAAAACAAAAGAGAGATAGCTTTGCAACAGTGATTTTTGCATTGCAGTGGTTGCAATTAAAAAAAAAAAAAAAGGAAAAAAAAAACAAAACTTCATGTTAAAAACATTTCCATCTCTTGACCGTCATGGTTCTTCCCGGAGGAATTGTCATATTCCCCATAAAAACCGTACAACTTGAAATTACAAGGAACAGCATGTGGCACATCCAGAATCTGGATTGGGCTCCGTGGATTGTCTTATATGGCTTTTGTGACCACAATTAAAAATGCATTTTCGGTTCTGTGGCTCCCCCCCCCCAATTGTGCAGTTCTGTCATACTATAGTACTAGGGCCACGGAGACCCACGCCTCGTGCAAATTGTTCCAGAAGGCCGCTGATGGCTCCTGATGGGCTCGGGGACACAGTCTTTAGGCCAATGGCGGTGTTGTAGGCAGAGAGAAAGATGGACTTCACAGCCTCCAGTCGTGACGCCCTTTCGGACTGTGCCGACAGCCTGCAGGAAAAAGTTGCGATTAGTTAAGACAAGCGCAAAAAAACCCCCCACAAAAACACAAAAAAAAAAAAACCACAACACATACACACCATAGCATATTGATTTAGGAGAAGACATTGTTCAACAATAGAGATGTTGCAACACTAAAGAGGTTCTACAGAAAAAAAAAAGTGAAAAGCTTTGCGTTTATATTGTTAGGGGATTATACAGCCCTTGGTCATTCCTTTCAACGATGGCAAATAAGCTGCCCCTACAAAACTAGTTAATCTCTGCCTGGCTGGTTATAAAGGCCTAGGCCTTATACAGCCCTCTGCAGTCTCTAAAACCCAGGTTCACCTTTTGGGATAAATACATTTTATAAATTTTATCTCTAAATAAATATTATATATATATATAAAAAAAATTGAAAATATATAAAAATTAAAGAAAAAAAAAAAAAAAAAATAATAATAATATATATATATATATATATATATATATATATATATATAATTACAAGAAGTATTGGGACGCCTGCCTTTACACGCACATGAACTTTAATATTGCCCCATTCTTAGTCCGTAGGGTTCAATATTGAGTTGCTCCACCCTTTGCAGCTATAACAGCTTCAACTCTTCTGGGAAGGCTGTCCACAAGGTTTAGGAGTGTGTCTATGGGAATGTTTGACCATTCTTCCAGATGCACATTTGTGAGGCCAGGCACTGATGTTGGATGAGAAAGCTCAGCCTGAGCTCTGAGGAAGAAGGGATGATCCCTTTGAAACGCGTCAGCTGGCAGTGACCCCTATGAGTTCCTTTGTGATCTCTGGAATCTCTGGAGAGCTCCGTTCATCATAGCCTATATGCTGCTAGTCGATGACTTTTTACATTGTGAGATCTTCTATGACTGTTTGTGAGTAGTTTCTTTTATCGCTTTAAATAAATTTACATCCAAAAGGATAATGCACATGGCTGGTGCGCCCTTTCTTTCCTTTTTTCGTTGGCCATCTCACCCTACTCTGCTCTGTCCCTCCAGCACTCCCTGGAGTCCTGAGCTATGGAAGGGGTGGAAGCGACTCACTCCGGCGTGCCGAGAGGCTGAGCCAACTGCCGATCAAGCATCTAGGTAGAGCCTGACAATATGCTCAGGAGCCTGGAGCAGCTCTGACATCAGGCGACAGCAAGCTCCAGCTGTCCGCTGATTCTGGGTCGCAGGAGTGCAAAAGTTAAGTGCACTCCTGTGACCCAAGAGAGAAGTATGGCAAAAAAAAAAAAAAAAAAAAGCTTTGGAGAATTTCAGTCCCTGGTAGTGCAACTGACGCAATCAACTAGTGGCAAGGCGCTGTCAAAATATCTCTGGGATAAAGTTGTAGACAGGCAAGTCAGGAGATAGATACAAAGAAATTGAAAAGCGAAGTCTATTATTAGGTGGAAGGTATTTGGTACAACACAGACACTCCCCGGATCAGGACGTCGATCCAAACTGGATGAAAGAGCCAGGAGGAAACTGGTCAGAGAGGCTACCAAGAGACCTACAGCAACTCTGAAGCAGTTGCAAGAATTTATGACAAAGAGTGGTCATTGTGTCCATGTGACAACAAGATCACAAATTCTTCACAAACGTGGCTTAAATGCAAGAAAAAAGCTGCTCCACAAGAATGTCCACATACAGTCACCACTAAGCTTTACCAAAACACACCTTGAAGATTCCAAGCTACATGGAAAAAGGTGTTCTGGTCCGAGGACAATAAAATTGATTTTGCCCCTAACACTAAATGATATGTCTGGCAGAAATCCAATACATAAAATCTATGAGGTTGCGCCAATTTGAAACAAATCCTCTGGTAATTTGAAAAAAAAAAAGTGCAGTGTGCAATAAAACAGTTAAACTTGTGATAATGTGAAAAGTCCTTGTAAATACAGTTCATAATGAATCTTTTATACATCTTCGTAAAAGATCACCCCCTTATGTCTGTATTTTATTGAACCACCTTTTGCTTTAATTACAGGCTTTAGTCTGTTGGGATATGTCTCTACTAACTTTGCACATCTAGGACTTTGCAATATTTGCCCACTCTTTGCAGAACTGTTCAAATTGTTAAATTTGATTGTGACTGTTTGTGGACTACAGTCTTCAAGTCATTCCACAGATTTTCAATGGGCTTTAAGTCTAGGCTCTGAGGACATTCACCTTTTACTCCTTCAATCACTGTGTGGTCATTTTTGCTGTGCGCTTTGGGTCATTGTCCTGTTGGATGGTAAACCTTCCCATGGACAATTTTCAAAAACCCCAATGAAAGGTTTACCATTTTTGTAATTGTCCATAGTCAGGTTTTAAGCACTATGGTGTGAAATGTGTGAAGTGTTCTATTATTGCTGCGGTTAGACCCCTTCACACTGAGGCGCTTTTCAGGCGCTTTCACGCTAAAAAAAGCGCCCGAAATGCTCACAAAAAACTATTTCCATTAAAATCAATTAATGTTTTCACACTGGGGCAGTGGGCGGGCAGGGTGGTGAAAAAACACCCCTCTCCATTGAAATGAATGGAAAGCTCTTCAAAAGCACCTGAAAAGCTCTTCAAAAGCGCTCAAATGTTTTACTGGCAGTTTAGAAGCACCTCAGTGTGAAAGGGGCCTTAGTTCTTTAACAAACATTCTGATTTATGAATGTTCTAAATTGGGACCCTTATTGTATTCATGCCATGCTATCAGCCAGGCAAGGCTGTGATGATAGGTGAATACGGCCCACATTCCCATCAACCACTGCCTTGGTTTCATATGGCATAGGAGAGCCACGTCCACACACACTTAAACCGCCTCATTCTCAGACTGTATCAAAAGCAAGTCAAATGCAAAGAACATACAACCAATTAAAGAAAAATAAAAAAAGCTTGTACCTTGGCTCACTGTTTTAAGTAAATAGCTAAAGTTTTAAAGCGGATTTCCGTCGAAAAAAAAAAGTAATTAAAAAAGTCAGCAGCTGCGCATACTGCAGCTGCTGACTCTTAATAATCGGCCACTCACCTGTCCCAGGGTCCAGCGATGCAGGGGGAATGGAGCACCGCTCATCATTCCCCATTCTCTCTGCGGCGCCGGCATTGTGACTGTGGGTGCCCGGCACGCACGAGCCGCACGCTGTGACTGGCCGGGCAATCATCTGGGACTTGTGACGTGTCCCAGATGATTGCCGAGAGGGATGGGGGAGTGGTGAACTTCCTTCCGGCGCCGCGGTGCCCTGGGAGGAAGTGGGAGCTGCAACCCTCTAAAAAGAGGGTTTCTGCACCCCCCCCCCACCCCCCCAAAAAATGACATGCCAAAATGTGGCATGTCAGGGTCACCTTCCTTTAAAGTGGAAGTTCCATTTTTGGGTAGAACTCCGATTTAAGTTCTAGAATCCAATCAATACATGGAACCACAGGAACGTTTCCTTGACACATAACAATGAAGGGGCTACATCCTCCTATCAGGTATAGGATGGTGGGAAGACATCTGGCTGGAAGGAGGACAGTCAGGTTTCAGACACTTGTACAGTGAGCAGCTGAGGACAGGCACGAGCACTAACCGCTCAATCACCGCAAGTTACACAATGCCAGGTCCGTGGGGAAGCTGCTAGCCAAGCACACTTTCCTAAATTGCGAGATTGCTGACAATCACTCAAATGCCAGGTGCCTATTTTTAGTGGCAGCTGTTCCCGGTGCTCTCCAGCTGTCCACACTATGCATGTTTGAGCAGCTATACGCCAAGAGGGAGAACAAAGGAAAAAAATGCTCCTGTATTGCAAAGCGGTGCAAAGGGAGGCTTTTCAATATTTGTCCATTTTAACTCATTGTTTGCAGTAGCTAAAAGTATAAAGAGTATAAAGTTAGTTTTGGCCCCTTCTCCTAACCCAGTGATGGCGAACCTTGGACCCCCAGATGTTTTGGAACTACATGATGCTCAACTACAATGCAGAGTGCATGAGCATCATGAGAAATGCAGTTCCAAAACATCTTGAGTGCCAAGGTCCGCCATCACTGTCCCATCCCATTCATGATCATGACATTTTTGTCTTTCGGCACTGCATCACTTTAAGGAAACCTTTCAGAGAAGGCTTATAGGGATCCATTACTGACCTGCTTCTAAAATGCTAGCCTTTTTAAACAAACCTTTCAAAAACATATCACGAACTAATGCAAAACGGATAGGCTTCACATTCAATGCCACCAAGCAAAGTCACACATAATGTATTCTTACATCTTCCCCGATTTTGGTTATCTTTAAGCTGGCCATACATGGATTCAAATTTGACCAGTGCGGCAGGGACCAGCGGAATTTCGATCCACGTGTGGCAATTGCAATTTTACACAAGTTGACATCTTTTGTTCAACAGCCCTGGTGGATAAAAGCCACTGAATCAGTGGCTGCAGTACTCATCTGTGTATTCTGACAGCGCAAGTCCCTGCCCTCAAGGAGCTTACAATCTAAGGTTCCAATGCATACACTTGCTAGGGCCAATTTAGACAGGAGCCAATTAACCTACCAGCATGTCTTTGGAGTGTGGTAGGAAACCGGGAGTACCCGGAGGAAACCCATGAAGGCACAAGGAGAACATGCAAACTTAGTCAATAATTATTATAAAAAAAAGAAAAAAAAAAAAAAAAAAAGCTAGCATCTGGGCTGGTATGGGGATTCCTTGAACAATTAACCACTCCCTGCCCGCAGTACGTCATGATGTCCTTGACTTTCAGTGGGGATATGCGAATGATGCCTGCAGCTGCAGGCATCATTCAGATATTCTTTTCTGCCGGCGATTCTGTGCACTGTAAGAATGATCATAGCGGCAGTTCCAGCGCTTGAATGTTCTTACAGGCGACGGAAGGGCTCCACCCGTCCACCCTCTGGTGTTTCTCTGGGGTCTCCCGTGCCATCAGGGACCCAGAAAAAGAATCTGCCGCCGCCGGATGAAGAACATACAGATTTCTGGTGACCACATGGTCACCAGTCATCTCTTTACCTGTTGGAGGCCCGGGCGCGACGTTATGACATCATGTCCGGGCATGTCAACAAAGCGGTGATCTCGGCTGGGAAACATCAGATCTGTTTTTTTTTTTTTAAAGATCTGATGCTTTCCAGCCTGGAGGGGATATGTGGGGTCTTATAAACCCCATATCTCTCCATAAAGAGGACCTGTCACACACCATTCCTATTACAAGGGATGTTTACATTCCTTGTAAATAGGAATAAAAGTGATCAAAAAAAAAAAAAAAAAAGTTTAAGGAATCCCGTCCCCGTATGTTCACGCACAGAAGCGAACACATGCGAGTCCCACCCACATATGTAAACGCCATGCAAACCACACATGTGAGGTATCGCCGCATGTGTTAGAGCGAGAGCAACAATTCTAGCACTAGACCTTCTCTGCCACTCTAAACATGCAACCTGTAAAAAAAAAAAAAAAAATTAAAAGCGTCGCCTATGGAGATTTTTAAGTACTGAAGTTTGGCGCCCTTCCACGAGTATGCTCAATTTTAAAGAGTGACATGTTGGGCATCTATTTACTCGGCGTAACATCATCTTTCACATTCTACAAAAAAAAAAAAAAAAAATGGCCACCTTTACTGTTTCGTTCTAAAAGAAAACAAAAAAAAAAACCACATTTGAAAAATTGTTGCAACAATCTGCTAAAAGACCATATATAAAATGTTTGGGGGTCAGTTACCCTTTAACTGCTACAGGGTCTGGATGAATATCTGAGAGATGGCTACCAACAGGCCTTGAGAACGACAGCCCAGACCTCAAATTAAAAAAAATAAATAGATTTACAGTTTAAACTTCCAAAGGATTCTGTCTTGCAATTTGCACACATTTTCCACACAGTTCGACCAGACTGGTGACACGTTGTTCCTAATTAAGGCAATTTATTTTCTTGTTTCAGCAGTTCAGCTACCTATATCATCTACCCCCCCCCCCCCCCAGCCTCCTCTGGAGTTTGAATCACTATTATCACCTCTGTCCAGTGAGCTGACTCAGGCAGCATTAATGTGTATGTCAAGACAACACCTTTCATTTAAATTTGGGGGTGGGGAAGAGTTAGAACCCCATATTTGTGGTCTTAGCTGGTGCTCTGATAGATAGAAATACCATCTCTACAGCATTGAAGTTGTATCAAAATCAGACCAAAGTAGAAAAGGTTCCTGCACTAAAGTCAGAGCAATTTGTGTTGGATCAGTTAAGACGGCTCTCATAAGGAAACATTTGACATGTCACGAGACTTGTGCTTGCAAGCTGGATCTAATGTCACACCAGTGTGAACCAAGCCTAAGGGGTTGATTTACTAAAACTGGAGTGTGCAAAATGTGGTGCAGCTCCACACAGAAGCCAATCAAGCTTCCAGTAGTTTTTTTTGGAAAAGCTTAAAGTGATTGTAAAGGCTCGTTTTTTTTTTTAAAAAAATCCACAAACATGTTATACTTAACTCCTCTGTGCAGTTGGTTTTGCACAGATCAGCCTGGATCCTCCTCTTCTTGGGTCCCTCTTTGCTGCTCCTGGCCCCTCCCTCCTTTGAGTGCCCCTCAGCCAGCAGTTTGCTACAGAGGGCACACAAGCAGAGTCAGAGCTTCTTGTATTTATTCAGACACAGAGCTCAGACCTGGCCCCACCCCATTTCCCCTGATTGGCTGACTGACTTTGATTGACAGCCGCGGGAGCCAATGGCGCTGCTGCTCTCAGCCAATCAGGAGGAGTGTCCTGGGTGGCTGAGGGGATTATTGACATTGCTGGAGAGAGAAGGGACTCAGGTAGGTAATTAGGGGGGTGCTACACAGAAGGTTTTTTATCTTAATGCATAGAATGCATTAAGATAAAGAAAAACCTTCAGCTTTTACAACTTCTTTAATTGAACAAGCCAAAGTTAAAAGCCAATTGGCTACCATACTCAGCCACACCAGATTTTGCACTCTCCTGTTTTAGTAAACCAATCCCTTTATAAGCGAGGAGAAACCCCTCAAAACGAAGTCCAAAAAACCAAACAAGTGACCCATTTCTTCCTCATTCTACCACAAATTTATGGACTGCATTCCCATTTCTTGTACGAAGAGGGGGAAAAAAAATCTCCCTAGTTGGATTGTTGCTCCAACAATCACCTTCATTCTAGATCTTTAATGCGCTGTATTTTTTTTTTTTTTAGAAGGCTGTAGGCTAGCATTATTTATCCTATTTCCTCTGAACCCAAGTCATCCTGGGCTCACTTCAGCTTATGACTGGACAGTAAAGGAGGAAGAGAAAAAGCAACAGAGGTGGACTCACTGTTCCGCTTCTATCAGCATGCTTATCATAATTGCATCCTTTCACCCCAGCTCTGCTGTACATGGTCTTCAAAGAGGCGGATACCAGGTGAAACGTGGGTACTTACACGGTTTGCATTTAAAAAAAAAAAAAAAAAAATACAATTTGCTGCTCTATTCAGGATTGCAGAGATGCACGAATTTGTATATTTTAGATCTGCCTACGGTTCAGCTTTAAAACTTAAAGACAACCTTGCTGTACAAACTGCTTTAGATTTATCATGTAGTAGAAGGGCCTACCTGGACAACCGATTAATTCATTTCCAAATAAGAAAGACCCTTACACTACATTTTTGATAACTCTAAATACATTTTTACAAGCAGTCTAACATGTTCAGAGACTTTAGCTGTGACATCTTCATAATTTCTACACTTGCCAAAGCTGTTTTAATTGAGGGTCCCACAGTCCAAATTAAGATTTTTAAAATTTATTTTATACCATGTTGATGGCAGAAGCTACAGCTAGGAGATCTCACTGCTAGAGTCTCCAAGAAATTGCATAAGATGGGAGAACCCACCATCTAGAACTATTGTTCTTTTTATTATTAATTGAGACCAGGGGTCTCCAAACTTTCTAAACACTGGGCCAGTTTACTGCCCTTCAGACTTTAGGAGGGCCAGACTGTGGCCAATGGGAGTAGAGAAGGTCCCAACGTCAGTGTTAAAAAACAATGCCCCATTTTTGGTGTCAGTGGGAGGAATTGTGTCCCATCATTGGTGTCGTTGGGCCTCATTGCTGTTTCATTGGAAGAAATTGTGCCCCATCATTGGTGTTGTTGTGAGAAATTGTGCCCCATCATTGGGAGGAATTGTGTTCCACCATTGGTGTCCTTGGGCCCCATCGCTGGTCTCATTGGGAGGCACTGTGTCCCATCATTGGGCTCCATTGATGGTGTCATTGTGAGTAATTTTGCCCCATTATTGGTGTTATTTTCGAAAAATTGTGTCCCATCGTTGGTGTCATTGGGAGGAATTGTGTCCCTTCATTTGGCATCATTGGGAAAATTTGTGCCCCATTATTGGTGTCATTGGAGGAATTGTGCCCCATCGGTGTTAGTGAGTGGAATTATGCCCCTTCATTGCTGTGAGTGGGGGGAATTGTTGGTACCAGTGCATGAAATTGTGCCCCAAGGGGCCGCATCTGGCCCCCGGGCCACAGTTTGGAGACCACTGAAATAGACCCTTTATTGAGCTGCTGAAAATGGATTATGAGAAATCTTTTGGGTACCAGACCCACAGGGGGAGTTTATGGCTAATTCCAGTAAATTTTTCTAAACCCACACCCTAGCGTATCAAAACTTCATTTGTAGTGACAGTACCATCAGTCCCGCCTGCTGCTGGCGAACTGAGCACCTGACAACCTACATCCACTTACAGGCCATTGTTAGACTTCTCGTCTGTGAAGCTGAAGGGTAGGAAGGGTCCGGCACTCAGGATACCATGGTCATTAACACTCCCACCCTCCGATACCATCTGCCAGCTGCCATAGTCTGTAGATACGGATGATCCGGGCAACGAAAGGTCCGCTGATCTGCGGCGAAGAGAAAGAGGGAAGACCGTGCAATGAGTGTCTTCTACAGCTAAAAATATTAAGACGGCCCCCTCCATGTCTCTTGAGGTGCCATATGTTGATAGCTGCTCATCAGGAGGGAGCCAGGGAGGAGGAGCGGCCAGCCATTGCCCTCTCTCAGATTTAAGCAAATCAATGCCAAGCCTAGAAGCATGCAACACCAGCACCCAAAGTGAAAAGACTCAACCAAATTATTTTTGTTATGGTTAACCAGAACCAGAGCAGAGGCTGCAAGCAAGTCAGAAAGTTAGAAGTACTGCAGGAGATTTGTGCTTGGAAAAAAAAAAAAAAAAAAAGACATGGAAAAACTGGCGGGTGTGTGGAAGAATTGCTGCATGCTTTCTTTCTAAAAGAGTTAAACAATTTCAAAAAGGGCAGGCATGACTTCAGCTGATTTTAACCTGTTAGCTACTAGAAGAAATGGTTTTACAACCTGAAAAGAGACAGGGGAAAGTAGCAAAGGACTGAATAGGCATGGGGAAGACATATGAGAAGAAAGAGGGGAAGCAAAAGGAAAGGGTGCACGCAAAGAAACCAAAAAGTGGAAAAGGTGCGCAATAAAGGAATGAAAGAAGGAGAAAGGAGGAAGGAGGAAGGAGAACAAAAACAAGAACAAAAAGAACAAGAACAAGAAGAACAAGAAGAACAAGAAGAACAAGAACAAGAAGAACAAGAAGAACAAGAAGAACAAGAACAAGAAGAACAAGAAGAACAAGAACAACAAGAACAAGAAGAACAAGAAGAACAAGAACAAGAAGAACAAGAAGAACAAGAACAAGAAGAACAAGAAGAACAAGAACAAGAAGAACAAGAAGAACAAGAACAAGAAGAACAAGAACAAGAACAAGAAGAACAAGAACAAGAACAAGAACAAGAAGAACAAGAACAAGAAGAACAAGAACAAGAAGAACAAGAACAAGAACAAGAAGAACAAGAACAAGAACAAGAAGAACAAGAACAAGAAGAACAAGAAGAACAAGAACAAGAAGAACAAGAAGAACAAGAACAAGAAGAACAAGAAGAACAAGAACAAGAAGAACAAGAAGAACAAGAACAAGAAGAACAAGAACAAGAACAAGAAGAACAAGAACAAGAACAAGAACAAGAAGAACAAGAACAAGAAGAACAAGAACAAGAAGAACAAGAACAAGAACAAGAAGAACAAGAACAAGAACAAGAAGAACAAGAACAAGAAGAACAAGAAGAACAAGAACAAGAAGAACAAAAACAAGAAGAACAAAAACAAGAAGAACAAAAACAAGAAGAACAAAAACAAGAAGAACAAAAACAAGAAGAACAAAAACAAGAAGAACAAGAAAAAGAAAAAGAAGAAGAAGAAGAAGAACAAGAAGAAGAAGAAGAAGAAGAAGAAGAAGAACAAGAAGAAGAAGAAGAAGAAGAAGAAGAAGAAGAAGAAGAAGAAGAACAAGAAGAAGAAGAAGAAGAACAAGAAGAAGAAGAAGAAGAAGAAGAAGAAGAACAAGAAGAAGAAGAAGAAGAAGAAGAAGAAGAAGAAGAAGAAGAAGAAGAAGAAGAAGAAGAAGAAGAAGAACAAGAAGAAGAAGAAGAAGAACAAGAAGAAGAAGAAGAAGAAGAACAAGAAGAAGAACAAGAAGAAGAACAAGAACAAGAAGAAGAAGAAGAACAAGAAGAAGAACAAGAACAAGAAGAAGAAGAAGAACAAGAAGAAGAAGAAGAAGAAGAACAAGAAGAAGAAGAAGAACAAGAAGAAGAAGAAGAACAAGAAGAAGAACAAGAAGAAGAAGAAAAAGAACAAGAAAAAGAACAAGAAAAAGAACAAGAAAAAGAACAAGAAAAAGAACAAGAAAAAGAACAAGAAAAAGAACAAGAAAAAGAAGAAAGCAAGCAGGGACAAAGAAGAAAGGAAGTTAGTAGAGAAGAGGGAATGGAAATTATAGGAATGATTAAGGAAAAAGAAAAGGAAGAAAAGGGAGAAGAAAAGGAAATTGAGCAACGAAGGAATGAATGGGGAGGAGAGAAATGAATGGGGAAAAAGGAAAAAAGAGAAAAGAGCATGGAAAGGGTCAGAAGGTGGAAGGGAAGGCAGCAATAAAGCAAAGGGGAGGAAAAAGGAAAATATGTTTGGAAAAAAAAAAAAAAAAAAAAAAGTAAAGCATAACAAAAGTGGCACAATGGAGCAATTAAGGCAATAAATTGGGAAAAGGGAAGGGGCATTAAAAAAAGGACCAGAAGTAGTACAGAAAAGAAAAGAAGAAAAAAAAAGGGGGAGGGGAGAAGGTATATGCAACAGACTACTTAACATGCAAAAATACATTGTTACCCTACAAGGACCAAATGGAAAACCAGTAAGTGCACTATTAGAAGCTGAGCGCTATTTGGCTGTTGTGGTTTATAATTCTGTGTTTGTTCTTTACATTAAAAAAAAAAAAAAAAAAAAAAAAAAAAATCAACCCTTCTTTTTTTTCAATGGCTACAAAACCTGGCACAAAGTGTAACTATTTTGCTTGACAATTGACAGCAGTGTAAATAGTGGACTGAAAATACTCCAGTCTGTCCCCATAGACCCAGTTATTTCTCCTCTGGGCACCCTATCCAGCTTTTTGCACAGCAAAGAGAAGTTTAATTGAGCCAATCACACTACACATCGTCCCTTTCAGTGAATTTTAGATAAAGTTATAAGGAAGGCTGGGTAAAAAACTGTTTTTTTCACCATTCAGAAGTCGATCTACTGAAATTCCATATCGATGACTTGGCTGTTTATTTGGCACACTGCAGAGAAAAGGAGTGTATAATAAACAGCTGAGAGAGAAGATTATGAGGAAACCATTTTGTTTACAATCTTGAATGAAACAAAGCTTTCAAGCTCCATCTTTAGGTTCCCCCCCATCACCCACCCCTTATCTAAATTCCCGTTTACGCACCCTAAAGCCATGGTCACGGAATGCTCCACTCTAGAGTCATCTTATTCTGGCTATAGTTTTAAAAAAAAAAAAAAAAAAAAAAAAAAAAAAAACCAAGCATGTTATACTTGACTCCTCTGTGCAGTTGGTTTGCAAACAGCAGCCTGGATCCTCCTCTTCCTGGTGTCCTTTTTTTGCTGCTCCTAGCCTCTCCCCTCCTTTGAGTGCCCCCTCAGCCAGCAGCTTGCTACAGGGGGCACCCAAGCAGAGTCAGAGGTCTGAATAAATACATGGAGCTCTGACTCTGCTTGAGTGCCCTGTGTAGTGGGGTCCTCTCAGGATCCAGAGGAGTATGCAGTAATGACACCACCACAAGGTGATTATCAGTGACTGGCCAGTGCAAGCACATCTGCAGCTCGGGATTAGCACCCCCCAACACCTATGAGACCATGTTGGCAAGGGATAGATGGCAAACAAAGTTACACTTACCGGGAAATCCCTTTTCCAGTAGTCTTTTAGAACAGCACCTCAGAGAAGGCGCCCCCCACCCCTGACCAAGGAAACACGGCATGGACATCAATTTAAAAGGGTCTCCCACCAGCCCCCCAGTTCGTTCAGAGCAACACCGGCCTGCTAGAGAGACAAAAAAGCAAAATGCAAGACAGTAACAAATGAACGCCTGAATCTTCACTTGAAGACAAAAGACAGGTGGTCAGTTGCTGCTGTCCTGAAAGGCTACTAGAGGAAAAAAAAAAGAAAAAAAAAAAAAAAGTTACCGGTAAGGTTTTCCCTGGGGATCAGTGTACTTACCAGCTAGGACGAGACTATGGCCTTCAGGCCTTCTCTTTGGTCATCATTAAAGCTTGATACACGCTATACAATTTTCTGTGGATTTTTTCCTTCAGATTTACCAAAATCATATAATGAGGTCAAACCTTAAGCGTTTCAACTTGTATGCCCTTGCACCACATGGTTCTACTGAATCTAAAGGAAACCAGACAGCTAAAGTTGTATAGTGTGTATGGGGTCCAAATCCAGCTTATACTGCTTGGGGGGGGGGTGGAAAAAGTTGCTGATCTACAGATCTGCCCTGGACTGGCACCGGCCCTTTCTGCAAAGGATGCCGCCATTACACTAGCTGAATATGCAGATTCCCTCAGGAACTTCTAGCCCACTAGTCACAAAAGCCAGCCATATTGCTAGCTTTAATAACCTTGACAGCATCTGCCTATAGAAGCATTCTAACCCTTCTTGGCTCCCGAAAACAAAAATTAAAAAAAAAAAAAAAATAGGAATCAGTCTTCCTAAGCTCCTTGGTTAACTGAAGATGGTGTTTACCTTCTTACATCCAAGGTGTGAAAACTTCTCTTGATTACAAGAGGGATTGAAACAAAAAAAGTAGCCAAAACGATTTTCTGCGACAGATGCCTGAAACCGTTTTAGCCACAAGGGGAACCAGAAACAGCCTTACCTGCAGGGCAGCACCAACCCCCACCAGTCTAGACCCTTCCTGAGAACAAAAGAAGCAGATCCTCAATACTTCTCCTGCCCGTCGGGGGGGGGCGGGGGGCGACGCTAAGGTGACCATCTGCAGGTAATGCCTTCTTGCACTGTACTGATGAAGGCCCTCAGAACTAGTGTCCCCACTAGAAAATTTCAGGATGGGTCTTAAACAGCAAGGGGTGTGGCCTTGACAGGAAAGGGTGGGTCATATTTAAATTAGGGGGTGCACGAGTTTAGTCAGGCCTAGGGCAGCACAAAACCTAAATACACTACTGTTCTGACCGCCACTGACAGAAGCCTCAGAAGTCTCTCCTCTGCAGGGTCTCCCCACCGGAGGAAACACTAGAATTTAGGAGTCGTCAGGAAACACTTTTTATATTGACGACGATGCAGCGTTTACTGGGTCAAAGTGAGGAGCCTTCTCTCAGAGGTGCGGTCCTAAAAAACCACCCAGGGAAAAATGTGCAGGATGGGTTAAAAGCTTGAGGAAGTTGGTTAACATTTAAATAAAATTTTAGGGGTTACATTAAAGTGACACTTAACTCTGGTAAATCTATTCAAGTATTTATTCTCAACTTGGCCTCTAAAATTTTTTCTTTTTACTGCCATGATCTGATCTGACTTCCAGTTAGAGGGTGGCTACGTTCGTTCTCCATGCCCCTGCTGTATGTAGGAATGTGGTAACCCTCTTACTCCTGAGATGTACTATAGGATTTGTAGTGTGCATCAAGCAGTCTACAAGACCGCAACTAATGTGCACTATGCTTTTTAAACAAACCGAAGTGAGGGGGCAAAAGGAGATGTTTAGAAGCTCAAAGCATGTTGAAATGTGTCAGAAAAACATTTGAGAAGATAGATTACATAGCCATTAAGTAGTGGAAGTTTATGGATTAGGTTTGGGGAAAAAAAAAAAAAAAAAAAAAGTGTATCAGGAAAGTATTCACAGCACTTCACTTTTTCCACATTTTGTTATGTTCGAGCCGTATTCCAAATTGGAGTAAATTCATTATTTTCCACCAAAATTCTACAAATACCCCATCATAATGACAACGTGAAAGAAGTTTGTTTGAAATCTTTCTTTTTATTTACGAATGATGGAGGCCACTTTGCTCATTGGGACCTTCAATGCTGCAGAAATGTTTCTGTACCCTTCCCCAGATCTGTGCCTCCATACAATCCTGTCTCGGAGGTCTACAGACAATTCCTTGGACTTCATGGCTTGGTTTGTGCTCTGACATGCACTGTTAACTGTGGGACCTTATAGAGACAGGTGTGCGCCTTTCCAAATCATGTCCAATCAACTGAATTTACAACAGGTGGACTCCAATCAAGTTGTAGAAACATCTCAAGGATGATCAGTGGAAACAGGATTCACCTGAGCTCAATTTTGAGTGTCATGGCAAAGGCTGTGAATACTTCTGTACATTTCTTTCGTTTTTTACTGTTAATAAATTTGCAAAGGAATTAAAAAAAAAACCTTTTCACGTTGTCATTATGGGGCATGGTTTGTAGAATGTTGAGGAAAATAATGAATTAATCCATTTTGGAATAAGGCTGTAACAAAAATGTGGAAAATGTGAAGCTCTGTGAATACTTTCCAGATGCACTGTACTACAATGTCACCCAGCTGATGGGCCGCCCCCCCCCCCCCCCCCAAACTGACTGTGCATAAGCTGATGTGTAGAAATGTTGAAAAAAGTCAGCCATATTCCATTGGACAATAAAGAGCTAAGAAGTAGTAAAAAGAGAAGAGTCTGGTTTGCTTGAAGTTAATCAGGCCCAATTCATGCCACAAGATATGCCATTACCAAGCTTCAGAAAACACCACATTGTCATGCCAAGAAACCCACTCAGGATCAACACACGCAATTTATAAATAAACAAAGCAAATAAGAGTAGTTCATGTCTACTGTCTATCAACCAATCATTTTCATGGCCTAAATGAGCCCAGAATCTGAAAGCTGGTCTCAGGCTCCTTTCCTCTAGTCCACGCTGGCTTTTAAACAGTTCATACAAAGACTGACTTAAAGCAGAACTTTAGCCAAACAGCTAAATATGCAATTGATACATATATATTTGAAGGTTTTACTTCTTATTAGGTTAAAAAAAAAATACTTCCAGTTCCCTGAGATTCACATACCTCTGGCAAAATTCCTAGGCAGTAGCGCAACACCATTACTAAAAGTACAACCTTTTAGTTTTGGATAGAGTGGAGAGGGATAAAAATACATCAGTTTTTTTTTATTTTTTATGGTGGTCTGTGCCCCCATTAGAGAGACTGGGGACACTAGATCTGGTGACAACCAGGAATTCCCTCACTTTGAAGGGATTTCTTCCCATTTACGGTTTTGGCTATTGGACAGAAGTGCTCTACTAATGGAGCTTCGCAGCTTCTTGAGCCCCCTGCTTGCTTACTGTACAAGAGCCTTCCTGTGTCCTCTTCCTCGTGCAGTCTGTACATCACCCCCTCCACCACCCAATACCAGCAAGCCTGTCAGACAAGACTTGGCAACATAGACTGATTGGCTAGCAGTGCATTTGGAGTTTTTTTAAACCTTGACAGCACCAGTTATAGCATACAAAGGTATTTCCAATTGGTTGGACAATTTGATACAGTACAGGCCTGGCCCTTGCCTCTTCTCCCACCCATGCATCACTTCCAATCTTCAACCATAGTGATGCCCTGAGATTTCAGCCACCGAATATAGGCCATTAAGGGTTGTGCCAAAAGGGGGAAAAAAAAAAAAAAAAGGAAAGGCGGAAGAAAAAGTGCAGATAATGGCTACTGAAAACGCCCACAATTTTAGCTTCCTTGTGTTTTTTTTTTTATAGGTCAGGCAACTTAAAAAATGCATCAAAAATGCAACCAGGTAGTATTTTTTGCTGCGTTTTTGCTGCGTTTTCAATGAGGAGGTGCGTTTTATTAAATAGGCACCAAAAATGACAGATTTTTAACACAGCTTCAAAAAAGGTGCCGATAATAACTGACAAATTCATATTCATGATTATAAAATTAGGTAAAATATCTATATCGAGAGAGAGATATTGTATCTATATTTTTAAAACCGTCAATTTCAGGTTCAGCCAAGAGCATCCTGAATTTTCAGTTTCGCCACTGAAATGTTCATTTCGATGCACCACTAGTGCATAAAACAAACGGCAGACCCCCAAAAAATGAAGGATAGAGAAAGGCATCTTAAAAAAACAACAAACAAGGTGTCCATGGCCAAGCTTAGGGCTTGTGTCAATGACATCAGTCTGACATTTTAAGATGCGTCTGAGATCATTCAACAGATGGGTGTGGTTGGCCCGACTTGCATTTAACCTTTTTCAAGAGTGTTTTGTATTCCCATAGACTTGTTTAATTTCCCCTCACCTCTCCCGGCTCGCCCGTGTGATCAGGGAGCCGGAGAATGAATCCACCAGTGGTGGCAGTTTACCATAGAGCTGGCTGTAGACCAGATGGTCGCTGGCCATCCATATGACCCTCAGAGGCCAGAAGAGACGTCATGTCACTTTCGGCGCCAGCAGATGTAAACACTGCCTTTTAGCTGGAAAGCCTGTGATCTATTGTTTTTTTATCTCAGGCTTTCCAGCATAGGCAGATTTGGGGACTTAGACCCCAGATCTCTCTGTAAAGAAGACCTGTCATGCCCCATTCCTATTACAAGGGATGTTTACATTCCTTGTAATAGAAATAAAATTGATCAAAAATGTAAAAAATTTAAGGGAAAGTGTAAAAGTAAAAAAATTAAAAATTAAAAAGCGCCCCCATCCCCTTGTGCTCGCATGCAGAAGCAAATGCATATGCAAATGGAATTCAAACCACACATGGTATCGCTGCGAACGTTAGAGCAATAATACTAGCACAAGACCTCCAACTCTAAACTGGTAACCTGTAAAAAAAAAAAATGTAAGCGTCGCCGATGGAGATTTTTAAGTACCAAAATCGGCGCCAATACATGAGCGTGCGCAATTTTAAAGTGTGACATGTTAGGTATCAATTTACTCGGTGTAACATCTTTCACATTATACGAAAGAAATTGGAGTAAATATTGCATTTTGGTTTGTTCTTTTTTTAATTTGTGAAAGTGTTTTTCCCCCAAAAATATTACGTCTGAAAAATTGCTGCGCAAATACTGTGCGACAAAAAATTGGAACGCCATTTTATTCCCTAGGGTCTCTGCTACCAAAAAAAAAAAAAAAAAGAAGGCACAAAGCCATTATAGTCTCCCTATAAGAACCACAGCCTGACAAGGTAGAGGATAGAAGGGTAGAAAGCTTATAGGGGAGGGGAGGAAAAAAAAAGGGAGAAGGACTGAAGTCGAGTAGAAGATTATCATTTTTGCATTCTTCAGAAATAAGATAAAATGGTCAAACGTACGAAGAAAAGGCTCGGCATGTGTCCCACCTTCGCTGCGGCACCTCCAATGGGCTGCTCCCAGCTCTCAGCAACACATCCGAGTGGTTAGAGGAGGAAGAACTGGATGACTTGGCTTCAGCTCCTGGTGGGTAAAACAAATGCTCCTCTGCAGTCCTGTTCCACAAAGCTGCGTGTGGGGAGGAGGTGTGCGTCTTCTTCCTGCCACGTAAAAGAGGAGAGGCAAGATTAAACCAAAAGGCAAAAAAAAGGCACCATACCAAATAAAATATAAAATGGTTCACAAATGCATTTTCAAGGAAACATTCACAAAAGAACTATAGGGAGCCCAGAACTGTTGACCACTGTATTAGAAAATGTCCATATACAATATCAACTAGTTGTATTTAGGCAGAACTCCCAGCTGAACCTATTGTCCGGGATGAGGAAGGTGGGAGGGGGTTACTGTGATCTCTGGATGCTGTTCTTAAGATATCTGATGCTAAATAAACTTTAAAGCGGGCCAAATACAGATCAAATTCGATCCACGTATGGGCAGGCTGGTTGTACAGAAGTCAATTTACTGATCAACTTCTGTACAACCAGTCTGTTGGAAAATTCCCGCATGATCAGTGCTGCCAGAGCTGACATGTGTATTCTGATGGTGGTGGGGGTGGGGGAAGGGGTCATCTTCGGGCTGTTGGAATACAATAGAGCAGCGGGGAGGATTTCCCCATCCACATAGTGTGTATAATGAGAGAATCTTGTTTTTAGTTTAACACGCTTGTTGGGGAAAAAAAAAACAAAAAAAACAGGGAATATAGGTATACAGTGTAATCTCACCAGACTGCATGGCTCTGTGCTCCGAAGGTCATGAGGTCTACAGCTTCATAGTTATGATTTCCAAAGGCACTGGGGGAGTCCTCAGTTATAACAGAAAAGTCACTGCTCAGACTGGTGTTACTGCCACGATCTCGGGGTTCTGGAGAAGGAGGTACAAAACACATCTCAGTTGAACACAACCTGAAAACCTTTGGCACAATGTTTGAGGATGAACAGGGACCCTCCTTAAATAGGATGCTGGAAACCAATCTTTAATCTTAAAATGCAAGTAAACCACCAACAATGACTTTGTTATTTATTCTCTTGTGGTTTGGTAAATAGTAAAAAGGGTTTTGCTATATCTTTTTTTCAAATTCAAAATATGCCTGATCTTTCCACAAAACATTAACTTCCTGTATGCTCCGCAAATCTAGTAAGCTGATAAATTCCAGTACAGGCAGTCCCCGAGTTACGAACGACTCCTACTTACGAACAGGAGGCGGCGTGATGTTCTGAGAATGCGGCCACTTTGACGGCGGGCACCTCAGAAAACGTCTGCGCATGCGCGGCTACTTGACAGAACATCGAAAAACTACGTCTTTGCCGTTCTGCTCATGCGCTTCTGACTTATGAACATTTCCGACTTAACAAACAGGCAGTCCCTAACCCGTTCGTAACTCGGGGACCGGCTGTATTCTGTGCTTGTGTTGAATGTTATCAAAATGCATTGTTCTCAGCTTTCTGAGGACTACAGAACCACATCTTCAGGCTCCATGCGCACTAGGAGGAGAAAAAAAAAAAAAAAAAAAAAAGCTGGATAAAAACCGCTCATATTAGCGTTTTTTGTGCTGGCATTTAGCAGTGAATAGCGGGTTGTTAAGGAGCAAGCAGCCGCCGCATCCTTAAACCGATAAATTGTCAGTTGAACGTAAACAAAAGAATGGTGGAAAACACAAAAATAAATAAAGGGAGAAGAAAAAAAAAAAAAAAAAAAAAAAAAAAGAAAAAAAATAATAAATACGAACATGCGTGGGCTACCCCCCAAAATCCATACCAGGGACCTTACCCAAGCATGCAGGCCAGGAAAGAATGGGACGAATGAGGCCCCCCCCCAAACCATACAAGGCTACATGCCATCAACATGGGGAAAATGAGCCATGTTGAGGGCAGGTGGACTGGTAGGGTTCAGTAGGGGACGGGGTAAAGGGGTGCTCGCTTGTCCCCCCCCTGGCCTGCATGCTGGGGAAACTCTGCTGACAGCTGATAACTCACCAGTTGTTAAGGGCGCAGCAGCCGCCAGCTCCTTAGCAACCCACTACTTAGTAGCTCTTAGCAGCATTTGACATTTTTTTTCTGACGGAAAAAAAAAAAAAAAACGCTCTCAAAAACAAACCAGAGAGCTTTTTCTGCTCCTAAATGCCTCTAGACTACAAAGTGTTCATGAACAAATATGATATTTGCTTCTAAAAGGCAAAAACAAAAAAAAAAAAAAAAAAAAAAAAAAAAAAAAACGCTTTAAATCTGCTGCTAGGAGCATTTAAGCTAGTGTGTATGGAGCCTCAAAAAATAGGATCAGGGCAGGGTTCCATATTACTTCTTGTACATTTGGTAACACTAAGCTGCAATATATTACATTTTTGTTTTTGGGTTAACATACACTTTAAAATGACACTAGCAACCTCAATAGAAATTTCAACAAAACTGCTGACCATTCCCTATTTTTTTGTGCCCCATTGTGGGCACTGTCTTAACAGTTGGTCATGGTCAATGCACAGATGGCTGGTTTTAGAATATAAACAGACACCTGGAAAGCTGCAGTGGCCAGACTGAGTTAAGTATTGGGTAGGGGTGAGATTGTTTAGGTCAGGAAAGGTGACAAAAAGGAGAATGGTCTTGTTTGAAGGTGCATTTATCCTTGTTTGAAGCAAACATAAAACATTGGAAATAGTCATTTTACATTGGTTAAACCAGAGGGCATGAATTGGACATAATGTGCAGTTTTATATGTACCGGTGTTGCTCCTACACTGTATATTGGGAGAGCATGGACAGCTCCAACCACACACAAAACAGAATATAAAAAATAAACAGCTAGTTTAGAGCAATACAGATTCTCAATCAAAGCACATACTTAGCGCACAGAAGTCTTCCAACAATAAGCCTGGATCCCGAGGCTGTGAGCTTTTCCGCCTGCATCAAAGAACACAAATGGTCCAGAAATTATAGTCCAAATAGAAAATCAAACCAGAGTTTTGTTTTGCAAAGAGCAAAATGTGGTGTTCAGTCACCAATCGTCTTCTGTCCCAA
Organism: Aquarana catesbeiana; assembly: GCF_042186555.1. Taxonomy (NCBI): domain Eukaryota; kingdom Metazoa; phylum Chordata; class Amphibia; order Anura; family Ranidae; genus Aquarana; species Aquarana catesbeiana. Next base: position 37,596,243 of record NC_133330.1, read on the forward strand.
TACTAAAAACTTTATTACATATTTTAACATTGCTGAACTTTAGGACGTTTGTACAAAATATCCTTGCAATGGTCCCCTTGCATTGCAAGGGTTAAATGCTTGTTAAAGTGGTTGAAAACCCTTACATATACCCAGTGAAGTGACTGGCCTCAGGTGATACACTGAGATGAAAAGAAAATCCTCCTACACAAGTTGTACCCATTTATCTGCAGCCTTCTCTTCTCAATAGCTGCTCAAAAGACCGGAATTGATAAAGCTTGTCTGAAACATGTGGCAGAGAGCTCAAGTTATACTCTGCAGATCAGAGTGAGGAAAGCTTTGAGAGCTGATGGGAGGGACCCACTCACCTTCACACAGAAAAAGAGCTGAGGCTGTCCATCACAGGCTGTGTGCTGGAGCCCCCTCCCCATCACCATTCCCTTGGTGTCAGGAAAACTTAGAAGTGACTCATGCAGATAGAAGGGGAACTAGGCTGCAGACAGAAATGAGACTTAAAGTGGATTTAAATCGGATTCATGAAATTTGACCTATGCACATATCTGCAGTGTTTTCTTATCTTGCTCCAAAGCACTAAGTCCAGTGGCTTACTGCAGTTTAGTTGCTCTGTTATCAGCATGATAATTTCTGACCAAACCAACCAAGATAAAACCAGCCTGAAATTTGTGTCCAGGGAGGTTGCTATAGATTAGTAGAGAGCTTGCCTTGTCACAGCACAGCAAGTCTCTGCCTATTTGGAGAGGGAGTGTGTGCGCGCCTTTCCTCCAATCAGCCGTCTTGGCGGTATGGCAAGAATCCACTCCCACTGCTGAACAGAAAGAGAAAACCTATAACCGGATGTGCCCTTTTTAAAGAATATATAAAGCTGAAGACAGCAGATATACATGAAAAACTTATGTAGGGAGATCTGTTTCATCCCTGTGTACCATCTGAGGCTATTCACTTCACTGGGTATATGTAAGGCCCCTTTCACACTTATGCGACTTGGGACTGCAAAGTCGCATGACAAGTCGTACCCCATGATTTCCAATGAGTACCATTCATATCTGTGCAACTTCACAGCAGTCCCTGCACTACTATGGTCTGACATTTAAATGCGATTTAAGGGCCATAGACCTCAAGATTACACAGGCATTGCTTAAAGTCGCATCAAAATCCTGCGACTTTGAGGTCACACAAGCGTAAAAAAAAAAAAGGGGCCTTAAGGTTTACATCCACTCTAATGCTCTGGAACAAGTATACATTATTATAGGGATAGTGAAAATTATAATATATATATATATATATATATATATATATATATATATATATATATATATATATATATATATATATATATATATATATATATATATATATATATACACATATATATATATACATATATACACACACATACACATATACATATACACACACACACATACTATAAAACAAAAAATAAAAACAACAAATCGCTCATGTATGAGGTTTACAACCACTTTAAATCTAGGGTTAGCGGAATAAGCTGCAACAATGACCTTATTCCTCGTTTTGGCCAGCTTCCTTCGTACTATACAACCAGTTCCCAGAAGCCTCTTCTCTCCAGTGTTCTGTCCATCAGTATTAACTGCTTCCCAACTGCCTATAACTTTTAGTGCTACAGCAGCACCTGTGCGCCGGAACACGTATACATACACACATGATCCGACTACACTTATGGCTTGGGGGTGCGCATGCGCGCCACTGGTGGCTTGCTTTTGCGGTCATACACAGCGGAAGCCGATGGGCGGGTGTCAGGTACTCAATATCTGCCGGCACCTGCCGATCGTCGGAGAGGGAAACAGAACTGTGATCTGCCCATGTAAACCAAGGCAGATTGCTGTTCTGACAGGAGGTAGGGGATGGAATGTTTCCCTGCAAAGGGATACAAGGGAATAAACGCCACTCCTTCCTCTAGTACAGGGATATGCAATTAGTGGACCTCCAGCTGTTCCAAAACTAAAAGTCCCATCATGCCTCTGGGTGTAATGCTTGTGGCTGTCAGAGTCTTGCCATGCCTCATGGGACTTGTAGTTCTGCAACAGCGGGAGGTCCGCTAATTGCATATCCCTGCTCTAGTAAAAGCACCTCACACTGTTCACACAAACACTTGTAAACACTAACTTTTTACGCAAACCAGTAATATAGGTTTATTGGGATTTTAACAAAAATCTTTTTTTTAGCAGAAAACATATTGACCTAAACTTAAGAAATTTGATTTTTTTTCTTCAATTTTTTTTTTTTTTTTTGGATAGCTTTTTATAGAAAAAGTAAAGAAAAAAAAAAAAAAAAAAAAAGGGGTTTTTTGCACTATGAAGATGAAGACGAAGGGCAGAGGTGTTCAAATACCATCAAAAAGAAAGCTCTATTTGTGGGGAAAAAAGGACATTTTTTGGGTATTGTCACATGACTGCACAATTGTCAGTTAAAGTAATGCATTGCCGTATCACAAAATAAATGGCCTGGCCATGAAAGGGGGGGGGGGGGTAAAATCTTCCGGAGGTCAAGTGGTTAATTTGACATCTTGCACAATGCAGGACTAGCAACCCTACATTGTAGAGTAAGAGGAGAGCCCGCCCAAAACTAGGTACGCCAGAGAAAAGCCGATCAGAGCAGGGATTGTGGTAAGTATTACAGCTTATTCCTCTACCCATGGACTGAATGAGCTTATTTTTTCCCCATTCTTAAAGAGGGTGAACATTTAGCATGAGAATACATATAGGCAGGGCTTTTTTTCAGCAGGCACTAGAGGGAACTCCGTTTCACCACCTCTGGATCAGGTCTTCTGCTCCCTGCTGACCACTAACACTGAAGTCCAGCCAGCTTCTGTGTTTACAAGTGATAGCTTATCTCCCAGTAGCTCCCACAAGTCAGATCTCCTGTGCAGATCCCACTGAGTGCTGGACAGGGACAAGGGAGATACAGAATGGGTGCCCAGAGTTCACCACAGTCATGGGCAGAAGAGGGTGCGTGGTAGGCTGCACCCTCTGTGGTCTCCATATTTTCCCTGGTGACCAGTTGTTGATGCTCCTACTGCATGATCTCCCTTGCAAGTCACTGTAGTATAGTATAGTATGCTGGGAGGTACTACAGCCCGATAGGTGCTTCAGCTTAATATTGCAACAAAAGGTAAGACATATGACAGATGGTGGAGCTTTTAAGGAGGGGGGGAAGATGAGGGCAGTGGAGGGAGGGGGTTGTATGCAGAGGGAAGAGCTACTATTTGATGCCATTTGGCAGGTGTGTGTGTGTGTGTGTGTGTCGGGCATGGTTGAGTTCCTGCACCTACAGTATTCTCTGAGAAAAAAAAGCCCTGCATATAGGATACACAGCCCATCTTCCTTAGCAACAGCCACAAGCCACACTACTCTCTTAAATCCATGCATTACCAATCACCTGGCAGCCTGAGTACACCCAATTTCTATGCCTTTGGATCTGGAAACTAAAAAAGATTCCCAAATGCCCCTAAAGCCTAACACTGCCAGGTTCTCCGTGAATTGCATATGGCATTTCTCATGATGTGTCCTGCTGGTGACAACAATGGACTATGCCTATGTAATTATGTACAAAAAAAAAAAAAAAAAAAAAATCACCAGCGTGCATTTAGACAGAAAGTGGCTGCAAAAAGGCTGCATGAGATCAGCAACACTTTGACGCAAAGTACAAATACAAGTTTTAATAAAAGTTTTTTTTTTTTTTTTTAAATAGCAATTGTCATTATACACTATTATCACTTTAGAAAACAAAATATCAGTTAATCGCTCAAAAATTCAATTCACTTCTTAAACAATTATAGTATAAATCCTACAAGAAGCGTAGAAATTAATAATATTTAACAATAGTTAATCCATTTTTCTCCAGCTGTAGGTTATGTAACTGCTCAAACAGATGACATATCCCAAAAAAGGGAGACATTCTTAGAGACTGTCAGGCTATTTAAAGAAAGCTGTGCCAGCCCAGTGTATTATACAAGTGCCCAGCTTGCACATTTAGTTTGGAAATTGGACCGCTTCTTGCGGAGCCTCTGCACACACACCTCCGTACGAGGCTGGTCCCAGGCTGGGAACCATTCCAGCAGAGAATAAATTAAACAAACTGGGTCAGGACACTGGGGGTTTGATGGCCTCCATCGATATCCCCAAGCCGACTCCGCTAACGAGGTCAGATGCTGCTTTTTCTATACTTTGCTGGGCGCAAGCTTACCGCGATTTCCTCCCCGACGAGGAGAACTCGTCCGAAGTGATGTGCTTCAGAAAATTGAAGCAGAAAAAGAAGATCTGGGTGAGAGAAATGGGAGCAATTATTAACAGCTAGGCAGAACAGAAATTTTGGCTGCATATACCTGAATATATTCACAGACCATAGGAGATGTGAAAAGGTTTTGGTGATCACTGTGCATATAGATTCAGGGCCAAAGATTAGAAATGAAGTACTTTGTCATCCTAGGCATTACAACATGGGTTTTATGGCTGATCCCAAAAGTAAATATCAAATACAAAATTCAGTGTATAAAAGTTGACAGGCGCAAACAAGACTGAGTTTAAACAGGAAGAGCGGGCGTGCGTGCAAGCAAAGAAGAAGAAGATGGATAAGATAAAGAACAAGATAAGAAAAAGAGCGTAAATGCAATCAAAGTAACAGAGCAAGAAAAAGTGAGTGTGCAGGGGCAGAAAAGTGAGTGAAGGAGAGAAGGAAGAGCGCACACAAGCGTGCAAGTACAGGGAGAAGAAGAACGGCTGTGTGGGAAAGGACAGGGAGAAGAGCATGCAAGTGAGGAAGAAGTGCTTGCTAGAGAGGAAGGAAAGAGTAAAAGGAAAAAAAAAAAAAAAAAAAAAAAAAAGGGGGAGTTGAGGAAGAAGGGGAAGAAGAGTGAGAGAAGAGAAGGAAGAGCAAGCATGCAAGTGCAGGGAGAAGAGCGGCTGTGCGTGGAAGTACAGGGAGAAGAGCATGGAAGCAAGGAAGAAGAAGTGCATACAATCAAGGAAGGAAAAGAGGGAGAAAAAGTGAGTGCAGAGGAAGGGGGAAGAAGAGTGAGACCCCTTTCACACTGAGGAGCTTTACAGGCACTACAACGCTAAAAATAGCGCCTGTAAAGAGCCTCTCCTGTCACTCCAATGTGAAAGCCTGATGGCTTTCACACTGGAGCGGTGCGCTTGCAGGACGTTAAAAAAAAAAAAAAAAAAAGTCCTGCAAGCAGCATCTTTGGAGCGGTGAAGGAGCGCTCCTAAACCGCTCCTGCCCATTGAACTGAATGGGCACCGCTGCCGAACTGCTGGCAAAGCACCGCTACAGCCACGTTTTCGGGTCATTTTAACCCTTTTTCGGCCGCTAGCAGGGGTTTAAAGCACCCCGCTAGCGGCCGAACCCCCCCGCAAAAAACGACACCCGCGCCAGTGTGAAAGGGCACTGAGTGAAGAAGAGAAGGAGGAGCATGCAACCGTGCAAGTACAGGGAGAAGAGCGGGAGTGTGCGTGCACGCAAGTACAGGGAGAAGAGCATGCAAAAAGATGAAAAAGAACATAAATGCAATCAAGGAAGGAAAGTTGGAAGAACACACAAGCGAGGAAGAAGGCGCAAGCTAGAATTAAAAGAAAGGGCTTGAGCGAGGAAGAAAAGTGTGCACTAGTTAGAGAGCGAGAGGAAGAAGAGGGAAAGGAAGAGAGCATGAGTGATTCTTTACCTCTTCACCTTTGCTAAGACGATCAACCAACATATGCCTATGCGAGAAAAAAAAAATAAATAAAACAGGGAGGGAAGGTTATGTAATTGGTAATGGCTATTATAATTGCAGTACTTGCCCAGCTTTAATAATAAATGCTTGCACAGCATATGACAGCCACTTCAGTGAACACGTAACCGGTCACTCTGCTGAAGTGTCATTAGAGAACCCATTCTAGGTTACAATATGCGTATGCTTAACTGTGCCAAGATTCTATAAAAGTGGGTGTTAAACTTTCATGATCTTCTTTGATATTAAGTAAAATGTCAAATATGGGAACTGTTTGTGCAAATTTAGTTTTTTTCCACATAAAAAATCAAATCTATTTTAAATATACTGGTCCCTTAACATCCATCCAGTGTAAGTTGTACTTTTTAATTTACAACTGCAATTATAAAAAATTCAAGGCTAAGACTTACCCAAAGAGGAACCAATCGTAGGCTATAGTCAGGTAAAGGATCTCAGCTGGCTCCAGGGAGCCATGAACCATGCCGTCCTGCAAGAAAAACATTACAATATTCATTCTTTAAGCTCTGCTTGATGAGGTTGTGCCAGCTATGGGCTAGCTTGTATCAACTTGTTTAAGGGTGTTCTTGCACAGGCATAAAGACCTTCACTATCCTACAATGCTATAAGCAGCTGTCATCTGATGTCTACCAACTACTTCTGTAGTGAGTGGAGGTTACGGGTGAGTGGAGGTTACGGGTACAACTCATAGTGGGTCAGCACAGGGCCTACAGATGTACATACAAATGTAACTGTATATAACATTTTCATCCGTCAGCATGGTGCCTACATTGGCAGAGGGATAGTGTGTACTCAATGTGAACAGGCTTAGTGGAGGGTAAAGACACACAACAGTAGCCTAAGGGTCTGTATTCATGGTCTTTGGTCTTGAGTAGATGGCATCAGTTTGAGTCTCTTCAGAGATCATTCAGAATTCTTTGACGGGGCATCTGACCTGCATCAAGTAAGTTTTGCATTCCCATAGACTTGTATGATGCTGCAAACCCATTTAAAGCAAAACAAAAGCCTGTCTACACAAGCCCCAACCCTGTTTAACGTGGTTGTAAAGGCAGAAGGTTTTTTACATTACATTGTATGCAGTAAGGTAAACCTTCTGCATGCAGCTTCCCCTGCAGACCCCCCTAAATACATAACCAAAAATCCCTCAGCTCTACACTTGTTGCTGACAATAGGCAATAGCATGCAAAACATTGGATAGTTCAGGCAACAGGTCTACCCTGAACCGCCAGTGTATGTAGAGGACACTCTGGTGTCAGGGATGTAAGGTATATTCATTTGCACATTCACATATGAGAAGGTAGAGTAAAACAAAGTGAAATGGGAGTAAAAGATTAAATAAGCCCCGGTAAAATACAGTTAGGTCCATATATATTTGGACACAGGCACAATTTCCACACTTTTGGCTCTGTATGCCACCAGAAGAAAAAACGAAACAATTCCTCCCCCCCCATATTTTCAGGGGCTCAAATGTATTTGGACAAATATATAAATCATAAATAAAATGTTAATGTTTAATATTTTATTGAGAATCCTTTACTGGCAATGACTGCCTGAAGTCTGGAACCCATGGACATTACCAAAGACTGGGTTTCCTCCTTTCTGATGCTTTGCCAGGCTCTAACTGCAGTGGTCTTCAGTAGTTTGTGGGTCTGCGTTTAGTTTTGCCTTCAGCAAGTAAAATGCATGCTCAATTGGGTTGCAATCAGGTGATTGACTCAGCCATTGCAGAATATTCCACTTTTTTCCCTTTAAAAGCTCCTGGGTTGCTTTTGCAGTGTGTTTTGGATTATTGTCCATCTGTACTGTGAAGCACCGTCCAATCAACTTTGCTGCATTTGGCTGAATCTGGGCAGACAGTAAAACTCGTATCTCTAAACACTGCAGAATTCACCCAACTGCTTCGGTCTTATCAATAAACACCAATGACCCAGTGCCACTGGAAGTCATGAATGCCCATGCCATCACACTGCAAACTCCACCAGGTTTTACAAATGACGTTGTGCGCTTTGGATCAGGAGCTGTTCCAAGCCTTCTCCACACTTTTCTTCCGGTCATTCTGGTACAGATTAATCTTAGTTTCATCCGTCCAAAGAATGCTTTTCCAGAACTGGGCTGGCTTTAGAGGTTTTTGGCAAAGTCTAATCTGGGTTTTCTATTCTTCAGGCTTATGAATGGTTTGGACCTTGGGGTGAACCCTCTGTATTTGCTCTCGTGAAGTCTTCTCTTGATTGTAGACTTTGACAATGATATGCCCACCTCCTAGAGAGTGTCCTTCACTTGTCTGAATGTTGTGAATGGATTTTTCTTTACCATAGAGAGGATCCTGCGATCATCCCCCACTGTTGTCTTCCGTGGATGTCCTGGCTTTATGATGCTGAGCTCACTAGTGCGTTCTTTCCTCAGAATGTACCGGACTGTAGATTTGGCCACTCCTAATGTTGCTGTTGTTGAAGCCTTGCAATGGCCTGTTTCCACTTGCAATAGATTCCAAATGCAAATACCACACTTAGAATCACTCCAGATCTTTTACCTGCTTGATTTATTAAGAAATAAAGGAGGAGTAGCCCACACCTGGCCATGAAACCGCTTTTGATTCAATGGTCCAACTACTTTTGGTCCCTTGAAAAAGGGGGGGGATGGCTATTCTGTAGAGCTGTATTTGCTAAACTCTTTCTCCAATTTGGGTGTACATACCCTCAATCTAAACCTGAGTGTGCACTTTCAGCCCATATACATTATATAACCATAGCTTGAACATGTTTTGGTAAACACCAGAAAAATTCTAAAATCGTGCCTGTGTCCAAATATATATGGACCCAACTGTACATAAAAATAGTCTCTGGCTGACACTATAGATGGAAGCGAGGCTGCCTGCTGGAGTGGGCTGGGAACCCGAACAATGAAACAGAAAAAAGGATGGGGGAAAAAAAAGGCGCCAATAGTGTAGCACAGTTTATAAAAGTAGCACATAACAGTGGAAATGCACTCAAACGTCCAGGGCAAAAGACATGTAAAGCTTGGTGTGGGGCTGCCAGATGGAGATCAGTTGGTGCTGGAGCCACTGGGGAGATGAAGCCACCACAGCAAGAAAGCCGAGAGTTGGGCAGGCACCAGGGAACCTCCACGAGATCACAGAGCTGTCAGATAGAGCTGCAAAATCACAGGACCCGTTGGCCCATCAGTAATGCGTTTCAAAGGCTCGACCATGCCTCCATCAGGGGGCTCCCCAACAGCCCTGTTTGTGAATGCATTTCCACTGTTACCATTTGCCATTTATAATAAATTGCTACACTATTGGCGGCTTGGTGCGCCTTTTTCCCAACCCCCTAAATACATGCCTGAGCCCAATCTTGAGCCAACGATGTGCACAAGAGCATAGGCTCTCTCCCTCCTTACTGGCTCAGATACAGCAGCCACTGGCTCCTGCTGCTGTCAATCAAAGCCAGTGAGGAGGGAGTGGGCTGAGCCCAGTTACACAGAGCGATGCTCGGGAGGGAGCGTGCACGTATCGCCATAGCAAGCGGCTTGCTGTGGGGGCACTTGGCAGGGGGAGGAGCCAAAACACCAGCGGGAGACCCAATGAGAATTAGGGCTGCTCTTTGCAAAACCCTTACACAGAGAAGGGAAGTAACTGGTTTGGTATCTTTAAAAGGAAAAAAAAAAAACACCACAAACCTTTAATATCACTTTAATTTTAACAAGGACACCTATTATCCACCAATCCAAACTCTGCATATCTGTCAATGAAGCATCCACACCTGCCAGGCTCCCTTTATAATAAGCTGGAGACTTAAAAGAGAACTACAGGAATGGAAAACAAACATTTATGCCGCGTACACACGGTCGGACTTTTCGTCTACAAAAGTCCAACGGACGCCGACGGACTAAAGCTGGCTGGTAATCCGATCGTGTGTGGGCTTCTCCGGACTTTCAGCAGACTTTTTCAGCCTCAAATCCGACGGACTTTAGATTTGAAACATGCTTCAAATCTTTACGTCGTAACTACGACGGACCCCGAAATCCGCTCGTCTGTGTGCTAGTCCGACGGACAAAAACCCATGCTAGGGCAGCTATTGGCTACTGGCTATGAACTTCCTTATTTTAGTCCGGTGTACGTCATCACGTACGAATCCGTCGGACTTTTGTGTGGTCGTGTGTAGGCAAGTCCGTTCGTTAGAAAGTCTGCTGCAAGTCCGCCGAAAGTCCGCAGGAAGTCTGTCGGACAGGCTGTCGGACTTTTGTAGACGAAAAGTCCGACCGTGTGTATGCGGCATTATACTTACCTAGATGGCTGCAGGACCAATCCAAGCTGCAGCTGTTCCCTGCCAGCTCTACACTGGGAACTGAGCGATCAAAGACTTCTAATCGCTCAGTACATGGGTCTGCTCTGAGCAGAAAGTGGTGACTGTCACTGGCTCTCTGCTCTGCCCCTCCAGGGCTTACTGGAGCAACAGATTGTGGAGGGGTGGGAGCAGCTGGCTCAAACCCTTAGCGGTGCATATAAGAGGCTGAGTCAGCTGCCGGTCAGTCATCTGGGTGGATCCTGACATTGTCTTGGGCCAGCTCTGTGACATCAGCCGAAAGTTGACTTTGGCCTGCTGTCGGCTGAATTTGGGTCACAGGAGTGCAGAACTAAGTGTACGCCTGTAACCCACAAGTAGGGCTGCTGTTAGGCCCCATACAGCCTGACCAGTTATAAATGGGTACAATGAGTGATCCTACCACTCACTCTTTACGTTCATTCAAGAAAGGAGGGGGCTGGTAAATATGATATTTACTGGACCCTTCCCCTCACTTTCCATCCTGAAGAATCCTACCGTGTGCTTGTAGATGCTGGCAGGGAGAAGAGAAGCAAATCCAGCAACACTGCAGGGGTGGAGGGGCGGCTCACACAGAGGGGCTTAAGTAACAGGGGGAAACACATGGTGCAGAGTGAGGGTGATCGTTGCGGGGAAATTACTGGAACGGATCCCCTATATGGCTCTCTGCAGCTGAAAGCTGGAAGGAGGGAATGAAGTGGTGAGCTTTCAGCTGCAGATAACCCTTCCTGCCCACATGGGAGTCACCCTGCTGCCTAGGCCCCCTGCTGGCCTGGGCCCTGTACAAGAGGACCAGTGGTACCCCCTTATCCACAACCCTGCCCACAGGATAAAGTATAGCTAAAAAGAGCTTTGGCCATACTTCTTTAATTATCCCGTCTCCAAACATATATTTCTATGGCAGATAGCTTAAAGACAGCTTGATGGCCATATTAAGTTCAAATAATCGCTACTATTACATTATTCCACTCGCTAACACACAGCCTTTGATATAGATCAATGTGAAATTGCGGATTTCCTTGCCTCTTTTATTAATTAGGTTAGCAAAGCTTAACCCATTTGCTGAGAGAGCACCTCGTGAAGGCATAAATTATGCAAAACCCGCCAGCTTAAAAGAGAAATTTTGGCACAGAAATGCCAGGCTTTGGACAGCAGAATTAAACAATCAGATTGTTTTAATAAAGTAGCGTGCCATGTAATAGCTCGCTTTTCATTTTAAGGTCAAATATTTATTGTTAAAGAATCCTCAGTCAGAATTCTGAATTAGAACGCTCCCATACTTTTACCTAAATATGAATGAATGTCAAAGGTTACCGGTGAGATAAAGTTTGTTTAATTTTCAAAAACATGCCTGTCATTAATAAGAAATCGGACCTTGTTCTTTGAACTCAACTTTTCAAAAGGAACCCATTGTTTGATGAATTATTAAGCGAGGAGTTTTACAAGCACTTTCCTTGAACAGAGACAGAGGATGAAAAAAAAAAAAAAAAAAAAGAAAAATTAAAAAAAGGAAATAGGTCTGCAAAGTGGAGAAAGAAAGAACGAACAAAAAGTTTGAAGGTTTTCAGCAGTAGTTTGGTCAAGTCATTCTCTTTCAGCTATTTTCTGCATGTTGCAGGTATTGAATGCAGTGCACAAAGGCTCAAGGTAAACCACTAATTACAGAAGAGTGTGAGAGTGGCTTTACCTGCCTCAGGATTTGCATTTCTGATCATCCGGTTCTGTGATTTAAACAGCTCTGCCACACCACACAGCCCTGTTTGGCAGGGAAGGAGACCTGACTCTTCTGTAGGTCAGTAACCATTCCAGGTCGCCTCTCCTCCCCAACCCCAGCCTGTGACTGGACAGCAATAGGAGAAGCAGCAGACTGATGAGCTCATCTCTCCCATCACTCTTCCCTCTTTGCAGTGCACCACACAACAATGCTGCTTCTCTCACTCCCAGTCAAAGCTTTGCTGTACAGGGACTGCAAGAGGCTGATTTCAAGTTGAGTTCAACGTACTTACACTGCTTGCATTAAAAAAAAAAAAAAAAAAAAAAAGTATATTAACCACTTTAGCTCTGGAAGGTTTACCCCCCTTCATGACCAGGTAATTTTTTGCAATACGGCACTGTCTATTTTTAAACTGAATTGTGGTCCACCGGACCTGTCGATTGGCTCCCGCTGTGTCCAATCAAAGCGGGACACCGGTGGCTTGCGCGCCCCAGACCAGAAAGTGTCAGATCACATACTATGTGCGCATGGGGCGGTCCGCAAGCAGTTAAATGAATACAGAGCTGCAATCGTGTGTTTTTCTACATTAGCCTGAATGTCAGCTTTAAAGAAGACATCCAGCTAAAAATGTGGATAGAAGTGAACAAAGATAACATCAAAGCCAGGTTTGCTGCAATATTTAGTAACATTTCAGAGATTTTCCCTACTTTACCCTGCCTCTAAATGTCCCCAGTCTGATGGCCAGTACAATGCAACCTACTTCCTCCGAGCCCAGGTCATGCAGTCTGAATAGACACTGAAAGAAGCAGCACAGTGATGAGCGCACTACTTTGTGACGCTGCTTTCTGTTCCACCCAACCCTCCCCCAACCACCTTGTACTGCTTCTTCCTCTTGCACTCCAGCCCTGCGGTACAGGGACTGCAAGAGGCCGATATGGGGTCACTACACTTTCTGGTCTGGGGCGCGCAAGCCACCGGTGTCCCGCTTTGATTGGACACAGCGGGAGCCAATCGGCAGGTCCGGTGGACCACAATTCAGTTTAAAAATAGACTGCCGTATTGCAAAAAATTACCTGGTCATGAAGGGGGGTAAACCTTCCAGAGCTAAAGTCGTTAATATACTTTTTTTTTTTTTTAATGCAAGCAGTGTAAGTACGTTGAACTCAACTTGAAATCAGCCTCTTGCAGTCCCTGTACAGCAAAGCTTTGACTGGGAGTAAGAGAAGCAGCATTGTTGTGTGGTGCACTGCAAAGAGGGAAGAGTGATGGGAGAGATGAGCTCATCAGTCTGCTGCTTCTCCTATTGCTGTCCAGTCACAGGCTGGGGTTGGGGAGGAGAGGCGACCTGGAATGGTTACTGACCTACAGAAGAGTCAGGTCTCCTTCCCTGCCAAACAGGGCTGTGTGGTGTGGCAGAGCTGTTTAAATCACAGAACCGGATGATCAGAAATGCAAATCCTGAGGCAGGTAAAGCCATACATGGCTTGCACTTGAAAAATACATTAAGGGCTTGTTGAGCTACGTATTTCTGCACAGCATCACACATGTATGAGGTGAACAAGGCACACAGAAGACAACTGTCTTCTAGTGTCCTATTCACACCATGTGTGGCGGTGGTGTTCAAAAAGATGCAGCTCAGACATAGTGTGAATAAGCCCCTAATGATATATTAGAATTACAGTGCTGCAATAATTTGTGTTTTTTTAATCTGCCAAGTGCTCAACTTTATAATGATCAGCCTATCGGGGAGCCTCAGGTTTTAGCGATCCTGGAGTGCTCCAAAAAGGCATTGCAAGAATGTGCAGGCTCCAGGAGCTGTCTGCTTTCCATTTCTATCACAGCTGTTTGTTCTAAGAGAAAAAAAAAAAAAAAAAAAGGGGGGGGGGGGGGTCCTTATGCAACAACCCCTGCTTGGCATTGAAATGTACTTACCGCCCACAGAGACAGCCTCAAGAGGGAAACAAACAGCGGCGTGCGATCCCACCCAGAGATGCAGTGCACCAACAACCCGCTGCTATCTATGGAGAAAGTGAAGGACACAAACTAATTGCATCAAGATTTATATATTGTACTGAGAGCAGACAAAGAAAAGAAAAGATAAAAACCCCAAACTTAGTAAACTGGTAGAAATACAGCCCAATTAGAAAATCGTGATTCGTATGAATCTCATGGTGTATTTATGCTGTCTTAAAAGGCAATATACAATTTTTTTTGTTAGTATGTACACGGGTGCAGCCAAATAAACGGCAAAACAATGCAGTTGCTATATGATCTAAATGTATCTTCACATTTCTAAAAAGCAGACCTTGAATTTAAAGCATGAGGAACTTGTATGTTATAGAGAACATTTAGCAGGTGTTCTATGTGCCTAAGGAGTACCCCAAAAACAAAACAAAAAATAAAAATAAAAAAGTACTTCCATGTCCTGGCATGCCTAGGCACAGCCTCAGTTTTATATCTGCACTATGAGATCTAAGGCACTGCTGCCTCTTACTGCTAAACTTGATGATGCCACTACTCTGCTGCTCACCTATTTCCTTGCTGGAGCCCCTGACACGAGGAAGGAAAGACCAAGATGGCTGCCTCCACACAGACACAGGCATGTTAAAAAGGGGTTGTAAACCCTCGTTTTTGTTTTACCTTAATGCATCCTATGCATTAAGGTGAAAAAACTTGACACTGACCAAACCCCCCATTCCCCCCCCCCCCCCGTTTTACTCACCTGAGCTTGTTCGTTCTCTTGGCGGAGACGCGCTATACCCCTCTGCCCAGGGTGCTCAGCTCTTGATTGGATAGATTGATAGCAGCGCAGCCATTGGCTCCCGCTGCTGTCAATCAAATCCAATGATGCGTGTCAATGCACGCAAACGCTGGACTCGGGAGCGCGCCCGCAAGGTGAGCTCCAGGGAGAGCGCTTCTCCCAGGGGGTTTACCGATGTGAGCAGGAGCTGTGAGCGCCGCAGGGGGACCCCAGAAGACAAGGTTCTTGGCAACACTGTACAAAATGAACTGCACAGATATGTTTGTTATTTAAAAAAAGAAAAAAAAATGGTTTACAACCCCTATAAGTCAGTAATTGAGACTCTAATGCCCTGTACACACGGTCAGACATTGATCGGACATTCCGACAACAAAATCCTAGGATTTTTTCCGACGGATGTTGGCTCAAACTTGTCTTGCATACACACGGTCACACAAAGTTGTCGGAAAATCCGATCGTTCTGAACGCGGTGACATAAAACACGTACGTCTGGACTATAAACGGGGCAGTAGCCAATAGCTTTCATCTCTTTATTTATTCTGAGCATGCGTGGCACTTTGTGCGTCGGATTTGTGTACACACGATCGGAAATTTCCGACAACGGATTTTGTTGTTGGAAAATTTTATATCCTGCTCTCAAACTTTGTGTGTCGGAAAATCCGATGGAAAATGTGTGATGGAGCCTACACACAGTCGGAATTTCCGACAACAAGGTCCTATCACACATTTTCCGTCGGAAAATCCGACGGTGTGTACGGGGCATTACAGCTGCTGGCAAACCACAGGAAATGGTAGTGACTAGCCTTTATCATCTGCCTGCCTTTTTTTTGAGAGCACAGCTTCCAAAATTCCAGTTCCCCAAAAGTGTTTCTAAACTTACTACAGAAAAATCATACAATAAAAAAAAAAAAAAAAAAAAAAGGCCACATATGCTCAGGACCAGGGCAGTACTCAGTCCCAAAAACTTATAGAGAGATATATAATTTATTTTTTTTTTTTTCATAGACCCTAGAGAATAACATGGCGGCCATTGCAATATTTTATGTCACACAATATTTGTGCAGCGGTCATTCAAATGCAATTTTTTGGGGGAGAATACGCTTTTTTGAATTAAAAGAAAAAAAAAAAAAAAAACAGTAACGTTAACCCAATTTTTTTTTTTTTTTTTGCATATTGTGAAAGATGTTACGCTTTAAAATTGCACGCACTCGTGGAATGGCGACAAACTACGGTACTTAAAAATCTCCATAGGTGACGTTTAAACATTTTTAACGGTCTTTTGCTAGAATTATTGCTCTCGCTCTAATGATTGCGGTGATACCTTACGTGTAATTTGAACACCATTTACATTTGCGGGTGCGACATACGTATGCATTTTCTTTGGTGCCTGAGCTCGCGGGGACGCTTTAAAAATGTTTTTTTTTCTTATTTAACACTGTCCCTTTAAATCCCTCCTTTGCACTTCAAAGTATTCAGAATGTCAAAATCTGCATTTTGGAATACTGACTTTTTTTAAATCAGCGCCATTGGCAGCCGAGTAAACCGGAAATGACGTTGTGACATTACTTCCGTGTTTTTGCATCGGAGGCCCGATTCTGGCTTTGTTTGGGACTCCACACAGCTGGCAGATGGTCGCTCCGGTCTCCCGGTGGGACAGAAGACCTGGGCAAAGAGGTAGAATGTCCCCTCCCGCTCCGTATAACGGCCAAGCGACTCATTAGCCGCATCAGTCATGAGACAGCCGACCACTAGCTCTTAAAAAAATAGATAAATAAAATAAACGGTACCGGGGCGATGCCTGCAACAACCACTTTAACCAAATGACATACATATTCATAGACACACACACACACACCCCTGGTAGTGCTGCAAGATACAAGAGCACTTAAAATGGGTGTACTCTTAAAGCTGTAGTCTACGCGTTTCGTGGAACAGCTTCCACTTCCTCAGAAGACATGCTTGTTATACTCACTGAGGAACCTGAGGGGTTAATCCTCTGCATTGTGCAAAAAGGCTGTTTGATCCGGTCTTCTGTGATCCCCTCCTCCTTCCACTGTCCCCAATCCACCTTCTGATAGTACAGAGCCTTGGGGCACTCTGCACATGCTCAGTTTGGTGTGTCTAGCTAGGAGTTTTTTTTTTTTTCTTGGGAAGGGTGCATGTGATCAGCACGGGGCCAATTATTATTGTCCAGACAGAGGCTCAGATGTCTTGCAGCCTCATAGGACAGTCAGTAGAATGAAAACTCCCTTCTACAAGCTTTAACCAGACACTGAAAGAAATGATAAGACCAGGGCAGGGGCAGCTGCCCTGGGCACTGTGGTATCATGTGAGGCGGGAGGGCATGCCACAAGGATATTGGAGGGGGGGGGGGGGTTTGGAGATTTGTGCTAGATGGGGGGGGGTTGTGCTAGGAGGGTGATTTTTTTATTTTTTGAAGGGGGGTGGCATTTGAGATGGGGGGATTGAGTCAAGACACAAATGTACTAAAACTATAACAAACATCTGTAAGGTGCTTACCATCGCCATTAATTATATGAAGAAGAAGCCTCAGATAGTTCTGGGTTTGCTTCACCAAGTCCCAACTCTGCAAAAGAAATCAGCCAAAAGCATGTCATCCAAATATAAGTATATGTATATTCTCTTTAATCTGGAGACTGTACTTTAAAAAAAGGAGTTGTAAAGGTAGAAGGATTCTTATCCTAATGCATTAAGATAAAAAGCCTTGTGTGTAGCAGCCACCTCAGCACTCCCACCTACCTGAGCCCCATCTCTGTCCAGCAATGTCCATGAATTCCTCGGCTGTCCGGGACTCCACATCCTGATTGGCATTGGCTCCTGCGGTTGTCAAAGTCAGTTAGCCAATCAGGGGAGAGAGGGGCGGGGCTTAACGGCAGCTCCGTGTCTGAATGGACATACGGAGCTGCAGCTCGGCTCGGGTGCCCCATAACAAGCTGCTTGCTTGGGGCCAGGAGCAGTGAAGAGGGACCCGAGTAGAGGAGGCTCTGGTCTGCCCTGTTGCCCTGTGCAAAAACCACTGCAACAGAGCAGGCAAGTATAACATGTTTGGTTTATTTTCTTTTTTCATTTTTTTTTTAATTAAAAAGAGAGACTTTTCAATCACTTTAAAGAGTCGCTAAACCCACAAAAAAAACAAAAAACAAAAAAAAAAAAAAAACAACAACTATCAATACAGTAAATGGTGTATTACATGCTGTTCATTTGGGTTTTGTTTTCTGTATTCTGCCCTACCCCACCATACAATCCCCCGCTTCTGTAGATTTTTTTTCTTTTAAATTAAAATAAATTACAGTGCCAACATCCATATACAGAAATAGAAAGGACAATGCAAATTAAACAGTTTGTAATACTGCTGCAACGTAGGCATCAGTGTTAAGAATAAAGGTTATCTAGGGCCAGGAAAAAAAAGGCAGAAATGAGCATTTATTCATATTTGTTTTAGCCGCCATAAGTACTTGTTAAAGCGGAGCACCATCCAAATGGGGAAGCGCCGTTTGTGATTTTGACAGGTACCCGCTCCCACTTCCGGGTGACTTCGCCCTTCCCCAGTCGCCGGGCCATTCGCAAAGCGCAGCGCGCTTTGCTAATGCGCAGTAGGGACCTGGCTGTGAAGCCACAAGGCTTCACTGCCAGTTTCCCTTACAAGAAATGGCAGCAGCAGCACCCCAGAGCCAATTTAAAAATTTGGCTGGGGTGAAGACACCACTGGATCCCTGGACAGGCAAGTGTCCCCCCCAATAGAGCTCAATAGACACAAATATCATGATGACCACTTGACCTTGCACTGTTAACAAATTTTAAAAAGTAGCAATGGCTGCCATATTTTAGGCATTTCCTGCTCTAATGCCCAACAAGACAAATCCCATTCATTTCAATGGCCCCTGTACACATTTGAGTGTTGTCGCCTAAAGCGAAATGCCTGTCATGCAAAAAAGTACATGACCTTCTTTTTTGGCAGAATACAGGCGGTTTAAAGAGGAATTAAACTCAGATGGGTTTTACTTCCTCTTTTGCTCCCTGCAAATTAAAAGTATAATGGGCTAGTATGCATTGAATACTAGCCCATTATGTGACACTTACCTGCAAACAAATCCATCGCTGTCCCCTGTGCAGGCTGCTTCTATCTTCGCCCCTCTTCCTTCCGGGGGCCGCGAACTCCGGCTCTGTGACTGGCCGGAGCCACGTGAAGTCACCTCCGCTGAGCCGTCAGTAATAGCACATGCTGGGGGAAGAAACGGCACGGAGGTCCATGTCTTCACAGCGCATGCGCCGATTACATCATCGGTGCACTACAAGTGAAATATCTCCTAAACGGCGCACTTATTCTAGGCTTACCTATAGTTAAAAGGGAAGGTTTACAACCACATTAATTCTTTTACATTGGTGACCTTTTGAACTTCAAAACGCCTGTACAAAAACGTCTGTAAAATAGCAACGCCTAGATGTTAACTGCAGGTTCCCTTTACAGTATAATTTTCAATAATAAAAGCACTTGAGAGAGAGAATTGTAAAGCTCAGCTGTGAATTAAAATGTCACCACTTATTATTCACAAACCTCACAAGAACTCATATGTGCTGATCAGAGACCTTCACCTAAAATGTTCAGATTTTTAATGGGGGGGGGGGGGGAACAGACTGTTTTTTGTACACAGCAACCCAGAATGATCCTCTGAAATACATGAAAACCCAATATTCTCTGCTGCTTGAGCTCTCCAAATAAATCAGTGCCTCCCCGCAGCCTGCCTGCTGGGCTCTGTCCTAATTCTAACTGACAGAAGGAGTCCCGAGTTCTGGGTGTCACAGGACTATGCATGGAGGATACTACAAATCACCGCCATTTATATAGCTAGCTGGATAGACATAACCCTTCTCCGACAACTGGGAGCCCTTTAATGGAGTCCTGCCTTAAAAGTCAACTCCAGCCTTTTTTTTCTGGATGGAGGAGGATGGTTAGAACACCTGTCATGTTTAATTACCATTGGTGTCACTGGGGAGATTCCTCCTCACTTTCTGCACCAAAAATGACAAGGGAACAGATTAGAGGAGATGAAACTCTCCAATAGAGAGAAAGATCCAACTTTATTACTGTCCCCTTTGGACCGATGAAGCAGATTTTTACCCATTTACTTTGCTTCTCTGCATCCCGCCCATCCTCTGCTGCACAGATAAAATCGGGGTTTTTTGTTTACTGGGTTTATTTAAAAACTTTTGGCCACCTAGGCAAATGAAGTCAGTGCTCCCGCTGCCTGGTGGGATGTGACACGGTCGGATTTTCCGACGGAAAACGTTTGATGGGAGCCTTTTGCCGGAAATTCCGACCATGTGTAGGCTCCATCGGAATTTCCGTTGCACAAAATTTGAGACCTGGTTCTCAAATTTTCCGACAACAAAATCCATTTGCGCAAATTCCGATCGTGTGTACACCATTCCGACGCACAAAGTGCCACGCATGCTCGGAATCAAGCAGAAGAGCCGCACTGGCTATTGAACTTCATTTTTCTCGGCTCGTCGTAAGTGTTGTACGTCACCGCGTTCTTGTTATTCGGAATTTCCTTTGTGTGACCGTGTGTATGCAGGACAAGTTTGAGCCAACATCCGTTGGAAAAAAATCCATGGGTTTTGTTGTCGGCATGTGCGATTGTGTGTATGGGGCAAATGAGGTTCTAACACTCCCCCACTCGGTTTAACCCAAAAACCTTAAAATGTGCCAGCAGGTAAAAGAGCAGGGTACCGACGGCACCATTTTTTAGCCTGGTCACTCCTTGTAACAACTTTAATTGTATTTCTAGATCTACTATTTCTATTTTGAACCTCTACTACTATAAAAGATATATTAAAAAAAAAAAAAGTTGGAATTTTGTTGCTATGGGCTACACATGCACCATAAAGTCTAATGATTGCCAAGTGCCATCTGACAGCAGAACACGAAATAGGCAGGCGGTACAGCAGAGCACACCGAATGTGCGGATTTAGAGGGTTAATGAAAATACAACAGCAGATGCTCCCAGAAGGCCGAGTGAGCCACCTGTGAAATGCGCCTCAATTAGGCCTGTCACAGCAAAACCCATTAATTTAACCTGCCTGCAGCGCTACCTGCAGTGTGCTGACCCATTTTCCCAAACTCGTCACATGCAGAGTCCCGCGTTATGGAATATCCCAGAGGCTGCACGAGAGGAGGAAACCTGTCCAATCCGGACACAAAGCTTTATTTAAGGAGACCGACCCCCGACTGTGCCTTCCTTCATCCCTTTGTCTGCTGAGACGCAGCACAGCCAAGCCTCCGGGGAAAACAAAAGGGCAACCGACAGCGCAGACACAGAGTCTGGGAGGAGAGAGGGGAGTGCAAGGACTTGTCATAATGCGAACGCTGTGTGTGTTCTGCTGATGATTTTTTTTTTTTTTTTTATTATTGCACAACACTCTTTCATACAAAACGATTGGGAGTGTCAACTACTATTGATTTACCTGGTATTCCCTCCAATCAATATTTAAGTTCCTCATTAAGCAGGGAGGAATATTCAAGGGAGCATCAACATGATCCTGAAAAACAAGACAGGTTACAAGTGTCACTTATCAAACAGATTGATACCCGAGAACACAAATTTAACAGTTTGCCCATCTTTAGGGCTCATGCACATGGGCATTTTTTTTTGCATTCAATGTAAACTGTGGCATATTTCCCTGCCCGGGAGTCAGAGCTGCTTTCTACAGCAGTCCATAGTAATGAATGGCTGTACAGGGGTATACCCCAGTAACAGCATAAACCTGCACATGTATAAAGCCGTATGCCCCCTGGAAGCAGACAGTCTGTGTACAGGGTTGTACGCCTGTACAGGATTATGCAAGTGCCATCATAAACCTGTGTATAGCCAGACAGGGCTTCTGTACACAGCAGCTGTGTCTGTCAGTTTTCATGCAGACTTGATGGGACACTCTAGTCTTCTCTATGGAGCGGCGGATGTCAGCAGACACCCGCTGTCATCCGATCGATCTTGCCCGCAAAAAACAGACGGATGGTGGTCCTATTTTCCATTTGTCCACCGAATCGGATGGAAACCATAGAAGGGAGAGAGAGGGACTGTGTCCGCATCCGCTCTGCATAGAGGAGGGGACACAGAACAGTCATCCGCCTGCTCAGTGGGAGCGATCCCCCGCTGAATAACCAGACTGTTAGACAGAGGCGCCTAGGCCTCATTCATACTGGTGTACTACAGCGTACACCCATGCGAGGGCCATGTTTGCCCATAAAGGGATGCATAGCTCTTGCATCCTTGTGCAGGCAGTCCCATTCATGTCAATAGGGACACAGCAGCTATACAGACACATACGTTGATCCCAACGTGACAGCACTGGCACACTGTCTGCATTCAGGGCCATGCACCCACACCACTGTTAAATTTGGAGCAGTGGCTGTGTCCCAATTGACATTAATGGGAAGGCCTGCACAGGGATGCAAGAACACCTATGCATCCCTTTGAGGGCAAACACGGCCCTTACTGTAGTAAGCTCATGTAAACAAGACCTTGGTTTACATTGTATTCCAAAAAGCACCAATGTGCGTAAGCCCTAAAGTTGTAGTAGCTGCATTAGTTTCTTTTTTTTCCCAGTTTTTTTCCTTCCCTCTTATTTTCTACTGGCAAGTCTGCCCTTAATTTATCCATTGCTATAGGTGTTCCAACTTGGAGACTCAAAGTTAGGACCACAGTATCGAGAGGAGCCTTGACACAGGCACAGCAGCTTCCACATATAGTTGCAAATGTGTGCAATTAAAGTGTTACTAAAGTCAGATTTTTTAAAATGTATTTTGTATTAAAATAACAAACATGTTATACTTACCTGTTCTGTGCAGTGGTATTGCACAGAGTGACCCGATCCTCTTCTTCTGGGGTCCCCGGCGGTGATCTTTGCTCCTCCTCCTTTTTAAGTCCACCATAGCCAGGCTCCCACTATGGGGAGAAACGTAGTCTGCACGCTCCAGACCCGTGTGTCTATGGAGCCACACGCCATACTTACACAGCGACTGAGACTTAGGCCCGCCCCCCACTTTCTCTTAACTGCATTTGATTGACAGCAGCAAGAACCAATGGCTCCTGCTGCATTTTTTACCTTAAGCAAACAACGTATTAAGGTAAAAAAACGTTTTAGGTTTAGTGATACTTAAAACCCTCTGGTTTTTAACATGAATTATTAGACAGAATCAATCTGATTTTTTGCAGGCTAGCTGGTAAATGAACTGGGAAACTCACTTCCAGTCCTAACGTGACACTGCTTACTCATTTATTGCATCGATGAAAAAAAGAAAAAAAAAAAACACAGCATTGTCACCCCAGGCTGCTTTTCTGACTGACTACAAACACCTTCTAATCTCCATAACATAGGAGGAGGGGTTTTCTAGTTCCACAGAAGTTACAGAGCTGGGAAGACTCATAATATTGTCTGAGATTTCAGTTTGGTGCATGCAAAATACAAAAGACACTGGATTTCTGACAGGATCAACATGAATTATTTTGTACTTGCAGAAACTGTTCTTAGTCCGAAAAAAGAAAAAATGTATCCCCACAGCTAGAAACTGGTTAGCTGCGACATATATTTTATGTTTTTGTTGTTCTTCACTTTAAAAAGGTGGTCCATCATATGAATACCCCAATTTAATTTTGAGCCATTTTCTTTCATTTTATAAATCTGCAGCTTTCATTAGAACATTTGGTATTCCTCTAATGAAGTCACTTCCTGTTATAGGATGACAACGTCTCCCAAGGCTCAGATGGAGACTAGCGGGGTTGATTTACTAAACACTAAAGCGGGCAAAATCTGGTGCAGCTCTGCATAGAAACCAATCACCTTCCAGGTTTTACTGTCAAAGCTTAATTGAACAAGCTGAAGTTAGAAGCGGATTGACTACAATGCACAGCTGCGGCCAGATTCTGAGTGCACAAAAAGGCGTGTCAGTGTATCTGTGTCCGTACATCCCATACAGGCAAGCACATGCACTGACAGGAAATTAAAAAAAAAAAAAAAAATCAATGAACTACCACGGCGCTCCATAGCACCGTGGTAGTTCATTGAGCACTACAAGCCGACATCTGCAAAAGCTGTCGGTACTTGAAGTTCATTCGTTCACAGAACTCTGAATGGTCTGGCCATGTGGGAAAAAAATAAATAAAAATACAGCAGTGGCTGCAGCATTGGGAACATGTTACACCTGTCTTGAGGGTGGAACATGTAACATGTTCCCAAAAGGTGAACTTATCCTTCAATCCAAGTAGCTAATTTATGTTACCATGACCAGGAAAGTTCCATTATGGTAACTTTTAGAAAAAAGTGCAGGAAATTGCTGCAAAGAGGCTGCAAGAAATGAACAACAGAGAGGTGCAAAAAAGAGCTGAAAACAAGCATTTTCTGTTTCCATTACACTATGATGCTTTTTCACATTTTAAATTAGGTGTCGGCTGGAAGAGAAAGATTAATTCATTCATTCCATAACCATGTTACAAATCAAAACCGCTGGTTACCAAACCTACAGTGACCCATGAGATCACCTTCAAAACTTGTGAAGCTGGCATATTAAGCAGAAACCAGACCTACCTGCTTCCAGTTAAAAACAAGGCCTTCTGCAGCATAGTCCCGGTCCTTGTAATCTTTAAAAAATTCACAGCCTGAATAGAATAAAAAAAAATAAAAATAAAAATAAAAACACGTTATGCAAATGTGCACGCACACACACACACACACACACACACACACACACACACACACACACGAGAATACTCATGTATAGTTAAATAAGTAGTATGGGATAAAAAAAAAAAAAAAAAAAAAAAAATCTGTCCCCGGCCAGCTCTGCAGTGAGATTTGAGCAAACCCCACAGGTTGCTCAGTTCTCCCCTCTGAGCATGTCAGTCACTGGCTCTCTGCTCTCCCCTTCACTTCACTGGAGCGCTGGGCTGTGAAGGAGGCGGGAGCGGCCGGGTCAGGCTCTCAGCGAATCGCTGAGAGCCTGAGCTAGGTGCTGGCCCCGGCATCTGGGTGGATCCCGACCATATGGGCCTGATCTTTCTCGAGCTTGGACTGGTCAAGTGACATCAGCCAACAAGAATGAATTGCACTCCTGTGATCCATAGAAGTATGGCTAAAAAAGCTTTGGCCATATTTCTCCTTTAAAGACCAACCCGAGGAAAATGTAAAATTATCCCTTGCAATGAAGCAGTGTCTGCACTGCATGGGTTAATTGCTTGTTTTGTCTAAGGCAGTGGTTCTCAACCTCAGTCTTAAAGTACCCCCAATGGGCCAGGTTTTCCTTTACTTTGCACAGCTGCTTTAAATCAATATCAATGATATGGTATTGATAAGAGCCATTTTATTTAAGGGAAGTTCCCAAAACATGGCCCATTGGGGGTACTTGAGGACTGAGGCTGAGGTGGAGAACCTCTTGTCTAGGGGAGAAGAGAAACACTTTACCTGACCCTCCACTCCCGGGCAGACAGTCCACCTCCTGAGCATGGGGGTAGTACAGTCTCTTGATGTCAACACATCACAAGGCAGAGCTATGGACACTGCATTGATCTTGATGACATCAGTACCCTAGGCTGCTAAAGTGTGGGAGAGAAGATTTTGCCCGGACCAGTCTAACAGGGAGGAGCAGCAGAGGATCGGTATTAATATTTTATATTATATCGCGTGAGCGAGCAATTAACCCTTGCAGTGGGCTTAAAGGGGAAAAAAAAAAAAAAAAGAAGAAAAGGAAGCCAACAAAAACCTACATACAATTACAAAACTAGATTCATTTAGGAAGTGAGAATTCTTTACCTGGATAGGGGATAGAAAGAAGCGTGAAGTCTGCATACCGTTGGGCTTTATCCACTTTTTCTGAGGATGTGACACTAGGCAAAATAAAAACAAAGTTTATTGGGGGTACAACTGTAAGTGTACATAGTCAAATTCTTTATTATTAAAATAAATAAATCCGTTATATGGGCCTCGTTCGAGGCTCTGAATTGCAAACAGGTTTATGGAACTGCTAAACCTGCTTAAAGCAGGTCAGAAGGAGGTAAACTGCAGGTCAAATGCACATTTCAATACATTTTGAAGGATTTCAGAAGCTTGTAAACGGATGTCAGACACAAATCTAAAAAGGCCAGTGACAGAGCCTACAGCACACCTGACCAAGGAATCTAAATCAACCACCAGAAGGACTTTTTCCATTTTAACAAGCTTACCAAGTCTCATGAATTAGCAAAACCTATCCCAGTTCTGACCAGAAAGTCCTAGATTCGCTGTCCATAGGTGTCATCATACTGGAAGCAGCATCAGAACTTTGACCCAATGCATGTTTGATGCCCCTATGCTTTCCTGCAACCATCTGTATGGAAGCTGGTCAAGCCTCTAGGGTCTCATGGAAATTAGATTTCTTCTGGGCTGCATTATGCAAAGGGCCCAAGCAGTGGTGGGACCTGCCCCCCCCCCCCCCCCCGTAATAATAAAAACAAAAACAAAAAAAAAAAAACACACCAGCTGCCACTGGGCCCAAGTAAGGTGTGTATATCATGATTAAGTCCTAGTGACGAAACATGTCGGGCGTGGCTATACAGCAATCTAGCACGTGTGACATAAGACGTTGTGACGAGATACTGTGCATTGGGAAGCAGAGGATCGGGTGAAAGTATCACCAGCAGTCATACTCCCTGGGTCCACTGCGACCATAGTTAAATGTTCTAACCACTGCATGGATTGCCTTGATGTGATTTGCCTTTTTGCCTGCTGTGAAATGTTTTTATGTGAGTACAATGGTGATGGATTACTGAAATTTTAATAAATTGTCTGAATGGTATCACACTATTGGAGCGCTTTTTTTCATTCACACGTGGAGCAATTACTTCATTGAGAGTGCTTGAAATACACACCATTGGATATTGGAGATCTGATTTTAACCCCCATTTGAGTGGGTTGAGGCAATTCTGGCCAAACACGAGAGTGTGAGGCTATAGCAGCTGGTGAGTACGTTTCTTTGAGGGGAGTGGAATCATGGCACTGAGGTGTGGTGGATGATTACAAGAATCACTTCTCTTTTTTCATACCAAAGATCAAGGTCAATTGTTTACTGAACCTTTTAGCAATTTACGACGTAAAAACTTACTTTACTCCAAACTTCACCTTCTTATTCTCCACCATCAAGTCGCAGATATACCGGACAGAGAGGTATTTTAACAGTTTGATGTCATGACCTCGGACCTTGTCAAATTGTGAATCCCAGTTTCTGAAAGTGCAAATGAGAAGCAAGGTGTGATATGAAAGATGTGCATTAGATTTCAGCATGATGCTTCCTTTTATACTTAATAAATAGCCAAGTATTTTATATTCTGTAAGATTGTAAGCTCCATGAGCAGGGCCTCTTATTCCCTTCTGTATTTAACTATTATAATTATACTTTCTCCCCTTATATTGTAAAGTGCTGTGCAAACTGTTGGCACTATATGAATCCTGTATAATAATTTCATACGGAACGGACTAGCGTGTTCTGACATTTGAGATCAATTAGTCAAGAAAAAAAAAAAAGGAATTCATGAAGGGGGTACAAAATGAAAGTAGTTCTAAAGGTAGGTTTTTTTTATCTTAATGCATTCACCACTTAAGGACTGAGCCTCGTTTTGAGATTTGGTTTTTACAAGTTAAATTAATTTATATATATATATATATATATATATATATATATATATATATATATATATATATATACACACACATACACACACCCTACAGAATAAAATGGTGGTCGTTGAAATACTATGTCACACGGTATTTGCACAGCGGTCTCACAAGCGCAATTTTTGGGGAAAAAATACACTTTAATTAAAAAATAAAAAAACAGTAAAGTTAGCTCATTTTTTTTTCATATTGTGAAAGAGAATGTTACACCAAGTAAATTGATACCCAACATGTCACGTATCAAAATTGTGCCCACTCCTGGAATGGCGACAAACTATGACCCTTAAAAATTTCTACAGGTTACCAGTTTTCAGTTACAGGAGGAGGTCTAGTGCTAGAATTATTGCTCTCACGCCAACGATCGCGGCGATACCTCACATGTGTGGTTTCAACATATTTTTTCATATGCGGGCACGACTTGTGTATGCGTTCGCTTCTGCGCACGGGCTCGTCGGGATGCTTAAAAATATTTTACACTGTCATAATAATAATATTATTATTTTTTTTAATTATTATTAATAATAGTAATAATAATAATAATAATTTGGATCATTTTTATTCCTATTACAAGGAATGCAAAAATCCCTTTTAATAGAAAAAAGCATGACTGGACCGCTTAAATGCGAGATCTGGGGTCAAAAAGACCCCAGATCATTTATTTACACTAAAATGCAATTAAAAAAAAAACAAAACAAAAAAACCCACACACATTTCCCCTTTAGGAGCATTGGGCGGAAGTGATGTTTGACGTTGCTTCCGCCATCCAATGGTGTGGAGCTGAGCGGGGGCCTTCTTTCCCTCCAGCCTGGGAGGGAAGAGGACCCGATCGTCTCCGCGGCTACCGACGGCTCCGGTAAACAGCAGAGACAACTGGAGCGTGGCGGGAGGGGGAGGTACCCCTCTCCCGCCCCCATAAAAGTAATCTTGCTGCGAATCCTCCGAGGCCACCTTTATCTGAAAGCTGACCGCCCGCTGAAGAGGATACAGGGGTTATGGCAGCTATCTGCTGCCATAACAACGGTATTCCCCTTCAAACAGCCGACGTATAACGACGGCGGGCGGTCAACAAGTGGTTAAGATAAAAACCTGTGTGCAGCAGCCCCCCCCAAACTTACCTGAAACCCATCTCGATTCAGCGATGTGCAAGAGTGCCTCAGTCATCCAGAACTCTCCCTTCTGATTGGCTGAGATACTGCTGCTGTCAAAGTCAGGTAGCCAATGCGGAGGGAGGAGGCGGGGCCGAACCACAGCTCTGTGTCTGAATGGACACACAGAGCTGCAGCTCGGCTTGGGTACCACTATAGCAAGCTGCTTGCTGTGGGGGCACTGAACAGGAGGGCAGGGCCAGGCGTTCCGACGAGGGACCCAAGAAGGAGGTTCGGGGCTGTTCTGTGCAAAACCATTACACAGAGCAGGTAAGTAAAACAGGTTATAAAAAAAAAAAAAAACACAACACACAAGACTTTAGTATCACTTGAACCAATGTTAAGGGAATTCCACTGTATAAGTTGGTACTTTCCAGCATACCTGGCCGCAGCATCGTCATCGGTTACTTCTGTATCGGCGCAGGCATCATCAGAGCCCCCTAAAGAGAAGAATATTACAAAGAAGAGATCAGAGCAACACATGACTTATGGCTCTAGGCCAAAAACTCATCAGGAACCACTTCTGCTTTCACAACTAGTCCCAGCACCGCACTATACACTGCAAGAATACTTTAGAAATATCAGAACTGGCTGCTTATTCAGGAAAACACAGAACATGATCCTTTACAAGTTGCTTACCATCCCTCTGATGTGGTGGCTGCCCCCCCCCCCCCTCTCAACTTTCTAACATTTAGGGAAGTACTCCGTAGTTTTCAGTGCAGCAAAGGCACTGCTGTCAGCTTATTACAGCTTTCTGGTAGTATCAGTACTGCTATAGAACATTGCTTTGCAAGGACACAAAATCCAATTTATGGTTTTAATAAAAAAAGTGTCCTTTTGCTCTGCACTTAGAGGTGCTCTCCTTTCTCTTGTCTTTTTCCATACAGATTAGAGCTGCACGATTAATCGTTAAAGTTGATTCAACCCCCCTCACGATCTTAATGCAGCATTTTCACATTTCAGTGCAGAGAGTTCTCTGCTCACATCTGACATCTGTCAAAAAAAAAAAAAAAAAAAAAAAAAAAAAAAGCAGCCTGCAAAGCATCACAACATTGCTCAGCACAGAGATAAAAAAGAAACAATGTATCATTTAGTTCTTTTAGATCAGTTGTCTCCAAACTGTGGCCAGGGGCCTGATGTGGCCCTTTGCTTGCCTCTATCCGGCCCTTGGGGCACTACTTCTCAAACTGACACCAATGATGGGACACGATTCCTCCCGCTGATATCAACAAGGGGCAATGTTCTTTCCAATAAAACTAATGATGGGGCATTTCTTGCTTCTACTGACCACAGTTCGGCCTGCCCAAAACCTGACAGACAGTAAACTGGCCCCTTGCTTAAAAAGTTTGGAGACCCTTGTTTTAGATCAAAGGGATGAACTTTGGCCTGTAAATGGTCAGTTTAACCACTTTAAAGTTAATGTTAGGGTCATTAAAAAAAAATAAAAATAAAAAACCCCAACATAACATATCATACTAACCTCCACTGTGTGGCTCGTTTTGCACAGAGTGGCCCCGAACATCCTCTTCTGGGGTCCCCCAGCGGCTCCTCCCCACATCAGATAACCCCCTAGGAGAAGCGCTCTCCCAAGGGGGTTACCTTGCGGGCGCACTCCCGAGTCCAGCATTCAGCGTCCATAGCTGCCAAGTGTATGACTCGGCCCCGCCCCACGCGTCATTGATTGACAGCAGCGGGAGCCAATGGCTGCGCTGCTATCAATATATCCAATCAAGAGCCGAGAGCACCGGGCAGAGACAGCGCGTCCCCACTGGGTCAAGTTCCAGGGCTCAGGTAAGTAAAACGGGGGGGCTGGGGGGCCAGTCACTGCCAGGTGTTTTTTCACCTTAATGCACAGGATGCATTAAGGTGAAAAAACATGAAGGTTTACAGCCCCTTGAAAAGACCAGGCCTTTTACTGACATTTGTTGCTTACAAGTTAAAATCATTTTTTGATAGAAAATTACTTAGAACCCCCAAACATTATATATTTTTTTTTATAGCAGAGACCCTAGAGAATAAAATGGAGTTTGTTGCAATATTTTATGTCACACTGTATTTGTGCAGCGGTCTTTCAAATGCAATATTTTAGAGGAAAAAATACTTAAATGAATATAAAAAAAAAAAAAACAGTAAAATTAGCCCTTTTTTTGTATAACATTAAAGATGTTACGCCGAGAATTGTGATCTTTATTCTAAGTAAAAAAATTGTGATTATCATTTTATCCAGAAGGGTGCAGCTCTAATACAGAGCCAGCTTCTGCTCCTTGGAACTACTGCCCTGGTAATTGGACTTGATGGGACTATCCCACATTTATAAATTAGGAACTATATATTATCAGTTTTAGCAGAGGTTGATTACCTTTGCGCCTACTTACTGTTTTTGATTGGAGAGCAATAGCAAGTTGATTCACTGCAGAGAGACCACCGCTTCTACACAGAGCAGGAGGTCCTTTGCTGCAAGTAAGCTGGCAGGGGACAGACTTTTCTACTTTCTAAACAAAATGAGCTGCAAGACTTAGTTTGATGTATCTGGAAAGTGTTCAGCCAAAGTCAACTAAAATTTCAATTGTGCTTTCACATACATCTTTGTGTGACTGAACTATAGCTGCACGCTTAAGCGTTAAGAATCGAGATCGCAATTCTTTCACCCTTGAAATCTTAAAGCATTTTCCCGATTCTATGCAGTTCTCTGCTCAAGCTGACAGCTGTAAAAAAAACAAAAAAAAAAAAACAAACAGGCAGTCTGCCAAGTCTTACAACATTCCCCAGTTGCTGAGCCAACTATAAACATTGTAACGTTTTGTTCTTTAGATCAAAGGAATGAATTTTGGTCTGTAAATGAGGGAAGTTTAACCACTTAAAAGACTAAACCTTTTTCCGACACTTGGTTTCAAGTTAAAATATTTTTTTTCCTAGAAAATTACTTAGAACCCCCAAACATTATATATATTTTTTTAGCAGAGACTCTAGGGAATAAAATGGTGGTTGTTGCAATATTTTATGTCACACTGTATTTGCGCAACAGTCTTTCAAATGCAATTTTTTTTTGGGAAAAAAAAAAAAAAAAACAACTAAAAACAGTAAAGTTAGCCCAATTTTTTTGTATAATGTGAAAGATGTTACGCCATGAGAATAGTGATCTTTATTCTAAGCAAAAAAACTTGCGATTCTCATTTTTCCCCAGCCTCGTGCAGCTCTACTGTGAACCTACCTGAGAAAATGTAATTATACCCGGTTCTTCCATACAACTCTCCCCAGCCAGCCAGCGTTGCGGACCTGCAGATGTGCTGCAACAAGAAGTAAAATCACATTTTTTTTTTCTGTTTACAAACTTTTTTATTAAGTACAAAATGGTGGTACAAAATATTATGACACAAGTCCAGTGAATTACATTATATAATAATCATTGGAAAATATGGATTATGGTAATGTAAAAAACATGGGAGAATAATAATTTATCTTTAATACATGTAGTAAACAAATAATCAGGTAATGTTTTAAGTGTGGTTTTAGTGTTTACTGTGACTGTTGATAATCAATCAATTGGATTACACACACTTCAATTATGAATGGCAAAGAAGATCAAGTCAAACCCTTCTAATCTGGAGACACTGCCAGAGCTCCCATTTCTGCTACTTAAGCCGGCCCATACACTCAGAATTCTGCCAGGTTCCTGATGAACCAGTCGAAATTCGCTCAGTAACTAGCCCTGGAGGCTGCCACCTACCTAACATCTTGATTGATAAATTTAAGTTGCTGGGTGGAAAACAATGCCTGCATCCAAATCAGATACAGGCAGGAGTACATGTACAAAGGAATCTCCAGACCTTCCTCTGGGTTAGGTAGAGAATCTCTGCATTAAGGCAGATCGCACCTGACATCCTATTTACCCTAAAGCGATTGTTACCCCAACATTTTATATTCCTGATATGTGCCTGCTGTACCATGTACTTGTATGAAAAAGTCAGTTTTCTTTGTATTGCTTCCTTTGTGTGAAATCCCTGGTGTTCCCGCCAGTCCCTCTGCTTTCCTACTAAAAAATGACCACACCATGCATGACAGCACACTGTGGTCAGTTCTCTAGCTGGGAACTCTAGCTGGGGACCTGACACGTCCCCCACTGCACAGCCTTTCACTGGGAAGCTCAGTGTGCTGCAGCTTCTCCTCCTTCCCCCAGCTCTTATGCAGCTGAGAACAGAGGGAATGTGATCACAACACACACAATATACTTTTCCCCTTTTTTATAAAATCTATCCAAAATGTTTTGCCTTTCATTTCCATTTTAAACTGAATGGGCTGTTTTACATGGTGAGCGTTTACAATCGCTTTAAAACCGAGTTCACATATGCTGCGGCTCACAGCAGGGGGTCCAGTGTGTCTCTGTTCACTGATTCAGGTGGAAATTTTTGCCTGAACCGGAACCAAAGACGCACAGGGCCCCTTTTCACTGTGGACCGCCACCGCCCGCAGCTGTGTGAGCTGACTCCATTGAGAGCTGGTCACACTCTCCTGTCATTTGAATTGGATGTGGGGAAATCCACATCCAATATGCATGTGTGAACCCAGCCTAAAGCAGTATTAACCACTAAAGCAAACACTTTGCAGCTTACCAGTTCTTAGATGTGATGGCTGCATTTGTTTTCTTAGGCTTAGTTTCTCTTATTTTTACCCAGTGATGTGGCCACTAAGTTGATTTTTCAAAAGCACAAGCTGTCCTGCAGATTTAGCAGTTAGAAGGTTGAGGCAAACCCAATTACCAGACAGGGGTGCTGCTTGCAATGATCAGCTTTTATGTAAATCCTTATCCCAAAAGGAACAAAAAAAATTATTACTGTAAGGCAGGCCATAGACCAGTGGTTCTCAGCTCCTGTCCTCAGGATCCACTAACAGGTCACATTTTATGTATTACCTTGGGGAGATGCAGACTAGAATACTGCAATCACTGAGCAGCAAAGGATATCACCTGTGATGTATGTCAAGTCTCTTGCAAACCTGGCCTGTTAGTGGGTCTTGAGGACAGGGGTTGAGAACCACTGCCATAGATGGTGCAGGAAGGAAATTTGCACGATTCCCCCATCAACAAACAGGGGAAGGTTTACTGAAACAGGAACATGCAAAATCTGGCGCTGCTCTGCTTAGAAACCAATCGGCTTTCAGGTTTTATTGTCAAAGCTTAAAAAATAAGTAAAGAATTATTTATTTTTTAGCGAATTATACTTCCCTCAGTGGATGCTGCATCTGTCCCCCGGCGCCTCTACACTGAGAACTGAGCCATCAAACATCGCCGATCACTCGGTTCTGACAGCTCCCCCGAGCAGAGAGCTGCAGACTGCCAGTCACAGCTCTCCGTTCTGCCTCCTCCTCGCTCACTGGAGTGCTGAGCTGTGGAGCGGCTGTCTCAGGCTCTCAAAGGCTGGCTGAGCGGGGTGTCCGTCCATGCACCAAGCGGGATCCTGACTTTGTCGTAATGACGCGGTGCGTGGACTGAAATCTGTGACGTCAGCAGAGAGCGGGCTGAATTCCGCTCTCTGCTGAAAACAGGTCACAGGAGTACAAATCGAATTGCACTCCTGTGATCCATAGGAGAAGTCCAGCCAAGCGAGCTTAGGCTGGACTTCTCCTTTAATTGAACAAGCTACATATTGGCTACCATGGACAGTTGCACCAGATTGTAAGTACACCAGTTTTACCAAATCTATCCCATAGTGCTGACAGGGGAATCCCTCCTGCCGAACCATTGTCTGCTCATGGTGGGGGAATCCAAGGGAAGACAGTTATTGCTAGCAGCTGTTAGCGATAATAGCAAGTGAATCCAGCAAGCTGGTTGATCGATCAACTTGGCGCTATTAGCTTGCCCGCCCACACACTGTTCGAATCTCAGCCTGTAACGACTGAATTGGCCAAAGTTCAAACCCTCTGTGGCCGGTCTAACATTTAAAAGGAGCCTTAGCTGGAGTTCGGCTTTAATTTGTTAGTGTACATAAAAATAGCCATAAATAGATTGAAATTTGTCCAGTTCAGCAGGGCCCAAAATGTATTTCGATCCATCTATGGGCAGACTGGTTGTACAGAAGTCAATCTCTCATTCGACTTCTGTACAACCAGCCTGTGGATGAGTGTATTTGGATGGTAGGGAAGCCTCTTCAATGACAGAATACAATAGCTCTGCAGGAGGGATTCTCCCATCCACTTTGAATGTGTGGATGGGGGGGGGGATCTATTCTTTTCATTTGCTGGTTGAACGAAAGCGTTAAAAATCGGAACTAAACCCTCCTATCCTTTTCATCCAAGGAAGCGGCCATCTGAGCCTCTGTTTGATCTTCAGTGGCCATGCTGCTGTACATGTGATCAGTTACAGAGACGCCAGTTTTTCTGCAAGGGCACAAAAAAATGAATAAAAAATTGTTCTGTGTTCCCTGTTTACACCACAACACTGGTATTATGCACAGATTTTTTCTGCACGGGAAAGATCACTAGATGAAAGAGGGAACAACTAATACAGCCATCACATCTAAGGACTGGTAAGCTGAAATAAATCACATTTTTGGTTTGGGGTTTAATGCAGCTTTAATTTTTGCTACAAATATTAGATATTAGCTTCTCAGTGCAACGATGCTGCAGATCCCTTCAATGGCTCATCATGGCCGTTCTCCACTAGGCCAAGTAACACATTGCACACCACAATACAGCCATGGCCAAATGTTTTAAGAATGACACAAATATTACATTTTTTACAAAGTCTGCTGCTTCTGCTTTTAGATCTTTGTGTTAGATGTTACTTTAGATGTTACTATGGTATACTGAAGTAGAATTACAAGCATTTCATACAGTAAGTGTCAAAGGCTTTGACAATTACATTAGGTTTATGCAAAATGGTTGTGGGGACCCTTCTTTTTCAAGACCTCTGCAATTCGCCCTGGCATGCTGGCAATCAGCTTCTGGGCAACATCCTGACTGATGGCAGCCCATTCTTGCATAGTCAATGCTTGGAGTTTGTCAATTTGTGAGGTTTTGTTGTTTTTTGTTCACCCGCCTCTTGATGATTGACCACAAGTTCTCAATGAGATTAATGTCTGGGGAGTTTCCTGGCCACGGACCCAAAATTTCAATATTTTGTTCCCCAAGCCACTTAAGTATCACTTTTGCCTTATGGCAAGGTGCTCCATCATGCTGGAAAAGCATTGTTCCTCAAACTGTTCTTGGATGGTTGGGAGAAGTTGCTCTCGGAGGAGGTTTATGTAGCATTCTTTATTCATGGCTGTGTTCTTAGGCAAAATTGTGAGTGAGCTCACTCCCTGAGAAGTAACCCCCCCACACATGGATGGTCTCAGGATGCTTTATTGTTGGCATGACACAGTACTGATGGTAGGGCTCACCTTACTCACCTCGGAACAAGGTTTTTCCGGATGCCCCAAACAATCTGAAAGGGGATTCATCAGAGAAACTTACTTTACTTCAGTCCTCAGCAGTCCAATCCCTGTACCTTTTGCAGAATATCAGTCTGTCCCTGGTGTTTTTCCTGGAGAGAAGTGGCTGCTTTGCTGCCCTTCTTGACACCAGTCCATCCTTCAAAAGTCTTCGCCTCACTGTACATGCCGATGTACTCACATTCCTGAGCAAGCTCTACACTGGTGGTGCCCCGATCCCTCAGCTAAAACTGTAGGAGACGGTCCTGGCGCTTGCTGAACTTTCTTGGGTGCCTTGAAGCCTTATTCATAAATGCAGTGTAAAATGATTTTTATGGGATTAAAGTGGAGGTCTGCCCACCGCTGCAAAAATAAATTAAAGGTCAGCAGCTGCACATACTGCAGCTGCTGCCTTTTAATAATCGGACACTTACCTGTCCTGGAGTCCAGCGATGTCAGCACCGCAGCTGTTTCCATCATCTGTCGGGTGCATGCCGCCTCCATTGTGAGTAAGGGAACCTGGCAATGTAGCCTTTTGGCTTCACGCCGGGAACCCTACTGCGCATGCGCAAGGCTCCGCTCTTCTGAGTCCGAGCAGTGACGCAAATATCCGCAGCTGAGACTCTCAGAAGTGGGGACAGGATACCTGTGAAAGACAGGTATCCTGTCCCCCCCCCCCCCCCTTCTGGTGCCAGAAGGGGGAAAGGAGCACAATGAGCGGAAGTTCCACTTTTGGGTGGAACTCCACCTTAAGTTCATTTGCAGGGCAAAGATGGACTTTGCAATTCAACTGATCACTATTCATAACATTCTGGAGCATATGTAAAAACTGCCATCATAAAAACTGAAGCAGCAGACTTTGTGAAAAATTTTGGCTCAAAATTTTGGCTATGGCTGCATATAATTTGCAGACTGTAAGCTAGCCTAAACAGACTACAGTCAAATGAACACATCTTTAGAACAGTAGAAAGGGCTTGCCTTAGCTTGTTGAATGAGATGCATTGACAAAGCCACACACACAGATTTCTCTATCCCATTTTAAAGGACATTCACCTTTTGTAACATGTTACACCTGTATTCCAGGTTTAACACATGTTACTGTTGCATTCCCGTGATCCCCCGTTGTGACAGCAGGCCAGAGGATCGTCTTCCAGCACACTCTGTCACAACTTAAAAAAAAAATGCGGCGATTCGGGGCTCTGCCCACCTCTGCTCACGTCATTCATTCACCGAGTTCTGTGACTAGAAGACCTACAAGTGCCAACAGCCTTTGCGGCTTGTAGTTCTCAATGAACTACCAGGGCACTGATGAGCGCTCTAGGTAGTTCAATGATCCTTCCTGTCAGAGTGTAACTCTCTGACTATATCGGAGGTTCAGGCAGACTACACAGACAATCTGCAAGAGCCCCACATTGCACTTGTAATCTGCTGAACACGGGTGCAATGCTTTGCAAGCTCCTAGAAAAAATAAAAATACAATAAATGCACATTTTTTTTTTTACCTGCAAAAAGATGTGCATTTATTTTTTTTTACAAAGTTGAACTTATCCTTTAAACCATGATTTCAAGCAGAGGACATCTAAAATGACTGAATTATTCTGTACAATGCTCAGCCAGAAGATTCCGCTCTTCGAGAGTGAGGGCTGACTTAGGATGAGAAGAGGAGTTGTAAACCACATACCTTCCCCTTGTAGAGAATAACCGGGCAGACGAAGCGTCCTCTGCATCTCGCCATCTTACTGCGGTTGACAAGGTCCTGCAGCTTGCCAACTTGCACTGTGCTTTCAAACCTGCAGAAGAAATATGAGTGGGTGAACAGAAAGTCGGTCATTTACCAAAATCTACAAATTGACAATCTTCCAAAATGTACAAATAGAAGCAATTCAAAAAGTTGATCTAATGGGCAACGAAGTGCAAAAACTGCAGCAAGCAATCAGATTCCACATTCAAACTAAGGATCAGTCAAATGGTAAAAAACTGATTGGCTATTAAGCTTTTGCCCTTTATTACAAAATCACTGCACTGCCCATTACCCCGACTCAAGGCTAATCTGGTTGTATTTTTCAAATTGTGTCCCTTAGAAGTTTATAAAAAAAGAAAAGTTTGTGTATGTATGCATGTATATATGTATGTACGTATGTATGTATCCCCCTGTCAGTGCCTTACAAGATGTCCTCAGTCTTCCAGGATGAATGCCATCTGGTGCCCTGGTGCCTAACCTGTTGGCCAAGTGCCACATGCAGCCCTTGGACCTCAGCAGTCTGTAGTGGGAATATGGATTATGGTCATAGCACTGATCTCTACTAGCCTCATATTATCTTCTGCAGCATCCCCAGCCAAATATGTAGCATGTCCACACACACACTCACTCATTCCCTCTATTAGGTCCCTCAAGCACTACATATCCACTTCAAGACTAATATGTATACACACGTTGCAGCTTTGAAGTGGTTTACTGAGGTTATAGCTGAAGTCACAAGCCATAACCGGTATCTTTTTTTTTTTTTTTTTTTCAGCTGGCGATTCTTTTTCTCATAAAAGCAATCTGAGTGGCTAATTAGTCGCTGGATCGCTTTTAGAAGCTGCAGGAGGGGTCGCTAAACCCCCCCCACGATTTTTCTCTGGCTTACCCATCTTACCGGCAAGCCCAGGAAAGGCCAGTTTATGCGGCTGGCCATAAAAGGTGGCAAGAGACCAGATCCTCTATGATCTAGGACATGGATCTCCAAATTACGGCCCTCCAGCTGTTGCTACACTTCCCATGAGGCATTGTAAATTGTAGTTCCTGAACAACTGGAGGGCCATAGTTTGGAAACCTCTGATCTAGGAGGATCGGAGCGATGTCATGACATCACTTTCTGGTCTAGGGCGGAAGTAAACTTATTTTCTTTAAGCAGATCGTTTTTTGTTTTTTTTACTTTCAATAAAGGTAGAAAAGATTTGGGGTCTTAGCGATCCCAGATCTCTTCATGAAAAGGAAGGAGGGAAGGAAGGAGGGAAGGAGGGAAGGAGGGAAGGAGGGAAGGAGGGAAGGAGGGAAGGAGGGAAGGAGGGAAGGAGGGAAGGAGGGAAGGAAGGAAGGAGGGAAGGAGGGAAGGAGGGAAGGAAGGAAGGAAGGAAGGAAGGAAGGAAGGAAAAGAAGGGAGAAGGAAAAGAAGGAAAAGGAAAAGAAGGAAAAGAAGGAAAAGAAGGAAAAGAAGGGAGAAGGGAGAAGGGAGAAGGAAAAAGGGAGAAGGGAGAAGAAGACCGGTCATCCATTATTTATATTACAAGGAATGTTTACATTCCCTGTAATAGGGACAAAAAAAATAATTTTTGAATGATTGTAGTTTGTTGTCATTCCCAATGCGGAATTTTAAAGCATGACATGTTAGCTATACAATTACTCGGCGTAACGTCTTTTAGATTTACCAAAAAAATTGGGTTATATATTGATGTCTTTTTGCAATGAATTTCATTAAAGTGTATTCCCCCCCCCCCCCCAAAAAAAAATTGTATTTAAAAAACACTGCTGTGCAAATAGTGTGACAATAACAATTGCAAAGATCGCAATTTTATTCTCTAGGGTCTCTGAAAAAAAAAAAAAAATTTGGAGGTTCTGAGTAATTTTCGAGCAAAAAGTTGATAACCACTGATCTAGTATAACTCAACCCAGAAGACTTGAGAACAGATTAGGAGTTGTGGGTGTCAAAGCCCCTCCTACCCTGCACTCACTGGGGTCGATTTACTAAAGGCAAATAGGCTGCTCAATTTGCAGAGAATGTTTCCTTAGCTTAGTGAAGTTCTGGCAACTTCCATCGTCCAATCACGTGCAAGAAAAAAAAAAAAAAAAAAAAAAAAAACACACATTTCCTCGCAAGTGATTGGGTATTCTTTGCAAAGTGAATTCTCACCACATTCACTAAACTAAGGGAAAATTTTCCTTTGCAAAGCAAACAGCCCGTTTGCCTGATGCAAGGAGGGACTCCGCTGGGGACGCCTGATGGCATCTGGTGGCAGGCGACGTGGCAGGGAACACGCTCAGGGCTCCCACTGATTCTGCATTATGGCGAGTTGAACTATTTAATTTTATATTACAATGTAATAATGCGCTTCAATCATCCTGACACCATAACAACCATGGTGCCAGAATGACTGAAGTGCTAACACCAGGTGTTTGGAGTATCTTTATCTGCTGATTGTTAAACTTTATGGAATACACATTTCTATTGTGGTGTAGGATCTGGGCCTGCTGTCCCTCCGTCCCTCTTTCTTTCCTTCTCTCTCTCCTTCCCTTCCTATTTCTTTCATTCTCTTTCTTTCTCCCTCCATCCCTTGTTCATCTCAGACTCGGACCACACGCCCTTTGAGACACACCCCTTCAAGCCACGCCCCCTATCCCATTGAAACCACACCCGTTTTACGCCCCGACACGCCAAGCATGCCACATTTTCCTTCCCCCTCTAGGCCATGCCTTAAAACAAATGCACCACTCCCTAATTATAAGACTGTGCCTACAGACAAAAAAAAAAAGGTCCCTACATTTTTTTTTTACAATGTTGGCAACTATGATCAGCACCAGGAAACTAGTAAAGTGGAAAAGGCCCCAATGCATGTGACTGGCCCCAAAAAAACATGGGGGGGCAGGGAAGACAAAACAAACACAACACAAACTGCTGGGCTCAAGGAAGGGGGGAGTAATCTGGAATGAGGGGACACAGGGCCTGAAATTGGTAATAGATGTTCCTACTGTCCTGATTTGTAATTCATCGGACAACAATGAATAAATGACACTTGTGTTGTATTCAGCAGACCAACCAGATTATGATAATGTACTATAGGAAAATACTTTTTATATTTACAAGGCAGATTAACAAATGTAGACAGTAATCCAGATGTAACACACAGGGGGATAACACGAGCTTTGGAGAATCTGACACAAGCATTTCAATGGATCCACTTCATAGGGAGGTGCTGCCCTCTTCCTGCACATCAGAATATTTCACAAGTGACAAAGGCAAAATCTGCAGCATCCATATAGTGTCCAGATTTCAATTCACTGCAGTTAGATTAAAAAATAAATAAATAAATTCTGAATGTCTGCTATGAGTTACTAGAATTTACACTTTGCTTTGCTGTATAATCCTAAATGAGTTGGACATCAAAAAAAAACAAAAAAAAACAAAAAAAAAAACACTATACAAACCTAAACCCATAGTCACATGTACATAAGAGCTGAAATAGAGATTCTACAAATTAGCCATACAGAATGCCATACAGTTATTTATACTTAAAAGGTTTTGAAAGCAATACTACCCTACTGGAGTGTTACGGTATTGGGGAAGATTTACTAAAACCGGAGTGCACAGAATCTGGTGTAGCTGTGCATAGAAACCAATCCGCTTCTAAATTCAGCTTGTTCAATGAAGCTTTGACAATAAGCCCCGGTTCACACCGACAGCGGGAATGAAATTGTGCGAGTTAATTCCCGCATGTCAGTCCCGACTTCTTTGGGGGTTGCTGCACAGATGTCTATGGAAAGCGCACCCCGAAGTCTCCAAAAAGTAGTACAGAAACGACTTTTGGGAATCAGTGCAGCGCCACACCGATTCGGATGGTGCCATTGCCAAATCACTTCAATGTGAACCTAGGCTAAAAGTTAGAAGCCGATTGGTTACTACAACCCCTGGCAAAAATTATGGAATCACCGGTCCCTGAGGATGTTCCTTCAGTTGTTTATTGTTGTAGAAAAAAAGCAGATCACGGACATGGCCAAAAACTAAAGGCATTTCAAATGGCAACTTTCTGGCTTTAAGAAACACTAAAAGAAATCAAGAAAAATAATTGTGGTGCCCAGTAACAGTTAGATTTATAGAGCAAGCACAGGGAATAAATTATGGAATCACTCAATTCTGAGGAAAAAATTATGGAATCACCCTGTAAATTTTCATTACAAACACTAACACCTGCATCAGATTAAATCTGCTTGTTAGTATGTAGGTAAAGAGGAGTGATCACACCTTGGAGAGCTGTTGCAACAAGTGGACTGACATGAAGCACGGCTTCAACACCAGAGATGTCAATTGAAAAAAAGGAGAGGATTATCAAACTCCTTAAAGAGGGTAAATCATCACGCAGTGTTGCACAAGATGTTGGTTGTTCACAGTCGGCTGTGTCTAAAACATGGACCAAATACAAACAACATGGGAAGGTGGTTAAAGGCAAGCATACTGGTAGACCAAGGAAGACATC
Organism: Aquarana catesbeiana; assembly: GCF_042186555.1. NCBI lineage: Eukaryota > Metazoa > Chordata > Amphibia > Anura > Ranidae > Aquarana > Aquarana catesbeiana. The sequence continues at coordinate 37,638,306 of NC_133330.1, forward strand.
AAAGCGTCAAGACAGAAAACTTAAAGCAATATGCCTTGAAAACAGAAAATGTACAACAAAACAAATGAGGAACAAATGGGAGGAAACTGGAGTCAACATCTGTGACCGAACTGTAAGAAACCGCCTAAAGGAAATGGGATTTACATACAGAAAAGCTAAAAGAAAGCCATCTCTAACACCTAAACACAAAAAAACAAGGTTCCAATGGGCTAAGGAAAGGCAATCGTGGACTGTGGATGATTGGATGAAAGTCATATTCAGTGATGAATCTCCAATCTTCATTGGGCAAGGTGATGATGCTGGAACTTTTGTTTGGTGCCGTTGCAATGAGATTTATGCAGACGACTGTCTGAAGAAAACATGCAAATTTCCACAGTCAATTATGATATGGGGCTGCATGTCAGGTAAAGGCACTGGGGAGATGGCTGTCATTAAATCTTCAATAAATGCACAGGTTTACATTGAAATTTTGGACACTTTTCTTATCCCATCTATTGAAAGGATGTTTGGGGATGATGAAATCATTTATCAAGATGATAATGTATCTTGCCATAGAGCAAAAACTGTGAAAAAATTCCTTGAAGAAAGACACATAAGGTCAATGTCATGGCCTGCAAACAGTCCTGATCTCAATCCAATTGAAAATCTGTGGTGGAAGTTAAAGAAAATGGTCCATGACAAGGCTCCAACCTGCAAAGATGATTTGGCAACAGCAATCAGAGAAGGATGGAGCCAGATTGATGAAGAGTTCTGTGTATCACTCATTAAGTCAATGCCTCAGAGACTGCAAGCAGTTATAAAAGCCAGAGGTGGTGCAACAAAGTACTAGAGATGTGTTGGAGTGTTATTTTGTTTGTTTGTTTTTCATGATTCCATAATTTTTTCCTCAGAGTTGAGCGATTCCATAATTTATTCCCTGTGCTTATTCTATAAATCTAACTGTTACTGGCCACCACAATTATTTTTCTTGATTTCTTTTAGCGTTTCTTAAAGCCAGAAAGTTGCCATTTGAAATGCCTTTAGTTTTTGGCCATGTCTGTGATCTGCTTTTTTTCTACAACAATAAACAACTGAAGGAACATCCTCAGGGACTGGTGATTCCATAATTTTTGCCAGGGGTTGTATGCAGAGCTGCAGCAGATTCTCTGTGCACCAGTTTTAGTAAGTCTCCCCCATTATATTGTACACGGTCTTCTTGGTTTAATGATAGCAATCTTGCTTCTGCGGTCTCAGAGTCAATCATCTCAAATAGGCAGTTAGTGTTCTCATAAGTTTAAATTGGCCACTGACCACCTTGGTGGTAAAATGGGTACAAGCCGTAATTCTGGACCACAACAATTTCAAAGCATCTCCACAGAGGGGAAAAAAAAAAAATACTAGCCCATCTGGCACTCACTTGTTACCCAATTCCCATTTGTTAAGAATGAGGTTTTTGTTTTAATACTTTCATAGCTGCCAGACAGTCTCTCCTACCTTTTTAACCACTTACCTACTGGGCACTTTTACCCCTTCCTGCCCAGGCCAATTTTCAGCGCTGTCGCACAACACTGTACCCATATGACATTTTTATCATTTTTTTTCATACAAATAGAGCTCTCTTTTGGTGGTATTAAATCACCACTGGATATTTTTTTTTTTTTGCTAAACGAAGACCGAAATTAAAGCGGAGTTCCACCCACATTTTTCACTCCTCACCATGCAGCACTAATGTGCATCCTTAAAAGTGGATGTAAACCCAATGTCATCCTTTCTAAACTACTGCCATAGGGGTTATCTATAAGGATATACATACCTCCTGCATGTATCTTTACCTGTCAAATGTCTCCCCTCTGTCTGTTATGAGACCCGAAAAACTGCAGATTCTGTGGGAGGGTCTGTTGTCTGGAGCTCGGTGGGTGGAGTCGTGATGTCAGTAGACTCCCCGCCCACCTCTACACTCCCCGCCCACCTCTACACTCCCCTTGTCAATATGCATTTTCTCCTGTGTATTTCTTACACTGAACTTCTGCTATGATCTCTAACATCCAGTGAAAAGATAGGAAAGTAACCACATGACTTCAGCATGCCAAATCATGCCGAGGTGTGGAACAGCCAATCCTTGCAGAGCTGCTGAAGAAAGGAGTTGGAGGAGGGAATTAAAAAATAATGCATGTCTTAGGCTAGTGCACGAGATGTAAATCACCTGTCACTCACAGCAAGGGGGAGGATTTGACAAAGTTTTTTGTCAGTTTGTCAAGTTTTATCTCACTGAACAATAAAAGAGGATTGCTCAGAGCTGGATTAACTCTTTGTGACAAGACTGGGCTCAAATGATAGGAAATCTTATACTCTACAGAGTACTCTAAAATTAATTGGCAATTTATCATTTTTTTTCTGTTCACAGCTCTTCTCCTCTTGCAGTCAGTGTGGGGAAAGGCGATAAGCGACTTCAGTTTACATCCGTGGTCAGCTGTGATTGGACACAGCTGATCACGTGGTAAAGAGCTGTTGAGTGGCTCTTTACCTCAATCTCCAATCCGCAGTCCGGAGGACACTACAATCAGAGCACGCTGCCTGCGCAACCCCACAACAGGCACGATCACGAGATGCTGTCATAGGACTAGCCGGCCACGCAATAGCTGTCATTCGGCTATAGTGCAGTCGACAAGTGGGTAAAGTTGAACTAGGCAAAACTTTTGTTCCCCCCCCATTTTGAAAAGAGTAAGCCCCGGTTCACACAGGGGCGGCATGACTTGCAGGTCACCTCAGCGAGGCGACCTGCAAACGACTTCCGAGGCGACTTGCAAAACGACTTCTGCATAGAAGTCTATGCAAGTCGCCCCCAAAGTAGTACAGGAACCTTTTTCTAAGTTGGAGCGACTTGCGCAGCTCCTATTAGAACGGTTCCGTAGCACAGAACGGGAGGCGACTTGTCAGGCGACTAGGTCGCCTGACAAGTCGCCCCTGTGTGAACCGGCCCTAAGGGAGTGATATAACCAGTCAGTTCTTTCTCCCAGCTGTGTCCCATTGAGATTTACCTTCACTTGCTGTCCAATAGCCAAAACAGAAAAGTAAAAAAAAAAAATCCCTCATGGGGCCACGCCCCCCCCCCCCCCCCCCCCCCCCCAGAACTAGTGTTTGCATTGGACCATTTCCCCTCTATTACTGTTTTTTTTTTTTTCCAGTTTTGAAAACACTAAACATGACAAAAAAAAACAATACCTAGTTTTTGGAACACAGACTTCTTGCATTCTGGGCATTCATCAAATGCAGCCTTTTGCATTCAAAACTGAGCCCTCTACCTGCACCTAAACACTGGAGCCTCATGCACCGGGGCTAATTGCCCAGTGAGCATAGGGCCTAAACAGGCACGGTCCGGTAGCATACTAGCCCTTGCACACTGGGGCGGGGGGCGGCGTCGGCGGTAAAACGCCGCTATTATTAGCGGCGTTTTACCGTCGGTATGCGGCCACTAGCGGGGCGGTTTTACCCCCCGCTAGTGGCCGAGAAAGGGTTAAATACCACCGCAAAGCGCCTCTGCAGAGGCGCTTTGCCGGCGGTATAGCCGCGCCGTCCCATTGATTTCAATGGGCAGGAGCGGTAAAGGAGCGGTATACACACCGCTCCTTCACCGCTCTGAAGATGCTGCTGGCAGGACTTTTTTTTACCGTCCTGACAGCGCATCGCTCCAGTGTGCAAGCCCTCTGGGCTTGCACACTGGAATACAAGCATCTGCACTTTCGGGGCGGTTTGCAGGCGCTATTATTAGCGCAATAGCGCCTGCAAACCGCCCCAGTGTGCAAGGGCTCTAAGTAGAAAGGGAAACAGGAGGCGCTTCAAAGTGCAACATTCACAAGTATTGTATTCAGAACAAATGGTTAAAAACAAACACTTACAAGATCCACAGTTAACCCGATGCGGACCGCCCCACGTACATTTACTGTGAAAGGGCCGCCATTCTGTGCAGAATCACGTACCTGTACGCGATTCTGCACCTCCTAGGTCTGGGGTGCACACGTGCACCACCAGTGACCCGCTCCTGCTGTGATTGGACCCACCGATTGTTCGAGGCACAGGCAGAACGCTGATCTGCCTATGTGAACAAGGCAGATCGTCGTTCTGTAGCAAGGGAAGGCAGGGATCTCTGCCTTCCCACAGTACAAGCATCCCCCCCCCCCAGTTAGAAAGCACTCCCTAGGCACACCTTTAACCCTTTGATCGCCCCTGATGTTGACCCCTTCCCTGTCAGTATCATTAGTCAAAAGTGTCAGTTAGGTGTCCGACTTGTCCGCCGCAAGCTCTACACACAATATCTTTTACTTTTTGCTATAATAAATATCCCATATTTTTCTTTTTTTTTAATAAAAAAACAAAAAAAAAAACAAACAAAAAAAAAACCAACATTTTTCCTTAGTTTAGGCCGACATGTATTTTCCATATTTTTGGGAAAAAAAATATTATAATATAATATAGGGGATAGATTTATGGCATTTTTATTACTAGTAATGGTAGCGATCTGCGATTTTTATCAGGACTGCAACATTGTGGCAGACACATCGGACACTTGACACATTTTTGAAACCATTGACAATTATACAATGATCAGTGCTATAAAAAGGCACTGATTACTGTGTAAATGTCATTGGCAGGGGTTAACACTAGGGGGCGATCGAGGGGTTAAATGTGTTCCCTGTGTGTGTTTCTAACTGTGGGGGGAGGGGACTGTCTAGAGCAGGGGTCCTCAAACTACGGCCCGCGGGCCACATGCAGCCCGCCGAGGACATTTATCCGGCCCACCCCACCCAGGGCCGGATTCCCGACAGGCCAGGCTCGGGCCGGGGCCAGGTCGGCTTGGCTTGGGCAGGTCCACTCTGCTTCGGCAGGGAGCATATCCGCTCCGCTCAAGCCGCCTCCCCCACCCCAGTAATGGAGGGCTCCGTGTGCCGCGCTGCATGCTGGGAAGTGTAGTTTCCAGCACAGTCCCGCGCGGAAGGTGACAGCGAGACAGGAGGCGCGAAGAGTGACAGCGAGAGCGGAGGCTTCAGGCAACAGCCTACTAACAAGTGAGGACCTCTGTCCACCCCCTCTGTCCACCCCCTCTGTCCACCCCCTCTGTCCACCTTTCCATCGCTCTGTCCCCCCCACTGTCCATCCCACTGTCCCCCCCACTGTCCCCCCCACTGTCCCCCCCACTGTCCATCCCACTGTCCATCCCACTGTCCATCCCACTGTCCACCCCCTCTGTCCACCCCCTCTGTCCACCCCACTGCCCACCCCCCCCCTGTCCCCCTGTCCACCCCACTGTCCCCCCCCTCTGTCCCCCCCTCTTTCCATCCCACTGTCCCCCTGTCCACCCCACTGTCCATCCCACTGTCCATCCCCCTGTCCATCCCACTGTCCACCCCACTGTCCATCCCACTGTCCATCCCTCTGTCCATCCCTCTGTCCATCCCTCTGTCCATCCCTCTGTCCCCCCCCCTCTGTCCCCCCCCCTCTGTCCCCCTGTCCACCCCACTGTCCCCCCCTCTGTCCCCCTGTCCACCCCTCTGTCCCCCTGTCCACCCCTCTGTCCCCCTGTCCACCCCTCTGTCCCCCTGTCCACCCCTCTGTCCCCCTGTCCACCCCACTGCCCCCCCCCCCCTCAGTCCCCCTGTCCATCCCACTGCCCCCCCCCTCTGTCCCCCTGTCCATCCCCTATATATATTATTATTTATTATTCATTCTTTTATTCTTTTGCACTACAAAAAAGATGTGTGCATAGGAATTTAGGAATTAGTTCATATTTTTTTTAAACTATAGTGCGGCCCCCCAACATTCTGAGGGACCGTGAACTGGCCCCCTGTCTAAAAAGTTTGAGGACCCCTGGTCTAGAGGGAGAGAGGTGTTCATACATAGTATGAACACACAATCTGTCTCCTCTCCCCTGAAAGAACCGGGATCTATGTGTTTGCACACACAGATCCTGGTTCTCGCTCTGTCACGAGCGATCGCGGGAGCCCGGCGATCATTGCGCCCACCGGGCACATGCGCCCCCAGTGGCCAAAAGGCGAAGCGACGCAAGGCAACGTTGTTTCGCCCAGCCGTGCCATTCTACCGTAGTAAAACTGCGGCGGCTGGTCGGCAAGCGATTCATGCTTTCTCTGCATTTAGAAAAATAAATTAAACAAAAAAAAAAAAAAACCAAAAACACACACACACAAACCACCCTTCTGTGTCCAGGAGCCCCCCTTATATTTACCTGAGCCCCAATCTTGATCCAGCACTGAGCATGCAAACAGCGTCTCTCTCTCCCTCCTCACAGGGCAGACAGATAGCAGTAGGAGCCATTGACTGTCAATCAAATCCTATGACTCGGGAGCAGGGCTCTATGAATGTCTATGGACGCAGGCAGCGGTACTTGGGAGCGAGCCTGCAAGAGTACCCCCACTAGAAAGCAGCTTGCTGGGTGGGTACTCGGAAGGCAGGAGGAGCCAGGAGTGCTGGTGGGGGACCCCAGAAGGCAGATCGGGCTGCTTTGTGCAAAATCGTTGCAGGGAAATATAGCATGTTTGTTTTTTGGGGTTTTTTTTCTCTAAATTTAAAGGTTTAGAATCACTAAGCCAGGTGGAAGAGAAAACCCGTGTGTAGGCAGTCTCACAATTGAGGGAAAAATGGTAGGGTTTTGCTTTGTTCCTGGATGATGCTCCTACTAGGCTGTCATTTGCTGCCCAACACCCACTGGCCGGTCACCTGATACAGGAAAGAAAAAAAAAAAAAAAGAAAAAAAAAAAAATTGGAAAAACTCATCTAAGGTCTACTAAGAGCACCTTTAGGCGTTACTGTCAAATGCTGTTTTTTGCATTTAAATGCAGCACAGCTCAAAGGACCTGCTGCAATCAAAGAAATGCAAAGCAGGTCCGACACAGCTGCAGAATGATCATCCACACTACAGCATTGAAGATACATCATAACCTGCTGACCTGCGTTTAATGTGCCTTTCATAAGCACCTCAAATGCCTTCTACAAAAGCCCTTACCCTTGTAGAGCCATAAAGCGATCAGATCCGAGCTAAACAGACACTGCTCTTCTGATGGATGATGAAAATCATTTTGCTAGAGGGCCTGCTGGGATTAGGTATTGTATGTCCCCAGAGAGAATGTCATGTGTGTTTGTTGTTAAGCTATAAGCAGATAATTCAAAGTTTACAGCAAACTTTCATCATCTATGAATCACCTGCTTAACCACCCCAAAAAAAAAAAAAAAATACAAAAACAGTCTAAAGCATATTAAAAAATTCAGTGTGTTTATCTACCAATATTCACTTTGCCAAGGAACAGCCTTTACCCTTTGAGTATATTAATCCCAATGTTGACCTATGTTCAAGTTTTCCCTAAAGCGGTTGCTGGAAGCTGCCAACAGGACCTGATCATGGAGGGACAAAGTCCATGGTGTGACTAATTATAAATGTGAGCGAGTCAGAATAGTTATCTTTTTCACCTAACCTTTCACATAAGTATTCCTATCTTTTTTAGATATTATTTGCCATGATCAAAAAATAAATAAATAAAAAAAAAGGCAGCACTTTTAAAGCCCATCCCGGGTCAAATAGTGTACTCCTTCACCCCCTCTCCCCACCCATGTAAAACCCCAAATACTGGTGTAACATGAAACATGGTCACATACTTCAGCCCCCCCCCCCTTTACTGGAATTTGGTAGTCGTCCCCCACCCCCCCAGGCTCCTGTTTAGTTTCATATTCAGTGCAGCAGTGCATGGACAGCCACAGTGTCTATTCACAGGGATCTGTAAAAGGAGACTACAATTCCCATCTGCCACCAAAGAATTTGTAGATCTCAATAGAGCGTCATCACCACACTTGTAGCCACTGATTATGTCCTCCATCCCCATAATGGTAGGTCTGTATTGCCCGGCCCCAGGTCTGTAGGGAGGAAGAGTCTGCAGAAGCCTGTATATTGCATGGACAATGCATTCATCACGAGTGCAATGCTCTGAAGACAAAGACAACAATTTAATTAATGCAGATTTTTTTTTTTTTTTTTTTTTTTAAATCAAAGAGTGCATATATAATTTTTCTCCAAAAAGTGGACCTGTTGACCCTGCACAAGTTTGCTTTAGCCCCAAACTTAAAGTAGCTCTAAAGTCTAAATCTTTTTTACCATTTCCTGCATGAAGGTTAAAAAATCGTGCTAGTTTTTCATTTTACTGAAAAGTTAGTTGATGCTTGGAATAAAGCAGAGGTAGTGAGACAGTCAACAGTAAACAGCTCCAAACATGCTTTGGACAAACAGAGCTATACTCAAAGTTAACAGGGGGGAAAAAAAAAAAAAAAAAAGGGAAGGGGGGGCAGACTCAATGGACTACTTGGTCTTTTTCTGCCATCACTTTTCTATGTTTCTAAATGCAGTGAGGAGGAAGCAGGGCGAGTGGCTGACCTGCACTGTGTGGCTATGGATGCACACAGCCCAGTTCGAGAGTGCATGGCTTGCTGAGGGGGTCACTTGTAAAAAGGAGTGGACAGTGCCAGTGGGGGATTTCAGAAGAGGAGGTAAGGGAAAATTCTGTGCCATACTTTAGCAGGCAAGTATAACATCTTTCCCCCCCCCCCATTAAAGTAAAGCAAAAACTTTTACAATCACTTAAAGAATATGTAAACCCAACATTTCATCTTCCTGACATGTGCCTGCTGTACCATGTACTTGTATGAAAAAGTCTCCTGTTCTCTCTATATTGCTCCCTTTGTGTGAAATCCCTGGTGTTCCTGCCACTCCCTCTGCTTTCCTATTAAAAACGGAAGACACTAGGCATTAGAGCACAGCGTGGTCAGTTTTTATGGTTGTGCTGGTAACAGCCTGCTCTCCTCCAATGATCAGACATGTTCTGACCCCACCCACAAACATTCACAGGGAAGATCAGTGTGCTGATGTTTCTCCTCCCCCAGCTCACGCAGAACAGAGGGAATGAGATTGATCTTTTTAGATCTATACACAAATGTTTTGCCTTTCATTTCTATCTTATTGGATGAATGGGTTATCTTACAAAAGGTTAAGGTTGAACACACACACACACACTCAGTGCTGTATTTAGGCCTAGGCCAACAAGGCCCAGGCCTAGGGCGGCACTTTGCGGGGGGGCGGCGAAACAGCCGCCCCCCCCGCCCGCCCGCCTCCCGTATCCCGCGGCCTTCTCCCGCACAAATGCAGGGTTTGCTGTGGTGTGATGGCGTGCTTGGCCGTGGGGGAAGCTGCTCACATCCCCATAAGCGGCCGGTGTCTGGCTGCATGTAATTCGGAAGGGCGGGGGCGGAGCCTAAAGCTCCGCCCTCTACCCTCCTCCGTTTGGCCCTCTTTTGCTCCGCTCGTCTCCCCAGCCAGGGGCGGGGTCTGTCTGATGACAGGACGAGAAGGAGGAGGAGGAGAGAGAGAGAAGCATGGAGGGGAACCCCCTACCCTCTAGCCAGGACAGCAGGTAAAGTAAAGTACATTTCTATTACTCTTCTATTTAGCACATGCATGGGATCACTTTATTGCAGCTAATCTGTGCTCAATATGGAAATTAATTTACAGATCATGATGCTGCAATAAAGTGATCCTTTGCCTTTGCTACAAACTCATTAAACACTCCACCTTCAGTGAGAGTTCATGTACTGCAAACTTTGCAGTACATGAACTTTCACTAAGATCCCTTTCACACTGGGGTGTTGGCGCCATCGCTATTAAAACGCCGATATTTTTATCAGTGATCTACCGTCATTTTTGCAGGGGATTTTGGCCGTTAGCAGGGCGCTTTTAACTCCCGCTAGCGGCCGAAAAAAAAGGGTTAAAACGACCCACAGCGCCGCTTTGCTGGCGGATTTAACCCCTTTTCAGCCGCTAGCGAGGGTTAAAACTGCCCCGCTATCGGCTGAATAGCGCCGCTAAAACGACGGTAAAGCTGTGCTAAAAATAGCACCACTTTACCAATGACGCCCGGGCGCTTTCAGTGTTAAAGGGCTCTAAAGAGGTTAAGGCTGCACTGATTGCCACTGATTAGGCGGTACTCTTAAGCTGCACTGATTTGCTACAGTGATGGGCACTGATGAGGCCGCACTGATGGCCACTGATAACCTGCACTGATGAGGCTGCATTGACGGCTACTGTTGAAGCTGCGCTGATGGGCACCGGCGAGGCTGCGCTGATGGGCACCGGCGAGGCTGCGCTGATGGGCACCGGCGAGGCTGCGCTGATGGGCACCGGCGAGGCTGCGCTGATGGGCACCGGCGAGGCTACACTTGGTACCCACTTTTAACGTAGAGAGAGGAAGAGGTGGAGCTCTAAGATGAAAAGATGGAGCCTAAAATGGAAAGGTATGTGGTTTACGGATGACAGGGTGGGACTTAAACTCAAAGGGGTGTGGCCTTGACAAGAAGGGGCGGGTCATATTTAAATTAGGGGTGCATGGGTTTAGTCAGGCCTAGGGCAGCACAAAACTTAAATACACCACTGCACACACTTCATACAATTACTGGTCATGTTATTTTAAGGCCTTTTGAGTTTTGGCAGCACTGGGGTTGATTTACTAAAAATCCTTGCAAAATCTGATGCAGCTGTGCATGGCAGCCAATCTAGCTTCTAGCTTCAGCGTGTTCAATTAAACTTTGACAAAAAAAAAAAACACCTGGAACACGATTGCCTTCTATGCGGAGCTGCACCAGATTTTGCACTCTAGTTTTAGTAAATCAATCCCACTGTCTGCAGTTCAATAGAAAGAGAAAAAATAAAAAAAAAACACACACCCCCACACACCCCACATCAGAAGCAGTGCTATTATTTATACGCGTTCGTATCAGGAAACACATCTCCCATTGCATGTGCAGACAATATTAACAGAAATTAATCAAACAAATCAAAAACAGTGTGCAACATAAATCTCCCTCCCAAAATGTAGTATTATCTATCAAACAATATACTAAATGAAAGCCAATATAATGAAATGTAAAATGAAATATTGTGAAGGAGATTAATGTTACACACCGATATGTTTGATTTTTTTTTTTTATTTCGTCTTTTGCCTTAATACAAAAAGGAGCGATACGTTTTCTAGTAAGAAGTGGAGCAGATGATTAGTAGCTCAGCTTGTAATGTTTTTATTGTTTTTGTCAAGGTGTCATTTTTTAGTCATTGAAGATTTGCAGCTAGAGGAGAAAATGTTATAGTTGAAAAGCATGGAAATTTATTTTTTATATTAGGTGTCCGTTTATCAAGCAGTGGAAAATAACCTCTGCTGAGTTCTCGGAGGAGATCGTTCTCTGAGCGCTTGTTTATGAAGCGGTGCAGATAGTGTCTCCTTTTGCAGAGTGAAGCGATTTAAAACCGCTTCGAACAGCGGAGAATGCCGCATGTAGTAATCTCATGAGACATGGTGAGATTACAGTACCAAAAAAAAAAAATCAGTCAAACTCTGGTGTCAGCTTATTAACGATTTACCCCCCCCCCCCCCCCCCCCGGCCATTTTTTGCAAGACGGCACTGTGCTGCTTTAACTGGGAATTGGTGCAGCAACGCACGATTGCACCAAATAAAATTGAGGTCCCCCCCCCCCCCCACAAATAGAGATTTCTTTTGGTGGCATTTGATCACCTCTGCATCAGTTTTTTTGAGCTAGAAAACAAAAGAACCGACAATTTAAAAAAATATAATATATTACAGATCTTACAGAGATCAGGGTCTCGCCGTGTCCTAGCAACACAGCGCGATCGCCGCGCACCCTCATACAATGTCGTCCCAGAACGAGAGCCGCCCCGCCGCCATTTGACGGTGGGCGGGCAGCAACTAGTTAAAGCCTGCAAGCTCTTCAATTGGTCGGCTTTCTGAATCTGTCGAACTGAAAATAAAAGAAAAATGTAAAAGGTGTCTCACATACATGTGTTTGTCCTCTTCTGTGCTTTCATACTCCAGGAAGACGATCTGCCGGGGGTAGTGGCTGCTGAGCTCGCCGTTGGGGTTCTGGATGATGCTGTAGGAATAGTCCTTGCCAAAAAACTCCAGACATCGCCTCTCAATTCTCTCCACCTATAATATTAAATATTATTATTATTATTATTATTATTATTATAAAAACAAAAAATAATTAAATAAAAAAAAAACAAAAAAAAAAAAACACATGCACACAGCAAGTCAGATCCAGCCCGCCTCGTTTCCTGGCTGGACGACATCCATCATCAGCTAAACCTTTTCTTCCCCAGTCTGACTGAACCCTGTCCCATCCCTTTGATTTATTGGATTTAATTTCTTTTTTTTTTTTAGACTGTTGAGGCTCAGCATTCCCTGCGGGCGTTACCTAGGGTGGTCCAATACAGCCTGCTTAGGAAACACCCACTCCTGCCAGGGTGACGTCTACACAGCAAAGAATTTTGATATTTGCATAACTCCTCCCAGAAGCCAACCCACTGCATGCATCAGGGCTCTTGGAGGGGAATACTGAGGCAAGGCGCTGTGATGTCAGCACCCTGCTGGCTCCTCCCACCATCAACTGCCTGTATTGAAAAAAGAAGCACAGAGACCCGGTGATATCTCCTCCTAAAAAAGTATGTAAAGAAACCAGGAAGGTTTTGTTTAAATTGGTATTTTTATTGGCATGTAGAGGGAGAATCCAGGGAAGGCAAAATATAAGCAGAATAAACGTCCTGCACTTCTGGGTAGGGGGTGTGAATGCACGCCACTGGCAGCTCGCTCCTGCTCGGATTGTACACAGCGGGAGCTGATCAGCCGGCATCGGACTCCATGTCCACTGGTGCCCACCAATCATCAACCACAGAGACAGGACTGCAATCTGCCTATGTAAATGAGACAGATTTCTGGGGGGAGGGGGGGGGGGGGGGGGCATTGATCCTGTGTCACTGAAAAGCAGGGCATAAATTCCATCTCTTCCCCTAGTAAAAGCACCTCACAGTTTAGCAAAACACAGGCTAGGCGCACATTTAACGCCTTTCACTGCCCCGGATGTTAACCCCTTCCCAGCCAGTGTCATTAGTACAGTGACAGTGCACATTTTTAGCATTAATCGCTGTATTAGTGTCACTGGTTCCCAAAAGGTGTCAGAATGTCTGCCACGATATCACAGTCCCCGCTATAAGTTGCTGATCGCCACCATTACTAGTATATAAATAAAAATATCCCATAGTTTGTAGATGCTCTAACTTTTTCGCAAACCAAGCAATATACACATATTGGGAATTTTTTCAACAGCAGAATACAGATTGGCCTAAATTTTTTTTATTGGATATGTTTTATAGCAGAAAAAAATAAAGAAAATGTTATATATATATATATTTTTTTTTTTTTTTTTTGTTTACAGCACAACAAATAAAAATAAAAAAATGCAGAGGCGATCAAGTACCACCAAAAGAAAGCTCTATTTGTAGGAAAAAAAAAAATGACAAATTGTATTTGTGTACAGCGTCGCATTACCGGGCATTTGTCAGTTAAACTAACGCAGTGCCGAATCGCCAAAAAACGGCCTGGACGGGGGGGGGGGGTAAATCTTCCAGAAGTCAACCAGTTAAAGAATATGTAAACCCAACATTTCCTATTATGTTCCTGCTGTACCATGTACTTTTATTATAAAATATCCTGTTCGCTTAGTATTGCTGAAATCCCCGATGTTCCTTCCAGTCCCTCTGCTTTCCTATTAAAAACTGATCACACCAAGCGGGAGAACACACCACGGTCAGTTTTCTGGCTGTGCCTGCTCTCCTCCAATGATCAGGCTTCCCCCGGACATGTCCCCGCCCCCTGCCCAGTCATTCACTGGGAAGACCAGTGTGTTGCTGTTTCTTCTCCCCCAGCACCCTGAGCTCCTTCTGCAGCTGAGAACAGAGGAAATGTGATCGCTTATAAAAAAAAAAAAATCACACAAATGTTTTGCCTTTAATTTCTATTTTAAGCTGAATAGGTTCTTTTACAAGGTTTAAATATACTTTAAAGCCCAACACCAGCCAGAACTGCTCATTTCCGGTCCTGCTGACCACACAAGAAGCAATTCCCAATCCCCATTAGGGACACAAACCATCGAAGAGCTGACTGTGGTCCCAATTTCTGTTCAGTCCCATTGAAAGTTAAAATAAAATAAATAAATAAAAAGAAAGAAGAAGGTTGTGTGGCTAGAGTTCCCCTTTAATCCTCAAATGACTGGTTTCCTGAAACACAATTCCTGCAGACCGGTTCTGTGAAAAGGACCGTCTGCAATGAATGATTTTAGGAAAGAATTCTTAGAAGAGCGACATTTACACACAACACAGAAAGAAGAAGAAATCACTTTCACTTCCCTGACCGATCACCCAAAGAGCTTCAGGAAACGCACATCCACTTCCTACTGCCAGATCAAGCAGCTCAAAGTGTATTCTTGCTTCTATTTTACCTCCCCCGCCAAATCAGCATTCCAATGACATTTTAAATAAAACCCATTTTCATTATATACCTTATGTTAGGTCCAGTGACATCACAGTCTCTGTGCTTCTCTATGCAATGCAGGCAGATCAAGGCTAGTGAGAGGGGCTGGCAGGATGCTGTACATCGCTTCCTGAAATCATCACAGCCCCCCTGCTTCAATACTCAAGAGCCTTCAGTCCTAGCATATCCCCTGTAATACCAGGACCAGTCAGGAGGCCATGCTGAGATATATAGTCCCCCCAGTATATCCCCTGTAATAACATCCCAGCATGGCTTCTGACTGGTCCTGTTATTACAGGGGATATACTGGAAAGACTACATATCCCAGCATGGCCTCCTGACTGGTCCTATGTAGTCCTCCCAGTATATCCCTTGTAATAACAGGACCAGTCAGGAGGCCATGCTGGGATATGTAGTCCCCCCCAGTATATCCCCTGTAATAACAGGCCCTGTCAGGAGGCCATGCTGGGATATGTAGTCCCCCCAGTATATCCCCTGTAATAACAGGACCTGTCAGGAGGCCATGCTGAGATATGTAGTCCCCCCAGTATATCCCCTGTAATAACAGGACCAGTCAGGAGGCCATGCTGGGATATGTAGTCCTCCCAATATATCCCCTGTAATAACAGGACCTGTCAGGAGGCCATGCTGGGATATGTAGTCCCCCCAGTATATCCCCTGTAATAACAGGACCTGTCAGGAGGCCATGCTGAGATATGTAGTCCCCCCAGTATATCCCCTGTAATAACAGGACCAGTCAGGAGGCCATGCTGGGATATGTAGTCCTCCCAGTATATCCCCTGTAATAACAGGACCTGTCAGGAGGCCATGCTGGGATATGTAGTCCCCCCAGTATATCCCCTGTAATAACAGGACCTGTCAGGAGGCCATGCTGAGATTTTTGGGGGTTTTACATCCCAGGTCACACTGATCGTGACATTGAAATCATATTACTTCACTTGAAGTAGTACGATTTCAAAGTAGCATTTCAGTGCTATTTCAGGTGTGACTTGGAAGACATCAGTGTGACTTCATGCACAGATGTCTACCTAAACTTGCAGAAAATAGTGCAGGAACTACTTTTGAAATCGGTGCGACTGACAGAGTGCGACTTGTCATGTGATTTGAAACTGTCAGATTGCAGGACAAGTTGCAGTGGTGTGACTGGGGGCCAACTGTGGTCATGAATGCACTCAGTCTTTGCAGCAGCGGCGGCTCTCCTCTACACATACAGACGTGAATGATGATACTTAGCCTCAGGTGAGCACTGATCCGAGTTCAGCTACTGGGACCGCTCGTTCAGTTCATTATTCACTAAAACTGGAGCGTGCAAGTTGCGGTGCAGGTCTGCATAGAAACCAATCCGCTTCCAGGTGTTTTTTTTGTTTTTGGCAAAGCTTTATTGAACAAACTGAAGTTTGAAGCCGATTGGTTTCTATGCAGAGCTGCACCAGATTTTGCACTCTCCAGTTTTAGTAAATCTCCCTTATAGTGTCTGCGGCGGCTCCTCTCCCCGATATGCAGACAGGAGAATTTGAATAGAACTGGCAAATCTTTGATTTCAACCTTTCCGATACTCTAAATATTTGTTTAGCACTTTTAGCCAAGGAGTTTTATTTCAACAGCTTTGTCATTATTGATTCCATCAGACAATTCATCTTTTTACTGCCATTTATCTCCTTGGTTTTCTGCGGCCCCTTTTCCTGTATTCTCCCCGTCCAATCACAGCACTTTCCTCATTATTCGCACAGGGGCCCATCAGTCATAGCTCTGTGGTTTGGGGCCCTTTGGTTTTTTTTCAGATTTGTGTTTTTACCTGATTTCAGGAAGCAATTCGTTTTATTTCAGCAGATTGAGCTCTGACTGGGTTTAATACCAAACTGAACATCATTATGAGGACTTCTGCCTGTTCTTGTATCCCTGATGAAGGGGGAGGGGTGTTGCGCCCAAAATGCATTTGCAGTTTTTTTATAGGACTTTTTTTCCATTACAATTAAAATTATCTTGGACTTTTGGTCCAACACACCTTTCTAAATATTTATGGTCCATGCCTGCCCGCCCCACCCCCCCTCGCATCCTGTATTAATAGGACCTGTCAGGAGGTCATGCTGGGAGATGTAGTTCTCTGTAATAATAAGACCTGTCAGGAGGTCATGCTGGGAGTTGTAGTCCCGGTGTAATAATAAGACCTGTCAGGAGGTCATGCTGGGAGTTGTAGTTCCCTGTAATAATAGGATCTGTCAGGAGGTCATGCTGGGAGTTTTAGTCCCCCTGTAATAAAAGGACCTGTCAGGAGGACATGCTGGGAGTTG
This sequence comes from Aquarana catesbeiana, assembly GCF_042186555.1. NCBI lineage: Eukaryota > Metazoa > Chordata > Amphibia > Anura > Ranidae > Aquarana > Aquarana catesbeiana. Next base: position 37,655,021 of record NC_133330.1, read on the forward strand.
TAGTCCCCCTGTAATAAAAGGACCTGTCAGGAGGTCATGCTGGGAGTTGTAGTTCCCTGTAATAAAAGGACCTGTCAGGAGGACATGCTGGGAGTTGTAGTCCCCCTGTAATAATAGGATCTGTCAGGAGGTCATGCTGGGAGTTTTAGTCCCCCTGTAATAAAAGGACCTGTCAGGAGGTCATGCTGGGATTTGTAGTCCCCTGTAATAATATGACCTGTCAGGAGGTCATGCTGGGAGATGTAGTTCTCTGTAATAATAGGACCTGTCAGGTCATGCTGGGAGTTGTAGTTCCCTGTAATAATAGGACCTGTCAGGAGGTCATGCTGGCAGTTTTAGTCCCCCTGTATAAAAAGGACCTGTCAGGAGGACATGCTGGGAGTTGTAGTCCCCTGTAATAATAGGACCTGTCAGGAGGACATGCTGGGAGTTGTAGTCCCCCTGTAATAATAGGATCTGTCAGGAGGTCATGCTGGGAGTTGTAGTCCCGGTGTAATAATAGGATCTGTCAGGAGGTCATGCTGGGAGTTGTAGTCCCGGTGTAATAATAGGATCTGTCAGGAGGTCATGCTGGGAGTTGTAGTCCCGGTGTAATAATAGGACCTGTCAGGAGGTCATGCTGGGAGTTGTAGTCCCCTGTAATAATAGGACCTGTCAGGAGGACATGCTGGGAGTTGTAGTCCCCCTGTAATAATAGGATCTGTCAGGAGGTCATGCTGGGAGTTGTAGTCCCGGTGTAATAATAGGATCTGTCAGGAGGTCATGCTGGGAGTTGTAGTCCCGGTGTAATAATAGGACCTGTCAGGAGGTCATGCTGGGAGTTGTAGTCGCCCTGTAATAATAGGACCTGTCAGGAGGTCATGGTGGGAGTTGTAGTCCCCCTGTAATAATAGGATCTGTCAGGAGGTCATGCTGGGAGTTGTAGTCCCCCTGTAATAATAGGACCTGTCAGGAGGTCATGCTGGGAGTTGTAGTCCCCCTGTAATAATAGGATCTGTCAGGAGGTCATGCTGGGAGTTGTAGTCCCCCTGTAATAAAAGGACCTGTCAGGAGGTCATGCTGGGATTTGTAGTCCCCCTGTAATAATATGACCTGTCAGGAGGTCATGCTGGGAGATGTAGTTCTCTGTAATAATAGGACCTGTCAGGTCATGCTGGGAGTTGTAGTTCCCTGTAATAATAGGACCTGTCAGGAGGTCATGCTGGGAGTTTTAGTCCCCCTGTAATAAAAGGACCTGTCAGGAGGACATGCTGGGAGTTGTAGTCCCCCTGTAATAAAAGGACCTGTCAGGAGGTCATGCTGGGAGTTGTAGTTCCCTGTAATAAAAGGACCTGTCAGGAGGACATGCTGGGAGTTGTAGTCCCCCTGTAATAAAAGGACCTGTCAGGAGGTCATGCTGGGAGTTGTAGTCCCCCTGTAATAATAGGATCTGTCAGGAGGTCATGCTGGGAGTTGTAGTCCCGGTGTAATAATAGGACCTGTCAGGTCATGCTGGGAGTTGTAGTTCCCTGTAATAATAGGATCTGTCAGGAGGTCATGCTGGGAGTTTTAGTCCCCCTGTATAAAAAGGACCTGTCAGGAGGACATGCTGGGAGTTGTAGTCCCCTGTAATAATAGGACCTGTCAGGAGGACATGCTGGGAGTTGTAGTCCCGGTGTAATAATAGGATCTGTCAGGAGGTCATGCTGGGAGTTGTAGTCCCGGTGTAATAATAGGATCTGTCAGGAGGTCATGCTGGGAGTTGTAGTCCCGGTGTAATAATAGGACCTGTCAGGAGGTCATGCTGGGAGTTGTAGTCCCCCTGTAATAATAGGATCTGTCAGGAGGTCATGCTGGGAGTTGTAGTCCCCTGGGCAGTGCAGTTCTCAGCATTGGCCGACAGGCGGACATGTGAGTCGGCGGGCGGAGGGGGGCGCTGTTGCGGAGCTCCTCCTCACACACGGCCCGTCTCTCCGGCGTCTCCATGACAACCTCCGCTCTGCGCTCCCGGTACCGAGCGCCTCACCTTCCCTCCGGCGTCCTTAGCCCGGAACTGGGCCCGGGAGAACTCCTCCAGCAGCTCCCCCAGCGCATTCTGCCGGCCGGGCTCCTCCATAGCGGTCACTGGCTGCGGCCCTGCCCCAACACCGGAGCACCGGGAGCCGCCCGACAGTACATCCGTAGCACCCCTCCTGACGCTTCCTTATGACGCCTCTGACACCTGTCACCCGCGGGCGGCAATGACGTCACGGGGGCGACTTGGCGGCCATGTTGGTTGGGGAAAATAAGTAGCCCCCATATGATATAAAATAATTAGGATATGATATAAGGAGGAGGGGGAGGGGTGTGCGGGATCGGAGGCGGCTGGGGGAGTTATAATAGGAAACGTGCTTCTCCCTAACATCATAATACAGACCTGTAGTTCCACATCTGGCCGCTGCTGGGCGCTAGAGAGTACGATCGGGTATTGTTTACATAGCGGGGACACTGCTGTATTAGCCGCATTAGGCCTGCTCGGCTGGTGGCAGTAGAGAGCACAGTCTGCCACGATTTATACAGCTGCAGTTACACATTCGGCTGGCTGGTGGCAGTAGAGAGCACAGTCAACATTGGTTTGTACAGCTGTAAGTCCCATATCGGCAGGCTGGTGGCAGTAGAGAGCACATTCTATCCCTAAATACTGGCAAGACTGCTAGTTTGCTATGTTCTAAGCCAAATTGGGCTATTTGTAAAAGCAATTTATATTTCCCATATTTACATCATGCTGAGGCAGCACTTTACAGTGTACACAGACTGTGCAGATCAGTCCCTGTCCCTCAAGAGAATTTATGATTTAAAAAAGATGGGAAAAACTGGAGTAAAAAAAAAATAAAAAATGCATATATATATATATATATATATATATATATATATATATATATATATATATATATATATATATATATATATAATTTTTTTTTTTTTTTATGTAGAAGATACTTTGTATGTCTTTTCTTTTGGTCGTATTTGATCAATTTTTGAAAAAAATTCATAAAATGTTGTTTTCTCCTCCACTGACGGGCACTAATGAGGCGGCACTGATAAGGTAGCGCTGATGGGCACTAATGAGGAGGCACTGATTTGTAGAATTTTGATGGGCACTGATAGGCGGCACTGATGGGCACCGATAGGCGGCACTGATATGCAGCACCAATGGGCACTGATAGGTGACACTGATGGGCACTAACAGGCAGCACTGATAGGCAGCATTGATTGGCACTGACAGGTGGCACTCATGGACACTAATAGATCGCGCTGATGATGCGGTACTGACAGGTGTTACTGATGGGCACTGATTGGCACTGTGGTGGGCTCTGATTGACACAGTGGTGGGCTCTGATTGGCACTGTGATGGGCTCTGATTGGCACTGTGGTGGGCTCTGATTGACACAGTGGTGGGCTCTGATTTACACAGTGGTGGGCTCTGATTGGCACTGTGGTGGGCACTGGGAGACATTATTGAGGGGCACTGACTGGCAGCTATTGGGCACTGATTGGAACATCTGATGGGGGCTGTGCTGATAATCAATGTGCTGATTATCAGCACAGACCCCCCTCTGACAGGGAGAGCCGTCGTTCGACTCTCCCTGTCAGCGCGAACCAAGGAATGCCGTTTACCGGCACTTCCTGGTTCACGCGATGATCAACTGTGATTGGTCACAGCTGATCACGTAATAAGAAGCCTCTGTCAGAGGCTCCTTACCACGATCGAAGATGCGGCGTGTCAGACTGATGCACCCGCAGGCGCGCGCCGGCATGTTATCCTGCTGGACGTCATATGAGGCCCAGTCAGGATAACACAACCACTTCCCGGCCGTCAATCTGCTATAGGCTGGGCGGTAAGTGGTTAAAGTGGACCTTTTAGTAACTTTACAAGTATGTATGAATACATTGATGACACGTCACAATAAAAGGCAACAATATAACATTTTGAAAAAAAAATAAAGCTGTACCTTTTATCATTTAAAGCGCAACTCCGGGTATATAAAACATGATCCCTTGCAGGCTGTCAAGGGTTAATTGCTTGTATTTGTCTAGGGGAACAATAAAAGGGGATATACTTACCTGATCCTCCTCCCCGCAACTAGACTGCTCCCTGGAGCTTCTGCAACCCTGCGCTCCAGCAGTCTGGAGTCCTAACGTCATCAAGACCAGAGCAGGGTCCATAGGATGGCATTTGCTCTATTACTTGTATGTATTTTAATTTAGGACAGAGCTCTATCATAAAAGGGGGATCAGAGATCTGGCAGTTGTAAGGATGTGGCAGAGCAAATTTTGGGTAGATTTGATAAAACCCAAAACTAATAAAAGTTTAAGGGCCCATTTACACTTCTGCATTGGGGTAATGCTAGGCAATGCAGGTTACATGTGTTGCAGTGCTATTTATATTGAATAGCACCCCAATGCTCTAATGCAGCCAAATATTTCAAATTTGACCTCATCAGTCCGGAGCGCCTGCTGTCATTTTTATGCACCCCAGCTCCTATGTTTTTGTGCATAGTTGAGTTGCTTAGCATTGTTTCCGCCGCTTATGCATGAAAACATAGGAGCTGGGGTGCAGACAAATGTCAGCAGGTGCTCTGGACTGATGAGTCGAAATTTGAAAAGTATTTGGCTGTAGCAGGAGGCAGTTTGGAGAGTAGTACAATAATAAGTGCAGGCAACTGTGAAGCATGGTGGAGGTTCCTGGCCAATTTGGGACTGCATTTCTGAAAATGGAGTTGGGGATTTGGTGAGGATCAGTGGTGTCCTCAATGCTGAGAAACACAGGCAGATACTTATCCATTATGCCATACAATCAGGGAGGCATGAGGTTGGCCTCATATTTATTCTGCAACAGTACAATGACCCCAAACATACAGCCAATGTTATTGAGAACTAACTTCGGAACAAGGAGTCCTGGAAATGATAGTTTGGCCCTTGCAGAGCCCTGATCTCAACATCATGGTGTCTGTCTGGGATTACATGAAGAAACAGAAGGATCTGAGGCAGTCTACATCCACAGAAGATCAGTGGTGGGTTCTCCAAGACGTTTGGAACAACCTACCTGCCGGGTTCCTTCAAAAACTGTGTGCAAGTGTACCTGTAAGAGTTGATGCTGGTTGGAAGTCAAAGGGTGGTCACCCCAAATGATGATTTGATTTGGATTTCTCTTCTGTTCATTTACTTTACTAAGTCAGACATCTAAAAACGCAATCAAACCGGACACTACTGGACCTTGGAGAGCAAAGCTGTCAGAAATGTCAGGTGTATATTGGAATGAAATTATTGGGTTTCAACAGGATAGGGAATGTTTTATTGCAGTATATTCATGTTTCTTAAGTTCTATACAGTGAAGTATTTGAAAATTCTCCACATCAGTCATCTCTCCCCATATCAGCTCTGCTCTGGATGTGAGGACAGCATGGCCCATTGCCGGATCCTGGGGGGAGCACCTCCTTCCAGGGGGGAGCAGAGAATCAGATAAGTAACAGTGGGGGAGATTATGGCCCCTTTCACACGAGGCGGACTCCGTTTCTACGGAGCCCGCCTCGGTCCGCCGGCTCAGCGGGAGATCAGTCCGTCGATCTCCGATGAGCCGGCGGATGACAGGTCCCTCTCTGCTCACTGAGCGGGGAGGGGCTTGTCAGGCGCCGCTGCCGCCTATGGAGGAATCGGACGAAAACGGACAGCATGTCCGTTTTCGTCAGATCTCACCCGATCCGATCCGCCAACGACGGACCTGGACGTAGGGCCATCCGTCTGCTTTTAGCGGATCGGATGGGGTCGGATGTCAGCGGACATGTCTCCGCTGACATCCGACGCTCCATAGACTAGCATGGAGCGCCCGTTCAGGTCCGCCGTCAAAACTGACAGGCGGACCTGAACGGTCCCATCGTGTGAAAGGGGCCTTACTAAAACTGGTGCACACAGAATTTGGTGCAGCTCTGCATAGTAACCACTCAGCTTCTAGGTTTTATTGTCAAAGCTTAATTGAACAAGCTGAAGTTAGAAGCTGATTGGTTACTATGTACAGCTGCACCAGGTTCTGTGTGCACCAGTTTTAGTAAATACCCCCCAGTGTTTCTCTTTTCCCCTAGACGAAATAGGCACAGCCCTACTGCAAGGGATACATTTTTTTACATTTTTTATTTGCCTGAAATTGGGCTTCAAAAACAGTCCTTTAGCTTCATTCTAGTGCCTTTTCTAGGCTGCGATAATGTTCACAGTCTGCTGCAGGCAGGGTAAAACATTTTCTCAGTCTCCTCATCCCCTATAGTTACATAGTCATGGTTGAAGGAAGACACCAGTCCATCTAGTTCAACCGAAAAAAAAAAATAAATAAATACACAGAAAACCTCTATATACAGAACCCTATACTCACAGTTGACCCGGAGAAAACTCTTATAAAACATGGTCCAATTTCCTCCAGAGGGGGAAAAGGTCCTTCCTGATTCCCTAAAGGCAATCAGATACTCCCTTCATCAACAATAACTATTCTTATTACCTATAAGCGCACAAAATATTACTAGAAAGTAATCATCGGACTTTACTGACATGAAGAGGAACGCACACAATAGTATATAAAAACATATAATGTTTTATTAAAAAAGAGCAAAATAAAAACGACCTCATGGCCAATAAAAACAATTTGTACTTGATGCACAATAGATTATTCAACTGCAATTTGTTTGCATTGTAGTAGACTGTATTGTGGAAATAAGTCCTCATGAGTCAACTCGTTTCCCATTTCTGCTTCTTCAGGACGCATGAGAAAACTAGCAGTGATAACTGAACACACAAAGAAAAAGAAAAACAATAAATATATTTTGTACATCTATCAAAGGTACATAAACATTTGCATTTTATAGCTGAGCTCGGTTCATGTGATAAAAACCTTACATGCGTGTGTGTAATAACTATGAAGGAAACTTCTGGGTGGGCAGGAAAACAGAATTCAGATCCTGTTTACCACAACAGCAAAATAGCACCATGAGTGAAGCCAAAATCAACTACCCGATAAAACAACATTCTGATGTATCTACATGTACATACCGGTTCCCGTTTAGGAGATATTTTATCATATTATTTTTTTTATTATAAGCTTACCTGTAGGTAAAAATCACAAATGAGCGTTTACTACCGTTTTAATAAGGCAAAAAACCTTCTTGCATAGGATCCCCTCAACCCCCCCTAAATACTTACCTGAGGACAATCTCAGTCCAGCGCTGTGCCTTAGAACAGCGACCCTCTCCACCCTCTCTCCCCACTGAACAGAAGGGGGAGCCAATAGCCCCTTCTGTTGTCAATTGCAGCCTGTGAGGAGAGAGCAGGAGGCGGGGCCGAGCCACGCTGTGTGAGTCTAGGGACACACACAGTGCAGCTCGGGATCAAGCCCGCACTAGTGACCCATAGCAAAGGGCTTGCTATGGGGCTGCTGAACAGGTGGCGGGAGCCAAGAGCATTGGCAGGGGACCCCAGATGAGGAGAATCGGGGCTGCTCTGTGCAAAACCATTGCACAGAACAGGTAAGTATAACAAGTTAAAAAAATAGATTTACAATCAGTTTAAAGAGAAAAAAAGTAAAAATATAATTAAAATAAAACAAAAATACTAAAGAAATAAATATAAAGTCACCCCCCCATCCGCCTGTGCGTACACAAAAATGCAATAGAATAAAATATGACTGTCCTGAAATCGATCTAGATTTACACAAAAATACAGTATGTATAATCCCATCTGGGTTATATATACTGTATATATGTGTACCCCGAAATACCAAAAAATCTGCATCAACCCTCTGCACACTGTTATACCCTGTTTAAACATTTCTAGCAAACTTTGCACAGAGACAGGGATTTTTGGTTCACATGCATTGAAATGCATGCTTAAGCTGGCCAACTGCGTCAAAGTAATCCCTTTCTGGCCAGACCTAACTACACTATACTATCTATACTACACTACACTACACAACACTAACTAATCTATCCTACTCTACACTACACTCTACACTATGCTGTACTTACCTGCACTGCACTCTACACTACACTACACAACAACACTTGTATCTGTCCTACACTCTACACTATGCTGTACTTACCTACACTCTACCCTACACTGTACCCTACACTGTACTTACCTGCACTGCACTCTACACTACACAACAACACTTGTATCTGTCCTACACTCTACACTATGCTCTACTTACCTGCACTACACTATACTCCAGTACTCGGCACTAATCTACATCAGGCTACATTACTCTACACAACACTACTCTTCAATACATTACATTTCTCTACTGTGCTCTTTGGGTTGATTTAATAAAGGCAAATAGACTGTGCACTCTGCAAGCACCGTTGCTCCAGAGCTTAGTAAACGAGGTGAAGCTTCACTTTACAAAGAATACCCAATCACATGCAAGGAAAATGTAAAATAATTGCATTTTTGCTTAGACTTGATTGGAAGATGGAAGTCAGCAGAGCTTCCCCGCATGTACTAAGCTCTTGAGCAACTGCACTTGCAAAGTACACAGTCTATTTGCTTTTAGTAAATGCAGTGGCGTAGCGTGGGGGGTGCCGTGGCCCAGAGCGACATTTAGGGGGGCGCAATTTCGTGCCAGTAGTGTCACTACTGGCTGCCTCCTCCTAAATTTAATTTCCTGTGTCCCCCGTGCTCCGGCCGCCATGTTCAGTGTTTGGCGCCCTGTGATTGGACGTATGGGGGTCATGTGCGGCGTGTGGCTGGCCTATCTGCGATCACGGTTGCTCCTGAAGTCCTGCCTCCGCACATGACCCCCATACACCCAGTCACAGTGCACTGGGAAACAATGAACGTGGCGGCAGGAGAGCGGGGTAGACAAGCACTGGAAAGTGTGAGCTGCCGGGGTGCTGTCTTCTCCTCCTCCTCCTATCCTCCGGACCGATGCAGGACAAGAAGGTGAGGAATGGATAAACACGGGGGGGGGGGGGGGGAGAAGAGAGAGGCGCGGTAAATGTAGTGTCAGTATAGGAGGCAGGACAGTATAGTGTACAGTGTAGTGTAGTGGATAGTATAGTATAGTGGACAGTGTAGTGTAGTGGACAGTATAGTATAGTGGACAGTGTAGTATAGTGGTCAGTGTAGTGTAGTGGACAGTATAATGGACAGTGTAGTATAATGGTCAGTGTAGTGTAGTGGACAGTATAGTGATCAGTGTAGTGTAGTGGACAGTATAGTGGTTAGTGTAGTGTAGTGGACAGTATATTGGTCAGTGTAGTATAGTGAACAGTATAGTATTGTAGTCAGTGTAGTGGTCAGTGTAGTATAGTGGTCAGTGTAGTGTAGTGGTCAGTATAGTGGACAGTGTAGTGGTCAGTATAGTGGACAGTGTAGTGTAGTGGTCAGTATAGTGGACAGTGTAGTGTAGTGGTCAGTATAGTGGACAGTATAGTGTAGTGTTCAGTATAGTGTAGTGGACAGTATAGTGGTTAGTGTAGTGGCCAGTACAGTGTAGTGGACAGTATAGTGGTCAGTGTAGTGTAGTGGACAGTATAGTGGTCAGTGTGGTGTGGACAGTATAGTGGACAGTATAGTGGTCAGTGTAGTGGTCAGTGTAGTGGACAGTGTAGTGGTCAGTGTAGTGTAGTGGACAGTGTAGTGTAGTGGTCAGTGTAGTGGACAGTATAGTGGACAGTGTAGTGGACAGTGTAGTGGTCAGTGTAGTGTAGTGGTCACTATAGTAGACAGTGTAGTGTAATGGACAGTGTAGTGGTCAGTGTAGTGTAGTGGTCAGTGTAGTGTAGTGGACAGTATAGTGCACAGTGTAGTGTAATGGTCAGTGTAGTGGACATTATAGTGGACAGTGTAGTGGTCAGTGTAGTGTAATGGCCAGTGTAGTGGACAGTGTAGTGGTCAGTGTAGTGTAATGGTCAGTGTAGTGGACAGTATAGTGGACAGTGTAGTGGTCAGTGTAGCGTAGTGGGCAGTGTAGTGTAGTGGACAGTATAGTGGTCAGTGTAGTGGACAGTATAGTGGTCAGTGTAGTGGACAGTATAGTGGTCAGTATAGTGGTCAGTGTAGTGGACAGTATAGTGGACAGTGTAGTGGTCAGTGTAGTGTAGTGGTCAGTGTAGTGTAGTGGACAGTATAGTGGTCAGTGTAGTGGAAAGTATAGTGGTCAGTGTAGTTCTCAGTGTAGTGGACAGTATAGTATAGTGGTCAGTGTAGTGTGCAATGGACAGTAAAGGAATCAGGTTGGTCAGTGTTGAAATCAAGTAGGTTAGTGTAGTGGTCAGTATAGGAATCAGGTAGATCAATGCTATTTGAAGGGACTCGGGGAGTGCTAAAAGTCCGCAGGTTAGGGGGCGCAAATTACTTGCCTTGCCCCAGGTGCTGACAACCCACGCTACGCCACTGCGTAAATGAACCCCCATGCTTTTGAGAAATAGCTGTGCAAATATTATGTGGCATAAAAAATGTATGGTATTCTCCAGGGCTTCTGCTTTAATAAAATGTGTAATGTTTGGTGGTTCCAACTAACTAGCTAAAAATGCTGATGTGTGTGAAAAATGTAAAAAATAACCCTGGACAGCAAGTGGTTAAAAATATAAATCTGAAAAAATGTCCCTCGTTGTAACTCCATTGTCAGTCACATCATCCAGCGAAGCAGATGGATGTCCAGCAATGCAGGGGTGATGAAGATCGGGGAATCTCTAGACCTTGTTGCCCAATCTATTCCTGCAATAAAAATTAATAAATAGAAATAGAGAAAACATAGGGAAATGTTTTTTTTTTTGTTTTTTTTCTTTTTTTTTTCTTTTTGAGAGAGAGAGAGAGAGAGAGAGAGAGAGAGAGAGTGAGGCTGTAGATATTGTTGTCCAATCTGCACCTGCAATAAAATTATAAAATGATTACTGATACGTTAATATTGTCTGAACGGATAATGCTGAAAACATATGATATGACACTTTTTCTTAGCCTAGGTTTTCTCATCATTTTTTAATTATGGTGATGATCTTGGGACAATAGTCCTCAGCAGCACAGAATGTCCAACAGTTATATTCTCTATAATATAAAATACATTCTGCTTCCTATAATTGCTCCTCTGTAATTGGTGTCATAGGTGTGCAGACCAGGGAACTCCATTGCAGAGATCCCCCTCACACCCGTAGATATATGGCCATGAGGATCAGCAGAGAGTGGAAATATCGAGATACACTTCTGTGTTTTGTTTGCACAATTGTTTGTGACTTGTGGCTCTGTTCACACCATACTTTTTTCAAAAAACGTTAGTGCCATGCATGTTGAGTGCATTGATGCCATTCATTCTTTCTGAATGGCACCCCAATACACGTTCTGATGGAGGTGCATTGTAGCACAACAGCAAACTAACATGCAGTGTGGTGTTTTGTGAAATACGGTGCATGCATGGACATATTTTTTGGCGGCACACCACACATTATGGGGTTGTGCTTTTGGCACATTACTGTGCTGTCCTGCATTGTGCTGCTACACACATTCATATGAAGGTGCATTACTCCCTAACAAGGAGGTCTTTGTACCCAAGCTGTATATAGACTGTGATTACATGAGCGTCTTATATCTAATGTCATGGACCTGCAGAGTATTTTACGTTGGCTAAATCATCAAAGGATTGGAGATCCAGTAATGGTAAAATGATAACATGAAAAACATGTCAAAATCATAATTTTGACATATCACATATGGGATTTTTAGCTTTGGAGCAGACTTCATAGACCCTTGTGGTGGTGATTTTGATAAGGTTCAGAGATAAACTAAATGGATTCAAAGAGTTGAAGCCACCACTCCCCCTGGTCTGAACGAGACTTTGAGCCATAAACCATTTTTATCATTCTTACAATTTTGGTTCCTATATGATTTAGAAAATTGGTGACAACACCGGTACAGCTGCATTTATGTTGCAAATTATGTGATTGTTTATTGTTTGGTTTTATTTTTTGTATCAAACTAGTATACATTGTAAAGACCATGTACATTTGGTCGTATTACTATCTATATGCTGCTTGCTGTGGTGCTGGTGGTGGTGGTGGTGGGGGGGGCTCTGGGCAGTCCAGCCCTTGTTCTATGTAGGGGTCTCCTATTTTGTGCATGTGGAGACCCTGGGTGGGGTTAAGGCTGCCATTGTTCCCGTAGGACTGGTATCTATGGGAGCAGATGGATGCCGTTCTGTGCTCGTGACCACACAGTGAGTGCAGTCCAGAGCTCCGGAGCGGAATGATGTCACACACCAGCAAAGGGAGGCCATTGCGGACACCCCCACTGGGGGCACATTTAAGGAGGGGGGGAGACATGGTGGGGGGAGGGGAACACACTGCAACCTATTGGGTGGATGTCCAGCATTGGGGAACATTGTTTTCAGACACTGGCTCACTAAGGTAACTGATTGTGGACTACCCAACAACCATTGTGTTTGTATATATGGGGGGACTTTTTTACCATGGGGCTCAGCTGAGCTGTCACCACAGTACAAGCTGGATGGGCTCCTTTTCTTAGTAGATATTGTGACACATAGGGGGGGATTTGTTTGAAATTTTATGCCCCGTTTTGGAGGATTCTGTCACTAGCAAATTACAGAGATTTATTTGCTTATTTCATTTAAGGTGATATTGGAACTCTGTCCACACTGAAGATTGAGTAGAATATTTTGATGTAATATCTACCTGAAGCCCTTAAAGAGGTGGAAAAACCCTTACAGTTCACTTTTTGTTACAGGTAAGCCTATAATAAGGATTACCTGTAGCTACCCCGGATATCTCCTAAACCTGCACGGCTTAGGAGATATCCCCTGTATCTGCATGTGCCAACGTCATTGGCACATGCGCACTGAAGCAACGGCACATACGTTGCTTCAGTGATTGTGCCGTTACCGGCGGCTCCTGCGTGCATGTGAGGGAGTGACGTCAATCACAGCGCCGGAGCCCGCGATACCCAGATTTTTTGGGATAGACCAACACAAAGTGGCACATAATTGTGAAGTGGAAGGGAAATGATAAATGGTTTTCAAAAATGTTTTACAAATAAATATGTGAAAAGTGTGGCGTGCCCCCCCCCCCTGAGCCAATACTTTTGTATACCTTTCTCTGCAATTTATACATTAGCTGCAAGTCTTTTTGGGGATGTCTCTACCAGCTTTGGATGTCTCAAGAGGGACATTTTTGCCCATTCTTCTTTGTAAAATAGCTCAAGCTCTGTCAGATTGGATGGAGAACGTCTGTGAACAGCAATTTTCAAGTCTTGCCACAGATTCTCAATTGGATTTAGGTCTGGACTATGACTGGGCCATTCTAACACATGAATATGCTTTGATCTAAACCATTCCATTGTAGCTCTGGCTTTATGTTTAGGGTCGTTGTCCTGCTGGAAGGTGAACCTCCGCCCCAGTCTCAAGTCTTTTGCAGACTCTAATGCCCCGTACACACGGTCGGATTTTCCAATGGAAAATGTGCGATCGGAGCTTGTTGTCGGAAATTCCGACCGTGTGTGGGCTCCATCTGACTTTTTCCATTGGATTTTCCGACACACAAAGTTTGAGAGCTTGCTATAAAATTTTCTGGCAACAAAATCCGATCGCGTCAATTCCGACCGTGTGTGGACAATTCCGACGCACAAAGTGCCACGCATGCTCAGAAGAAATTCCGAGGCGGAACTGCTCGGTTTGGTAAAATTAGCGTTCGAAATGGATATAGCACTTTCGTCATCCTGCTGGAAGTTGACGCTTCGCCCCAGTCTTAAGTCTTTTGCAGACTCTAACAGGTTTTCTTCTAAGACTGCCCTGTATTTAGCTCCATCCATCTTCCCATCAACTCTGGCCAGCTTCCCTGTCCCTGCTGAAGAAAAGCAATAACATGATGCTACTACCACCATGTTTCACGGAAGGGATGGTGTGTTCAGGGTGATGTGCAGTGTTAGTTTTCAGCCACACATAGCGTTTTGCTTTTGGACCAAAAATTTCAATTTTGGTTTCATCTGACCAGAGCACCTTCTTTTGCTGTGTCCCCCACATGTCCCCCCACATGGCTTCTCGCAAACTGCAAACAGGACTTCTTATGGCTTTCTTTCAACAATAGCTTTCTTCTTGCCACTCTTCCATAAAGGTCAGATTTGTGGAGAGCATGACTAATAGTTGTCCTGTTGACAGATTCCTCCACCTGAGCTGTGGATCTCTGCAGCTCCTCCAGAGTTACCATGGGTGTCTTGGCTGCTTCTCTAATGAATGCTCTACTTGCCCGGCCTGTCAGTTTCGGTGGACATCCATGTCTTGGTAGGTTTGCAGCTGTGCCATACTCTTTCCATTTTCGGATGATGGATTGAACAGTGCTCTGTGAGATGTTCAAAGCTTGGCATATTTTTTTATAACCTAACCCTGCTTCAAACTTCTCCACAACTTTATCCCTGCCCCAGAGGCGGCTCTAGACTTTGTGAGGCCTTAGGCAAAACTTAGACATGAGGCCCCACTGTATTATGAACTGTATTAGGAGGGTACAGTATAGGGGAGTGGATAGTACAGGGGGTAGGTGAGTGGGCATAATAAAGATATATTTTCCTCAAGCAGAGCTGCACAGGGAAGCTGCTCTCACAGATCCTACCTATTCTGGTAGGCTGTCACAAAGAGAGAAAGAAGGAAAGAAAGAAAGATGGAAAGAAAGAAAGAAAGATGGAAAGAAAGAAAGAAAGAAAGATGGAAAGAAAAAAAGAAAGAAAGAAAGATGGAAAGAAAGAGAAAGAAAGATGGAAGGAAAGAAAGAGAAAGAAAGATGGAAGGAAAGAAAGAAAGAAAGATGGAAAGGAAAGAAAGAGAAAGAAAGATGGAAAGAAGGAAAGAAAGAAAGAAAGAAAGAAAGAAAGAAAGAAAGAAAGAAAGATGGAAAGAAAGAAAGAGAAAGAAAGATGGAAAGGAAGATGGAAGGAAAGAAAGAGAAAGAAAGATGGAAGGAAAGAAAGAGAAAGAAAGATGGAAAGGAAGATGGAAGGAAAGAAAGAGAAAGAAAGATGGAAGGAAAGAAAGAGAAAGAAAGAGAAAGAAAGATGGAAAAGAAAGAAAGATGGAAAGACAGAAAGAAAGACAGATGGAAGGAAAGAAAGAGAAAGAAAGAAAGATGGAAAGACAGAAAGAAAGACGGAAGGAAAGAAAGAAAGATGGACAGGAAAGGAAGAGAAAGAAAGAAAGATGGACAGGAAAGAGAAAGAAAAAAAGAAAGAAAGAAAGAAAGAAAGAAAGAAAGAAAGAAAGAAAGAAAGAAAGAAAGAAGGAAAGAAAGAAAGAAAGATGGAAGGAAAGAAAGAAAGAAAGATGGAAAAGAAAGACAGATGGAAGGAAAGAAAGAAAGATGGACAGGAAAGGAAGAGAAAGAAAGAAAGAAAGAAAGGAGGAAAGAGAGAGAGAGAGAGAGAGAGAGAGAGAGAGAGAAAGAGAGAAAGAAAAAGAAAGAAAGAAAAAGAAAGAAAGAAAGATGTAAAGAAAGACAGATGGAAGGAAAAAGAGAAAGATGGACAGGAAAGAAAGAGAAAGAAAGATGGAAGGAAAGAGAAAGAAAGAGACAAAAAGAATGGAAAGAAAGGAAGAAAGAAGGAAAGAAAAAGAAAAGAAAGAGAGGGGGATGGAGAAAGAAGGAAGGAAGGAAAGAAAGAGAGAAAGAAAGAATGACAAAAAGAATGGAAAGGAAGAAAGAAAGAAAGAAAGAAAGAAAGAAAGAAAGAAAGAAAGAAAGAAAGAAAGAAAGACGGAGAGGGGGATGGGGAAAGAATGAAGGAAAGAGAAAGAAAGAGACAAAAAGAATGGAAAGAAAGAGAGGGGGATGGAGGAAGAAGGGAAGGAAGAGCATCCCCTACATCAGTGTACTCGCTGGGAGGCAGGAGGGACTGGATGGATGGATCAGACTCCCCTTGTCCTTTTCCTGGGCTCCAGCTTGAATCTTCCCGCCCACACATCCCCTTCTCTGAGGCAGAACAGAGAACACTGCCTAGGAGAGTGGGCGGGGCAGACACAGGAGAAGAGGGCGGGAGGAGGAGGAGCAGAAGCTCTCTCTCCTCTTCTGTGTGGCTGTGCGGGCAGCAGGGGGAGGGGGGAGATCTGTCAGAACTCTACTGAGCGGCTCTCCCTCCCTGTCTGTGATCCGGAGATGTATGTGAGCTCCGATCACACGTCTCACTCACAGCCTGTTATCTCTCCCTGTAGCAGGGCGAGGGGACTCAGGACGGAGATCTCTGCTGCTGAACGAGGCGGCTCTCTAATTAGGTAAATGAGCCAGCTGTGCGAGGCCCCTATGACTGCGAGGCCTGAGGCCACCGCCTATTTCGCCTAATTAGAGAGCCGCCTCTGCCCTGCCCTGTCTAGTGTGTTCCTTGGCCTTCATAGTGCTGTTTGTTCACTAAGATTCTCTAACAAACCTCTGAGGGCTTCACAGAACAGCTGTATTTATACTGAGATTAAATTACACACGGGTGGACTCTATTTAACTAATTAGGTGACTTCTGAAGGCAATTGGTTCCACTAGATTTTAGTTAGGGGTATCAGAGTTAAGGGGGGCTGAATACAAATACACGTGGCACTTTTCAGATATTTATGTAAAAAAAATTGAAAACCATTTATCGTTTTCCTTCCACTTCACAATTGCTGTATGTGCCACATGTGTTGATCTATCACATAAAATCCCAATAAAATACATTTATGTTTTTGGTTGTAACATGACAAAATGTGAAAAATTTCAAGGGGTGTGAATACTTTTTCAAGGCACTGTAGTACTTTGACATTGGTTGTATGTTTGGGGTGGTTTTCCTGCTGCAGAATAAATTTGGGGCCAATCACATGCCTCTCTGATGGTCTGGCATGATTGATAAGTATCTGCCTGTATTTCTCACCATTGAGGACACCATTGATCCTCACCAAATCTCCATCTCCATTTTCAGAATTGCAGCCCCAAACTTGCAAGAAACCTCCACCAAGCTTCACAGTTGGCTGCGGACACTCCTTATTGCACCGCTCTCCAGCCCTTCACCAACAAACTGCCTCCTGCTACAGCCAAATATTTCAAACTTTGACTCATCAGTCCAGAGCAGCTGCTGGCAATTTTCCGCACCCCAGTTACTAGGTTTTCATACATAGTGGAGTCTCTTAGTCTTGTTTCCACATCCTATGCACGAGAATATAAAAAACTGGGGTGCAGAAAAGGAAGCAGCTGCTCTGAACTGTTGAGTGAAAATGTCGAAGACTTGGCTGTAGCAGGAGGCATTTTGTTGGTGAAGAGCTGGAGAGCGGTACAATAATGATTGTCTGCAGGCAACAGTGAAGCATGGTGAAGCAGGGCGGCACTAACAGCAGCATCCCCCCCCCCCCGGGAAGACTCCGGCGTGACACACACCAGCCGCAACCCACCCTCCAACCACCTCACGTAGACCGCGGTGTGACACTGACATCAAACACCCCCCCCCCTCGGACGGCGGGGAGGACGGCGTCACGGCACCTACCCGATCCAGGGCTGGCAAGCTGGGGTGCCCTCTCCTCCTCTCCCGGGACGGGAGTCTGCTACTCCCGCAGTCATGTGTCTTCTTCCTGTTCTTCCAAAGCTAGGCATCCAATAGGATCGCCTGAGGCTTTGGCCAATCGGGAAACAGGTCTCACGACCTGAATCCTGATTAGTGGGGAGGAACGTTAGTATGAAAATAGCAAAAATTAATTCGCTATCATCACACAACAGGGGGGGATCAGGACGCAGTGCTCTGCGCCCGAGCTCACCCTATTTTAAAGCCTCAGGCTCTAATCAGATGCTTCAAAATACACTCCCCCCCCGACTATCCTCGCCATAGTAATTCATGTGTCCGGCGTCCTGAAAGGAGCTGGGCGCAAGGATAGGGAGGACGACGGAAGTGTTGGGGGGGCGGTGCCCATGCACCCACAATGCACGGGCCACCACTGCTCTTTAACATAAAAGGTAATTTTACAAATGGAACTTTCCTTATGATGTCTATGTGTATGTATATGTATGTGCAAGGTGGGGCCGGGCGCAGGCCAGATTTATACAGTGTGTGTCATGACTGAGCCAGAGACCCATACAAAGGGGAGGGGTTAATGCTGGGACTTGTAGTCCTTCCCTTTTGGGGGATTGACCCCAAAAGTGAAAGACTACAGATCCCAGCAAGAGCCTTTGTTGTGACACCCCCCCTGCCCCCTCAACTAGTAAAGGACTACCGGTCCCAGCATGAACCCATGAGATCTAAGGGGTTACATTCTTAGATCTCAGGGGTTCATGCTGGAACTTGTAGTCCTTCACTTTTGGGGATGTGACTCCTGAGCACCTAGAGCTGAGGATGTAACACGCCAACCCCCCCCACCAGTAAAGGACTGCAGGTCCCAGCATGAGCTTCTCAGAGCTGAGGATATGACACCTGCCCCCCCCCCCCCCCCCAACTAGTCAACTAGTGAAGGACTATAGGTCCCAGAATGAATCTGTGGGATCTCAGGGGCTCATGCTGGGACTTGTAGTTCTTCAATTATGTAGGGAGTCACATCCACTAAACAAGAATTTTAGTTTTTGCCTAGGACAGCACCACTGCCGCCAGTGACTATAGCCCTTAGCAGTAAGCATTGTGTTCTGCCTGTCGGGAAGGCACCCCCCTTCTTTCTCATAGTCAAATCACAATTGTGCTGCAGGAGGCATTTCCCCACCAGCACTGACTATGTTGATGGGTTAATCACGCAATTTTCTTTCCTTTGTTGAAGGAAAGAAAATCGAGTCATCTATGGGCTGCTTAAGGTTGGCAAAACATGAACCAGAATACAATGATCACAGAATACAATAATCACAGAATACAATGATCACAGCATGTGGCTATAGCCACCGGCAGTGATCCCATGAAAAAAATCTGACAGGCTGCTTGCACTGAAGTCCATGGAGGTATTGATCAATTTGAGTACAACCAGCCTGCCCATACATGAATCAAAATTCATCAGATTCCTGTTGCCACATTTTAATCCCTCTATGGCTGGTTTAAACGGTATTATGAATGGAAAAATAAGAAATTGTCGGACGGCACACATATTGTTTATT